>NW_016819951.1:1440949-1454922 GCF_001698545.2 Rhinopithecus bieti
TCTGTCTGTTACTGGTGTATAAGAATGCTTGTGATTTTTGCACATTAATTTTGTATCCTGAGACTTTGCTGAAGTTGCTTATCAGCTTAAGGAGATTTTGGGCTGAGACCATGGGGTTTTCTAAATATACAATCATGTCATCTGCAAACAGGGACAATTTGATTTCCTCTTTTCGTAATTGAATACTCTTTATTTCTTTCTCCTGCCTGATTGCCCTGTCCAGAACTTCCAACACTATGTTGAATAGGAGTGGCGAGAGAGGACACCCCTATCTTGTGTCAGTTTTCAAAGGGAATGCTTCCTGTTTTTGCCCATTCAGTATGATATTGGCTGTGGGTTTGTTCTCTTCTGCATCTTCTGTCAGGAACAGCCAACAAGTGCCATTTTCAAGTCACTACAGATCTCACCTCTGGACCCTTGGAAATCTCAGGCTCTGCTGGATTCTAATCAAGGGTGCCCACACAGTAACTTAGAATGTGACCAGGGTGCCAGGACTCACATCTAGCTCTTCCCCGAAGCATGTGTGGGCAGGGATTCTCAAATCATCTGGGGATGTTGATAAACTACAGATGCTGACTCAGTGAGTGTGGGGTGAGGCCTGACACTCTTAATTTCCAAAAGCTCCCAGGTGCCACTGTAAGTCTTTGAGACTGCATTTTATGACATCCTAACCAAATTATGCCATTAGGGATTTAACTGCATATTCCAGAGCTTTACTTTCCTTTTCAACTTAACCTCTTTAGTTCAACAATTTAACACTTGTGGAACTCCACAAGTTAGGATACAAAATGACCAAGAAAAGGGATTTAGTTTTAATTGAGATGTCCCTTCACAGGAAGTTGATAGAAAAAGTGAATTTATATCACCTACCTGCTAAAAGACTGACTTTTATAAGATCATTTATTTCTTTATGTAGAATCATTTGTGATCTATGTTGAGCAAGTCTGAGAAACTCTCTCTGCTCAATCTCCAAGTGAACTAAGGGCTTTGTCAACTTGACCAAAATACCATCCAATTTAGGGACTGTTTCCATCTGCTAGATAATCCTCTCAGAGTTTGTATTCTTGCTTTTTCCTCCCATTATGATTCACTAACCAGTGACTACCCAAACCCTAAGTCCTAGGTTTAGGATTTTTTTTTTTTTTTTTTTTTCAGCTTTTGTTTTAGATATGGGGGGTGTATATATATATGATTGTCACATGGGTATATCGAACCCAGCCAGATAGTGAGCATAGTATCCAATAGGCAGTTTTTCAACCCATGCCACATCCTTCCTTCCCCCATTAGTAGTCCACCGTATCTATTGTTCCCATGTTTATGTCCATGTATGCTCAGCGTTTAGCTCTGACTTATAAGTGAGAATATGCATTGTTTGGTATTCTGTTCCTGTGTTAATTTGCTTGGAATAGTGGCCTCCAGTTCCATCATGTTGCTGCAAAAGTCATGATTTCATTCCTTTTTATGGCTGTGTAATATTCCATGGTATATATGTACCACATTTTCTTTATGCAATTCACCATTGATGGGCACCTAGGTTGATTCCATATCTTTGCTATTGTGAATATCGTGGTGATGAATATATGAGTGTGTGTGTCTTTTTAGCATAGTGATCTATATTCTTTTGTGTATATACCCAGTAATGGGATTGCTGGGTCAAACAGTAGCTGTGAACACATTTGGGACTGTGGTTAGACCAGATGTCATGGGTCAAATGATGTTAGACATTAAATGTTGTATGCATTTTAAATCTTCAGATCTTATAAAGTTTTAATAATTTCTGTAGTTTTATTGAAAACACTGACATTGCTTATTCGAGTCATGGATTGTTGTATCCATGTGGAAAGACAGTCACCCCTGATAGAACAGAGCATTTTCTGTTAGTCAGCATAATACAGGTTTTTAGAGTATTGTTCATGGGGTTGGAAGTTTGATTTTATTCAGAAATATTTTTTAAGAGATGGTGTCTTACTATAATGCCCAGGCTGGACTCAAACTCTTAGTCTCAATTCAGAGATTCTAATATCCATCACATAGAGTTTTGACCCCTGAAAATAGGTAAAAGTATATTTCTATGGTATAAACCAATATATTATACCATGGAATTTCACTGTGATTTGCTAATACCTGACATACAATGTGCTGTTTAGTTTCTTTAATAGAGACTAGTCTCATCCTTGTATTTTGTCATTTTTTTTTTGTAGAACATATACAAAAATTCAAATTTTTCACATTCAAAATTTGACTATAATCCCACTTGGGTGGAACAGATACTTCAACAACAACAACAACACACACACACACATACACATACACACTCACACACACATTTTGTAAGGGGATACTGAGGCCCAGGGACTTACTCCCAGTCATGAAGTTACTGGCATGTGACTCTAGAAGGGATGACAGAGATTTCGTCTTATGACCTCGCTTTACAGAACAAGTAATGAAGCTGAGAGAGGCTGGGCCACTTGCTCAAATAGTTGCAGCAAGTGAGTGATGGGGTGGTCAAGACTCAAAGTCACGTATCTTGCCTCTCAATCCAGGATACCATCCCCTGCCACTCTGTTTCAGGCCAGCACAGCACTGGGCACCCAGCATCCTTCGTCCATGGTCTAGGTCTTTTTATCACACTATAAACTTATGTTTCATGTATCCAAGCACGCAAGGTGATTTGGGGAATACCATATTTAGACAAATGTTGATTTCAAAATTCTTCATTTATTTTAATGCATGTCAATATCTGTGTATCTTCTATTTACAAATGAGAATGATTTGCCAAATAACAGCTATATAGACTTTTATTTATTTTTTTAATATAATCATTTGGTTCAAAATAAAGTAGATTTGAGGCTGGGTACAGTGGCTCATGCCTGTAATCCCAGCACTTTAGGAGGCCGAGGTGGGCGGATCACTTGAGGTCAGGAGTTTGAGACCAGCCTGGCCAACATAGTGAAGCCCCATCTTTACTAAAAACACAAAAAATTAACCAGGCATGGTGGTAGGCACCTGTAATCCCAGCAATTCGGGAGGCTGAGGCTCGAGAATCACTTGAACCCAGGAGGGCAAAGTTTACAGTAAGCCAGGATCACACCACTGTACTCCAGACTGGGTAACAAAGTGAGACTCTGACTCAAAAAATAAAAAAAAAAGTAGATTGAAAAATAAACCATAGTTCAGGTCATTTGTGGAGATGGCACATATTGGGCACATAGATTATTGAAGTTTGGAAACTGTCAACGTATGTCCCTAATATCTTTCACCTTTTCATCACCATTTATGCGTCTGCAAGATTTACCTGGCTGTGGTTCTCTTATAGTCACTCTAGCCAAGGAAATGGAAGCAATTGTATGAAAACTACGCCAGTTAGCTTATAAAAGTTCAATGACAGAGGATGGGTAGGTAGTGACTACTAGAACACAATATTTCAGTGTTATCATTTTAAAGTAAATCTTAGAATTCCTATTAGTATAGAAGTAAACTAGCATTACCTATTAGGAGCTTAACACAGTCAGTGAAAGTCTTTATAGAAATTATACCTCACAGAGGGGCTGGGCGCGGTGGCTCAAGCCTGTAATCCCAGCACTTTGGGAGGCCAAGACGGGTGGATCACGAGGTCAGGAGATCGAGATCATCCTAGCTAACACGGTGAAAGCCCGTCTCTACTAAAAAAGATACAAAAAGCTAGCCGGGCAAGGTGGCGGGCACCTGTAGTCCCAGCTACTCAGGAGGCTGAGGCAGGAGAATGGCATAAACCCGGGATCTCAGTGAGCTGAGATCTGGCCACTGCACTCCAGCCTGGGCGACAGAGTGAGACTCTGTCTCGAAAAAAAAAAAAAAAAGAAATTATACCTCACAGAGGAAAAGTTTTGAAAAAAATCTGCTTAAATTGCTTAAAACCTATTTTAGTGATAGATAATTGTTTATTTCAAGATCTTCACAATTTGAGCAATTTAGTGTTGCATCTGAGAAGACAGAGATGGTCAGTTTTTTAAAAAAATTTGCATAAAAAGACATTAAGATTTTATTGATAACTATTAAGATCTGCTATAATATGTCTCTCCATATAGAATTCTCATATTTATGTGAAAATGTATGCAAAAATTGTGGCTTTTAATATATGAAATTTAAAAACTCATACACAACTTTGCTGGCAAAGCTAGATATGTGTTCAATTTAGTATCATTTCCATAATCCCAATTTTTGTCTTCACCTCATGATGATTCTGTTAAACTTGGAAAGTCTTTTTAAAATAATTTCATCCAAAACCTTTTCTGAGGCTCTGATCACTTAGCTCTTGATCTCCTGTTTAATTTCCCTCAGCCATTACCAGGTGTTGATTTCATTTTCTTTGTCTTCCTTGCTAGGAAGTCTAACCACAGCATTCTTGCTGTGTATTCCAAAGGGGCCTGGCCTGGCTGCTTTCCACATCAACCTAATTTGTGAGGTCCTTTTATGTGAAAACGATTCTCCATCATCAGGGTCACCTCATTCATTCATTAAAGGTAATTTAGCACACTCACCAGGCATCCTACCAAGACCAGCTTTTTGACTTTTGTCAAGGTTTATCCACGTCACACTTGACATTCCTGGTGGGAATTTCTATGAATTCTGAAGCCTCAGAAAGATGTTCTGATCTGTCCCACCAGGCGAAGCAACTTTTCCAGGGCACACAGTGATATGAGGCCTGAACTAACTGCATTCACCTCCAGGCCTAAGAAAGATGACGAGAACCAGAAAAGCATGGCCTTACGCTGGTTGAAAGGAGCCTTTCTTGCTGAGGCTCATTACAGAACTGGTCCAAGACACTCAGATCCCTTCATTCCCCTGGCTGTGTACTCTTGCGTCCTGCAGAAGCTGAGTCAGCCTTCTACATCTGGGCTGCAGGTGTAACCCCGACATGGCTAATTAAAATGCCAGGCCTTAGTGGTATAGGGCTGTTTCTCTGGGACACTTCACAGCTCTAGCATGTCACTCTAAAAGGTTTAGGCCTGAAAGTGAAAGTTCTGAATATTAAGAAGAAAAAAATTGTATAGTCACTGGAATGCTAATGTCTTGAGTTTCTAAATTGAACGGCACTGTTAGATTAGGCTCTATCGACATCATCAGCAAGTTCTTATTCTCCTTGCCTGTGCCAGGCTGCTGCATGTTAGGACATAAAAGGTTTCCTTCATAGGCAAAAGAAAGCACCCGTGATAAGGATACTATTAAGGAAAAGCGGTCAGTGTTCAGGCTGAGTTGAGACGGGAGCGGAATGTCATCTTTCTCATGTCGTGCACTTTAATTTGCAGCCAGGATGGTCATTTAAGCTTTTACACACTGTAATAAAGGTGTCCCAGCAGTTGGTAGAGAGTGAAGCTTAAAAGAATGAGATGGAGATATAAAATAACTTTAATTGAAGAGATCTGTATCACAAGGGTTGTGAAGTTGAAGGTTTTATAAGAAACATAACTGCTGTCTTTACCCAGAAGAGTAGATATAAACAGCCTGGTCCTAAGTAAATCTCTGACACCCCTTCACTACCATTCCACATGATACTGACATTTGGTTTGTTTTTTATGGTTTATAAGAGTTTTCACAAACAGAAACTCGTTTCATCTTTATACCTCTCTGGAGGATAGAGTATTTTTATTCTCCCTTTACCAAGACTTGTTGCACATTTGAAATTCTGCATTTCTAGAACATAGGGCTGCAAACTATTTGATGTGGATTTGGGAGAATGGGACATTCCAGGAGACACACAGTAAAGGATCCAGGTGAGAACAGAGAAAGACACAGTTCCCAGATGCTTGGCACATAGCGAGGATGGGAAAAGGAAGGCCAAAGAATCTGGCAGCTCTGGCTTAGCAGTTAACCTGTCTTCTGTGTTCCACCTCTCCGGAGGATGCTGCCCAACTCTCAGGGATAAGGGTATGGTTTTAATTGGCTTGTTATCATAATTTGAAGCTACGTGTCCTGCCTGACTAATCTTTAATGAGGCACATCCACTCTTGGGCTCAGTCAAGCAAAAGAACCTTTTGTGAGTTAAGAGACTCCAGTTTCTCCTATGAATATTGCCAAAGGGACAGGGGGCTTTGGGTGCCACTAAAAACAGATTTCCCATGGGTAGTCTTCCTGCATGCAAATAATCCTCCTCCCCAGGGGAAGCATTAACAAGAGAAAACTGAGTTTCTCCTCACAACAAGTCAAGTTTATTCTGACTCATTTGTGTAAACTGGTCTATAGGAGCACACAGATAAGACTTCCTGTGTTAATTAGCCTCATCTAATCATTCCACACTGTGGACATATATCAAAACATCACATTGTGCCCCCAAAATACAATCATTATTTGCCAATTTTAAAACATTTGTAAAAAACTTACTGAACCCATACTTGTATGCTAAGCCCTTAACATGAATCATTTTACTCAAACAGAATAGTTCTATATAGAGTCTATGGTTGTCATGTCATTATCATTTCAGACAAGGAGACCAAACTCCAGAAGTTCTAGTAACTCATATAAGTTATATGGAAACTGAGGTTTGAAGCCAAAATGTGAGATGCAGCTGGGGGGAACCAAGCCCGTGTACCTAGTGATCACAAGAATTATCCCACCCTATAGATGGAAGTGCTTTTGATTGGTGCCTTGATTCAGGTAAATTTGTACAGGGAATTTTTAGAGACTTTCCTTCATACACACATAACTGATTATGTTGAGATTTCTCTATTGAGTCTTGAAAGTTTTGTTCTATCCTGCACAGGTTATTTGAAGGATTCTTTTTTTTTTTTTCTTTTTTTTAATATTTAAGGGAATGAAAAGATATATGCCTTATATGACTCTATGCATGTTGTAACTTTTCAGTTCTTCTTTTTCTTTTCCTCTAAGTACATTTTCTATGACTCCTCTTATTTCTTCAAATAAGTAGTCCACAATGGGAAGACTAGTTGCACACGATAAATCTCTGCTAGACAATTGTCAGATAATTTTAAGGCTGCTAGATGCTACTATAAATACCAACTGGCAAAGATAACTTAGTTCTGGAGATTTTCTTAGTCATGAACTCATTAGAAGAGCTAGTCTCTTGCTATTGGCAGCCCAGAGAATGCATTCTCCTTGTTCTTTGTGTTGAAAATTTCTGACTTCGTTTCAAAGAGGTGTTAAGAGGTGAGGCATGTTTTCAGAATCATACTGTTAGTCTCTTTTTATAACACCAGCTTCTAAAAATAAAGTTCTAAGGTATTTGACTGCCATTCTGAGTCCTCCTTATTCTGAAAGGATGACCAAAGTTTTGGCTCTGAGAGACAATATTCTAAAAAAGGACAGCTACTTCAGGATATAAGAAAATAAGAGGAAAGAGAGCACCATTTCAGTTTCAAGGAGGAAAGACGTATTTTAAGATATTGCTGAAACTTTGACATTTTGAGTTTTAGCAGATTCAAACGGGAGACCAAAAACGTGTGGCCCCCATGACTCAACTCATTGTGGGTGTGGAGACGTGGAGGGGGGTGGCCAGGCAGTTCAACTGTCAGCTAAATATTAGAGTCCTTGAGATATTTTCTTCCTGTGATATTTGACCTCTTTTTGATGGGTATTATCATCATTTTTTCTTCCCACTGGGAGAAAATATGGTGAAGGAAATGAAAGGTGAAAGGGATAGCAAAGAAAAGAATGGATGAATAGTGGGTAGAGACCAGGCACCCTGACACAGGGAAAACAGGGTCAAACAAAGCCCTTTGGTTGTCTTCCAGGAACCTAAAAATATCCACCTCTTGCCTGATTGACATTTCCACTCTGCTTGCCTTATGCATGTGCTGTAGGGGCTGCTAATGTTGCTTAACTCACATGCTCCCTGCACTTTTCTGCTGTTAGAAAGAAACCAGTCAGTTGGGTAATCATGATAATTAAAAAAGATGTAAACTTTCAGAGCGGCTGACACTAACTCATTACACTAAGCTGTCTTGCCTGACTGAACTAACATTAATTCCAATACTCCATTACATTCTGGCATGTAAGAATTTCTAACTAATGTGGACATTTCTTCCCTTCATTTCCTTACCCAACTCTTCCCTACCTTCTTTCATTCCTCCCTTATTTCCTTCCCTTGTCTCTCATCTCTAACATAGTCCCATTGATGCTGATGCTGCCTATCCAAAGAACACACTTTTGCCGAACTGTTTCAGACTAATCTCTCCCAAATTGTAATGTGCATATGCACCATTTGAGGGACTTATTAAAGATGCAGATTCTGGCTGGGTGCATTAGCTCACTTCTGTAATCCCAGTGCTTTGGGAGGCCACGGCAGGAGGATTGCTTGAGGCCAGGAGTTTGAGACCAGCCTGAGCAACAGAGTGAGACCCTGTCTTTACAAAAGTTTTTTTAAACTAGCTAGGCATGGTGGCACATGCCTGTGGTCCCAGCTACTCCAGAAGCTAAGGTGGGAGGATCCCTTGAGCCAGGAGTTCAGGTTATAATGATGAGGTTACAATGAGCTGATTGCACCACTGTACTCGACAGTGTGAGACTGGGGGACAGTGTGAGACCCCCAACTCTGAAAAAAAAAATACAAATTCTGATTCCATAGGTCTGAGGTGAGACCTGAGATTTTGCCTTTCTGTGAGTGTTCCAGGTAATGCTGATGCTGCTGACACCAGGGCAACACTTTGAGAAGTTTCAAGACAATGGTCCACACATTTCCAGTGGGATTAGAGATAATGAATTTTGGCCAGGAGTGATGGCTCACACCTATAATCCCAGCACTTCAGGAGGCCAAGATGTGGGGATCAACAGAGGCCATGAGTTTGAGACCAGCCTGAGCAAAATAGCAAGACCCTATTTAATTTTTTAAGAGAATTAAAAACAAGTAAAATTTTTAAAAAGAGAGAGAACCAGTTTTAATGCACAGCAACCAACCAATTTGAAGGATTTTTTTTTTTTTAATATTTAAGGGAAGGAAAAGATACAAGCCTTATATGACTCTATGCATGTTGTAACTTTTCAGTTCTACCTTTTCTTTTCCTCTGAGTACATTTTCTGTGGTCGAACTTGTTACTCAGAAGTGCATTTGGCGAAATAATTTCTGTGCCTACCTTGGAAAGTCTCTGTGCCCCTTTCTTCAGGCTAAAAGGCATGCTGCAGGAAACCATATCCAAATGTATTCTTTCTTTACTTTCGGTGGAAGTAAATTTCAATATCTGCTTCATCACTATCTGTACAAGTTCTGCATGCTAACTGATTGTGCCACTGTAGCTCCAGCTTCATCACTTTCTTAATCCCTCTAAGCCCCTGTTTCGAATGAGGTTGAAAGTGATGAGTACCCAATGGGGTTGTGAAGGGGCTTCTATGACAGGTTATCAGAACATGGGGGTTTATAAATACTAGCTTCTAATATTTTGAGATGACTCTTGTTGCACTTGATGTGTTTGTGTCCAGAAGACAGAGCATCCTGAAACCTCTTATCTTGCCTACACTTGAAGTTAGAAAATATTTGGTTTTATGTGGACCAAAAAACAGACCATTCTCATGTACAATGTAAAGACTCATTGGTGTTTTTATGCAGCATCGATTCCCCTGTCAGGGCAATCATTTGGGATTTGCTTACTGTTATGTATAAAGAATTTATGAAGAGGACCAGCTTGTCTGTGGACCCAGGGTGAAAGTATAACCCGGGTCTACCAAAAGACTCTTCCAAACTCAAGTATCCTTCCTTTTGGCCAGAGGCACCCTCATTAATTAGAGCTGATCCTGTGGATGAAGGAACAAGAGGGAAGGTCAAATATAACTTCATTTCCTAGAGGGTGTGCCTGACTAGCCCACTGGCAGCTATGGGATGTATTATGTATTAAACAGTAGAGAAAAGTCAAGCCTCAATTTAAAATTTATTAATGAAGCACATGGGGGCACTTAGCATATATGGGCTTTTGTTTCTTCAGAAAGCTCACAGAGTGATGAAAAGATAACATTTTCTGTTTCTATTGAAGACTTCTTAAAAACATTGATTTTCAGTCCATGTTAATCAAGAGTCTTGGTTGAAAATGATAGAAACCCAATCTAAAATGCTTAAGCAGAGAAAAATAGGTAAAATGTATTGGGTTAACTAACTGAAGTTTGCAAAGCTGTAGCTGATTTGGGACATGACAGGAGGCAAGGGGTCAAACAGTATCAAATTCTACCCCACCCTGCCCCTTTGCCCTTCCTCTCTTGGTGCTGCTTTCTCCTGGATTGATTTTAAATTCGGAAAACATATCTTCATGAGGGGGCAAGGATGACCATTAGCCACTCCTCCAGGCCTATTTTCTGCCGGGTCGTTCATTCCAACAAAACGCACAACTCCTGCTTCCCAGCCAGACCCACAGAAGCCCTAGGATCACATTTCATAGGTCTGGCTTTGCCTTACTCACACTCCATAACCAATCATATGATCTGGGGATGGAATTGTCTACCTCTAATTGACCAGGCCTGGTCCACATCAGCCCCACTCAACCCACATAACTCAGAATGCAACAAGGATGATTTCCCTAGTAAAACTGGGGTATTATTCCAAGAAGAAGAAAGAAAGAATGTTGGATGGGAAAAACAGCGATTTCTAAGAACCCAAAGGGAGTAAAATGACACATTTCTTAAAGAAACTTGGACAACAGATAGAGAGTCCCAGGTTTTGCAACAAAGTTATGATGTTGAGGAACATTTTCTGATGTTTGTCACAATCACAAACGAGGTGTTTTTGCCAAATACCCTACAGTTTCCAAAGAGTTAATATTTCAGAGGATGGGAGTTGAGGAAACATTTGGATCACATCCACCTGTATTTCATCTCCCCGCTTCCATATTAGATTTTTCTCTCCCTGTCTCTTTGTCTCTCTCTCTCTCTCTCTCTCTCTCTCTCTCTCTCTCACACACACACACACACACACACACACACACACACACACACACACACACACACACTCTCTCTCTCTCTCTCTCTCTCTTAAATATATACAATGAGTTTATTCACCTCAGAAGCAGGGATGTGATACCAGCTGGAGGGTTTCACTAATATGATTGAAATATGGTTAAGTGATTTTCAAGTGTACAGTGATTTGCACTGTGTAACTATAAATAGATGCTCGGGGGAAATTCTCTTTCCCCAATCCTATTGACTTATGACAATGTATGTGGAGATCCAAGCTCTGAGCAGAGTGAAATAGGACTTTGTATTGCAATTGCTTTCTGCCAAAGATAAAAATCACTTTACATAAAAAGAGCCTATTCCCACCAGGTGAAAAGCTGCTCTTTTGTAATAAGACACAATGCTCTGGAAAACCACGTTAGCTTCTGTGTGCTGTTGGAGCTCCACTTAGGGAGGCAGAATAGTAGCAATAGCTTAAAATGTGGCAATCCATGTGCCCTCAGGTTGTTCTCTTGCTTGGCCTTTTCTTACCTTGGTGACTTTACCTGCTTAGCTTGTCAAACCCAAGTTTCCTTGTTTCTTCAATGATTTGACATAGTTACCTAAAGCATATGGGGTTAAGAGGGTGAAATAAGATAAAACATGTAACATGGGGCCTGGCATATCATAAAATCACTAAAGAATTGGTGATGGATGAGTATGTGATTATTAGTATAATGGGATACAGTAAATGGAATATAATGATTCAATGCAAGTTAGGCCAAAAGTACTTTTATCCTATTTTGAGAAACTGGACTTTTAAAAGAAAGGTATTAGGAATACCATCAGGTTTTGTGACACCTGTGGTAATTCATCTGCCTGGGCTGTAGTTTCCTCATCTATGAAACAAAAGATTCAAATAGGATCTAAAATTCTCAGGAAAACATTCCTGTGGATTTAGTTTTCATGTGTTGTAAGGACGTCCTAAGTGGTTTCAAACCAAAGCTAGCCTTTAAGTCAGGTCAAGCAATGAAGAGGTAGTGGCAGAAACTACTAAAACATTAAAATTGCATTTCTCTTAATACCTGTATCTTCATATAGCTAGAAACTGAGTTGGGCTGTCAAAGTTTGAATTCAAATCCCATTCTTTCTTTTTTCTTTTATTCTACATGAATGAACTGAGGGCCTGGCCTGGCCTGTTCTGTCCCTATCTTATGCTATCCATGGGAGTTGTATTTTAATTGGAGGAGGGGGAATAAAAATATGTAACCCAAAACGAATAACTGCAAATTATGTCACAGTCTATGAAAAAAAGAAAGCAAGCAAGGAAACAAATATTACTATGACTCGTGCCAGCCTCATTTTCATGTAGAAAGGACTCTAAAAGGAGGTGATAAGCTAAGATATAGAGTAAAAGCCTTCAACCATGCAAAGGGAAGAAGGAAACCACTCCAAACAGAAGGGAAAGCAAGTGGAAAGGCCCTGGGGTAAGATGTATTTGCAGACTAAATGACAAACATGGCTAAAGTTTAGTACGTCAGGGACAGTGGTAAAAGTTGTGATTGGAGAAAGGAAGAGGCCAGATCACACATGGCCTTGTAATGTGTTGTCAGAGTTTGCATTGTCCTCTTTGTATCTTGCAAAGGACTACAGGAATAGAAATTATGATTTAAAACCACTCTTGCTTCTGTAAATAAACAAGAGAATATAAGAATGGAAGCTAGAAGATCAGTTAGGAATTTCTCAGAGAAATTCAGGGTAGAGACAACGGTGAGCTAAACTAGGTGGTAATAGTATAATGCACAGAGAGAAATATTCCAGTCTTATCCCTGGCTGTGTGACTGACACCAAATTTCTTTTTAAATCGCTAGGACTCAATTTCACTGTCCATAACATTAGCAGGTACAACACAACCTCTAAGGTACTAGTATGTCAACATTTTATTCTAATTTCTAAAAATCTCTAAGCCAGACCAACTCTTTCGTTAAATTCACATGGCTTTGAAGCACTGATTTGCTCTTACCAGCTTTCTTGCCAGGCCCTAACGTAGAGATGTGAGATAACCTGCCAAGAAATAAGAAATGAGTGCAAGTCTTATTAAGAACTGTGGGAGTTGGCTGGCCTTGAAATGGCATTATCTCTTCTGTTTTACACTTAGGGTGGTTTCAAAACAGTCTATTCAGTTGCGTACATGAATTTCCAATTCCAAATTCAAACTACAAATTTCATAAACCCAGATTCTGAATGTTATGTTTCATTTTATGGTGTTTAGGATGATGGTTTTCATGAAGAAGGGCAAAAGATTAAAAAGAGCTATGATGAAAGTTTTATTAAATGAGGGATTCGAAAGAAAAAACTCTCCAAACCTCCACCAAGATTTTTCTATCTAGTGTTCAGAGAAAAATGGTAAATTAATAGAAGAGCAAAACAGTGTGGGATGCCAATACATTCAAGAAAAGCCAAAGTTCATTTCTGCCTGCAGATCCAAACACTGCTGGCAGATCAATGTGAGCTTCACAGTGTGGTTTGCAAAAATCATTCTGCAGCTAATATTCTCAAGGACAAGACACAGCCTGCTTTGACTACTCTTCAGAGTTTGCCCGAATTGCTGTGGGAAGCGATATTTTCCACTGGGAGGACTTTGGAACCTAGATAGTTACAGCACCCATAAATCAAATCATCAAGATTTCACAAAAGTAGTGAGGATTTTTGGTGTTTGCTTTTTTCCCCTACCCCACATATAACTGTGTGGTGGGGTCTGGGGGCAGTCTAGCTTGTGTATGATTACCCATACTGAAAAGTCTAATGTGTACTTCTGCTTTAATTTAATGAGATACAACTGCTTGTGCATTCTCTCTCTCTGTTTCTGTTTCTCTCTTGTTTAGCTGCTTTCTCTAGAAATGATTCCATTACCAAAGGACATTATTTTCATCATTTTGTTGTTGTTGCAAAATTAACGTAGACCATATACAATTTGCAAAAGCAGAAGCATGGTCTGGGTGGGCCTATGAAGTTAATATTTCTTGAGATAGGCAGGCAAAAAAGATATAAGTTATGTTATATGTTGTATTAAATTTTATTTTTAAAAATTAGTTTTAAGTTTGCAGGATAAAGTTAATTGATATATA
>NW_016819951.1:1455387-1459066 GCF_001698545.2 Rhinopithecus bieti
ATGTATATATATATATATATATATTTGCTGAGCACATCTAAAGAAGAAATTATGGCAGGTACTGGGGTGATAGCAGTGAACTAGAAGACAAGAGTCCTTCCTTTATAGGTCTAGGACTAAAAGAGAAGGCAAGCAAAATAAGCAAATAATTAAAATATAATAAGTAATGTTGGGGAGAAATATCGAGGGCAATCTTTGTGGGGGAGTGGAAGACGTCATATTTAAAGGTAACTACCAAGGGGTAGGAAGAGAGGAGAGATGTCCAAAGGCTTCAAAAGAATGTGTTCTGTTGAAGGTGCAGAGCAAAACCAGTGTGACTGGAAAGGAGAAAGAAGGAAAAGGGGTTTCAAGCAAGATCGTCTGCATTGTCAGACTTCAGATCATCCAAGGTCTTGTAAGATTAGGGGATTTTTTTTTATATATAAGTCATAAAAAAATCACTGGGGGGGAAACAAACACTAAACAGGTATGCAAGATAATTTCAGATAAAGTATATAAAGCAAAACAATGGGATAGAGAAAGTTTAGAGGAGACAGTGATCAGGAATATCCTCTATGAGGAGGTGACATTTGAACGGAGACCTGAATGGGACAAAAGGGCTAGTGGAGAAGAGATCTAAAGAAAGAGCATTTTGGCCGGGCGCGGTGGCTCAAGCCTGTAATCCCAGCACTTTGGGAGGCCGAGACGGGCGGATCACGAGGTCAGGAGATCGAGACCATCCTGGCTAACACGGTGAAACCCCGTCTCTACTAAAAAATACAAAATAAAACTAGCCGGGCGAGGTGGCGGGCGCCTGTAGTCCCAGCTATTCCGGAGGCTGAGGCAGGAGAATGGCGTAAACCCGGGAGGCGGAGCTTGCAGTGAGCTGAGATCCGGCCACTGCACTCGAGCCCGGGCAACAGAGCAAGACTCCGTCTCAAAAAAAAAAAAAAAAAAAGAGCATTTCAAGCATTAGAGTAAATAGGGCAGAAACCAGGAAGCAGGACTGTGCTGTTTGCTTAATACACAGAAAGAAAGAAATGGTTAACTGGAATTTGGACTTGGGACTTGAGTTTAAATTGAAAGTTAATTATGCTGCCCCCAAATGTGACTACCTAACTGAGTCTGCTGTTTGCTGAGGATTAGGGGCTTTTTCTGTTTCACTAGGTGGTAAGTACCTGAGTATAGGGACCAGGTCTTCCTTATTTCTGCAAACTTAGTATCTGGGCCCCATCTAGTACCTGTTAGACTCTCAGTAAATATTTATTGAATGAAGACATCTCTACAATACAGTGACTGTACATCTACTGTTAAAATTCTAAGACTAGATAAAAACAATTTAAATGTTAAAATTCAATCAGCCAATTGGTAATTTAATAACCCAATTTTTAAAAAAACAAACCCAGAAAGCAAAGTATTCAAACAATTTCTAAGAGTAGCTACAGACTGAATAACAAGAAAGGAAAAAAATTGTCTAAAGCAAGACTTCTCAACATCAATGCTATTAACATTTGAAGCTGAATAATTATTGGTCATGGGAGCTGTCCTGAGCATTGTTTAGTGGCATTGTTAGTCGCTACTCACTAGTTACTACTAGCATCCCCCTGTTGTGACAACCCAAAATGTCTGCAGACATTGCCAGATGGCCCTATTGAGAACACTGCTATAAAAGTATTAATGCCATGCCACTTTCTAAAATGTTGCAGAAGTTGTTGTGGCACCCAGTGGGTTTTCAGTTATTTGTGTGCAAAGTTCAGTTGATTTGTGTGCAAGAAGTATGATAAATATGTCCTCTGAGTTGAAATACTGTATATCACACATGCATTCTTAACAGAAAACAAAGATGCTTAATATTTTATTATTTCTTATGGTTTGTGATCAGACATCCATTAATGTAAAAGAAACCAGTTTCTTTTAAGTTTTACTTTATAAATATGTAATATAATTGTAGAGTAAACCTCTTTTATCATCCTGATGGAGGATCAGACTAATACCTGTCTTGAGTTTTACCAGGATTTTATTCTATTTTTAAAATAGTTTGTGGAGGGAGGGAGGAGGGAAAGGTTTGATATGCAATATGCTAAAATCTGTAGAATAATACAGTTCCACTTCATCAAGCTGTACTATATAGCTAGCTTTCCTATGAAGTTTAAATAATTTTAAAATGACTTTTTTCTGATTTTAAATATTCAAAGAATATAGGCAAGTATACAAGAGGAAATTAAAATCATCTATAATCCCACAACTGAGAGATAAGTATATACATTATTCTTTCATGGATTTATTTATTCCTTCATGAAATTATGTGCCAGGCACTGTGCTAAGGCTGGAAATACATGAGAACAAGATGTATAAGTTACCTCCTTATGTATACCTACTTGCATATATATTAGTGCATATATTAGAATGTGTATTCCACCTCTATTCATACCAGATTCATACCAGGACACCTAGATGGTTAAGTAATGCTTTGGCTGGCAATTGTTTGGCTGTCAGTGAAGAAACCTGAAAAACATTAACTTAAACTTTAAGGATATTATCTCATTTGCATAAGAAATTTGAAAGAGAGTCAACCAGGGCTGATGCTCTGAATTTATACTTCCATCGAGTACTCAAGATCCTCCTGGCTTTCTGTTGTGCCACTTCTAAGCATGGAACCATTGGTTTCAAGCTTGCAAAACAGCATCTCCTTCTTAAGGTATTTGTCCAGGTTCCAGATTGGAAAAGGGGAAAAAGGCAAAGGGAAAAAAAAGGCAGGTGCTCCCTGAATCTGAGCCCATAAAAGAGCTTTCTCCAAACTTAAGAGTTTTCCCAGTAACATCCATTTATATGTTACTGTTTGGAACTATTTCACATGGACCCCAAGATGCAAAAGATAGAAAAAAATAGTACAAACTTACATTAAGTTAAAAGTGATGGACAGCTTCCGAAAAACAGACATAATCCTTGCCTCCTTCTCTAAGATAACAACTAAAGGTTTAGTATTAGACCTCTAGATTCTTGTCTAAGTGTAGAGAAATACACACAAAAGCATTAAGGTCGTCTTTCCATCCCAATTAAAAGGGGACAATAAACATTTTCCTCTACTCAACAATGTATCATGACAACTTTTCAGGTCAACACATTTAGGCATAAGTCATTTAGAAATAATTGTACAATAGTCCATGCTATGAGTAAATCACAATTACGAAACTGTCCCATCATAATAGATACATAGATTTTCTCAAAATTGTTGTTATTACAAATAAAGCCCAGTACATCTTTATACAGTATCCTTACACAAATGAGTGACTTTTTCTGTAGATAGGCTAGAAATAGAATTGCCAGGTCAATATGTGTGAAGCACGTGTAAACATTCTAATGGGTACTCTCAATTACCTCTCAAAAAGGCCATAATTATTTACAGTCTCACCAACAGTAGCTGCAAGTTTCTTTTTCTCTTCATTCACACTGACAATGGATAGTATCAGTCTTAAAAGACTGGTAATGTTTCCTAAGTTCTCAGGCAATAATATGTCTCCAGATGGATTTATTTCCAAACTGTTTATATAAAGAATTTCACATACACTCGAAAGCGGAACAAATAATACAAACTAAGAATCCCATTACCAGTCACCCAGCTTCAATAATTACCAATATATTGCCACATTTGTTTTGTTTTATCCACACAGAATTTAATCATTTTCTATTTTGCTACCAT
>NW_016819951.1:1462021-1496397 GCF_001698545.2 Rhinopithecus bieti
CCCTTTTTTTTTTTTTTTTTTTTTTTTTTTTTTTTTTTTTTTTTTTTTTTTGGAGGGAGACAGGTTGTTGTATCTTTTACTTCTTATTCTAGTAAGAATTTTGATTTTCTCGTACATCCTATGTATTTGTCTTAAAGCTCACAGCCATGCATCAAGTTTTCTGTCTAGGGCAGAGGTGATGCCATCACTTTCCCCCTTCTGTACCTGAGTAAATAGTATTAATTGATCAATATATCTTTTTGCTGTAAGCCCAGGTGTCCCTTGCACCTTTTCTTAGCACAGTGCTTTATACTTACGGTTCTCAAACTTCAGCATACCTAAGAATCACCTGGAGAGCTTGTTAAAATACACATTCCCACACCAACCACCCCCATAGATTCTCATTCAGTAGGTCTGGGATGGGAACTAAGATTCTACATTTCTAACAAGTTGCCAGATGACACAGATTCTGCCTATCCACACACCATAGTTTGTTAGCATTGTTCTAGACCAGTGCTTCCAAATTTTAATGTATATATGAATCACTGGAGATTGTGTTCCAATGCAGAGTTTCATTCAGTAGGTCTGCTTCTGGCCCTGATATTTATTTTCTCTAATAAGTTCCAGATGATACTCCTGGATCATAGACTAAATTTGAGTATCAGATCCTCAATAGCCACTACTATGCAGAGTTGGCTTGTGAAGTGAAATTAATCAGCCATGTCTGACCTAGAACCAAGGACTTCCTTGATCTCAAAGTTTCCTAAATATCATTACATAGACTAGAACCAGGTTAGCTAAAAATTATTCAACTGAGAAACTTTTCTTAAAATTTAGATTTCAAGTCTGTACAATGAGAAATTGTCCTTCATGAGAAATTTGGGGAGGAGTCTAGGAATCTATTCTTTATACAGTTCTTTTGCCAACATTGGAGCCCAGGTAAGTGTGGTAGCCACTACTTTATGCTTCTTGGATGATGCACAGGTGTTCATTCTTGGATTCATCTGATCCCTCCCCTAATTATTCATATTATCAAGATACAAATGTTGGCATTGACTTTTTACATGACTACATTAGATGCTATGGGTCATACGGAGAAGAATTAGGCATAGATTCTACTTCTCTAGACCTGATAATCTGGTGAAAGAGATTGACATAATAATACATAGTCACTACTATGGGAAGTCAGAGCAGAAAAACTGTTTCCTCTCCTTCTCGGTATCCTCCTTCCTGAAACTTATATTAAAAACATTTGCTCAGGAGGAAATTTTCCATTTCAGATAGAAATCTCATAAAAACATAGAAATGCCAAGGAGATAGTTTTCCATGTAATATTAAGTCATAATATGGGCTTTGCTCTTGGGCTGTGTTCCCAGTTACTAGCTAGGTGTTAAGTGTAACACAACACATACATTACACAGTACAGATACCAGTGAGGAAACGAATGCCACCTAGAGAACCATAACTTTTTTCATTTCTTGACTTTGGAGAAATTTCAATTTGTAGCCTTAATGATATACAACTGTAGATTTTTCCATTTTAAGTAATGTGCTGATTGAAGTCTTGCATAGTGTTCTTATTTGCCCAAATTCTCATCCTGCACAAAATTCCCAAATTCTTGCATTCCCAAATTATCATTTATATACAGAGTGTAAAATTTCTAATAAAGCTATTAGTGTAGGTCATATGTTTACTGTCTGCTGAATGGGGCTATTCACTGTCATTAAGATTCTGAAAGAAGCACTTGAAAAAGCAGAATAATGGAGAAGAAGAAGAGCTGTAATCAAGCCTGAAAAGGGGAACTTTTAAAAAGGGGAACTGAGACATCTTGCAACAGTGACCTTTATAACACTGATATTGAACTGAGACTATAATTGTCCATCACTCTTTTCAGTGGTCAGTACTCTGCTCACCACAACTCATTCTTTCAATACCATTGATCCCTTTAACAACCCTGGCTGGCAATCTCTCTTTGTAAGTTACAAAGTTAGTGGCATTCATTCTGCCCTGTTTCGTGGTTCATTGTTAGGCAGTCTCAACATTCTATGTCTTGTTGGTGCAGTCTGGTAAGTGAATTAGGAAAATTTTCAGATGGTAAAGACGGCCTTTTAGGCAGGATATCATATGGTTAAAGGGAAGCATGGTATAAACCAGTGGTTTCACATCATTACAAAACAACCCTACCTCCACTTTTAAAGGAATTGACCATGCATTGAGCGGATTTTTGTTTTTTTTTCCCCCTTCTGCACAGTGGGATGATTAGAAATATTTTGATTTGAAGGAGAACCCAAATTATATCACTCTCATGGATCTAAAAATTTGGGTCATGGGACTTCAGGGATTGGAGAGAACTGTAAAGATGGAGATGCAATTTGCTTAAGTTGTGCCAGAAATAGGAATCAAATGACAATAATAAAACTGCATTTACTCTCAGGATAATAACCAATTTCTTCAGATAAGTTCAGATCTTGGTTCTTCTCAACTTTGTGTTCTTAAGCGATTAGCTTATCCTCTCTGACACCTAATCTCCTTACTTTTTAATGATTATAACAACATTATCTATTTTAAAAAGTGTTTTAGAGAATTAAATGAGATGATATTTGATAAATATATATATTATAATAATGTTCTTTATGGTGGTATGCAACTTATTTCTTATTCCTATGGAATATTCTTATGGAATAAGAAATCCATTAAATTTCTAATAAAATATTTTACAATAAGTTGTTTAAATTTTGTATTTACATTGTTCCTTTTGATTCCAGCAGCCCTGTGTGATAGGCATGATAAATCTTTTAACTGAGGTTTTATAGATAAGCAAAGTAAGTCTCAAAAGGTTAAAGGGAAGAATGGATATAAACTGGCAGCTTCATACATTACAAAATGACTTAAAATTCCACAAAAAGAAAACACTATACCGTGTTTCTCTTGAGATTATCTTTATACCATGTTAATATTTTATTTTTAGTGTTTTAAAACCCAGGAGTGCTGAAAACATGGTAGGATATCAAGCTCTAGAAGTAGTTATTTAAGATATTTTGATTTTGCTGGGCACCAGTTTCCACATTAACCATATATATATATACACACACATACACACACACACACACACATATATATACACACATATATATGTGTGTGTGTGTGTATATATATTGAGATGGAGTCTTGCTCTGTTGCCCAGGCTGGAGTGCAGTGGTATGATCTTGGCTTACTGCAACCTCCACTTCCTGGGTTCAAGTGATTCTCCTGCTTCAGCCTCCTGAGTAGCCGGGATTGCACGCACACCCCACCATGCTCAGCTGATTTTTGTATTTTTAGTAGAGACAGATATCAGGCTGGTCTCGAACTCCTGACCTCAAGTAATCCACCTGCCTCAGCCTCCCAAAGTGCTGAGATTCCAGGCATGAGCCACCGTGCCTGGTCCCATGGGAAGCTTTTTACATTGCTTGGGATACTTAAAAGAGTGGATGCAGTTGTGGCACCATTATTCACTTCTTTGACTTCCTTATAATAGAGGATTGATATTATTTCTGATCCACAGAAGAGAGTGGAATCATTGTTTTAGTCTATTCTCAGGCTGCTAATAAAGACTTACCTGAGACTGGGTAATTTATAAAGGAAAAAAGTTTAATTGACTCATAGTTCAACATGGCTGGGGAGGCCTCAGGAAACTTACAATCATGGTGGAAGGGGAAGATTTCCAAGACCACATATCCTTCTTCACAAGGTGGCAGCAAGAGGAAGTGCTGAGCAAAAGTGGGAAAGGCCCCTTATAAAACCATCAGATCTCGTGAGAATTCACTCACTGTCACAAGAACAGCAGCGTGGAGGTAACTGCCGCCATGATTGAATTACCTTCCATCAGGTCCCTCCCACGACACATGGGGATTATGGGAACTATAAATCAAGATGAGATTTGGGTGGGGACACAGCCCAACCATCTCAATCACTTTGCTCTCTTCTCATTCTTGATGACGGTGATCATGGACAGCAGGTATTGCACACTTACCATGGATCAGACACTGTTCTGAGTACTTTGTGCATTCTTGTGCATAATCCTCCCAATGACCTTGTGGAGTTGTGACAGTAAATGTGTCACAAAAAATAATCTCTAAGTAATAGTTAAAACACAGCCATTTGTGTATGACTTACTTCTTAATACAAAATTAAGAGCTTTCAAGGTTCTCCAGGCAATGTCATTTTAACTACCTTGCATTCTGATGCGTTTCCTTGAATGCGAGACAAGGAAGCACAGTTGGAGCAAACTCATGGAGTCCACACCTGGGAACAACCCAGGGAGTGTGTTCTGCTCCCTGAAGAACATCATCTGTTATGAGTATCATAGCAACATCAAGGCTGGGAAGGGCTATCCTAAACTATCTTGTCTGTGAAGAGGGAAATCACTGGCTTTCATTCTCTAGTGAATCAAGCCTGATGTATGCAGTAATTTTATGGGTAAGTCCCCCAACCTTTTATTTCAATGAGATGATCTGAAGTATATCAAATTCCAGGTTAACTGATTCCAGATCTGTTCTTGCTAAACTGTTGGTCAGTTGATCCATGAAAGGGGCCTTGGAGCTTATAATCAGATGAGCTGATATTACTTTCTGGTCCTGAATTATACTAGGGTTTTGGGCACATATCTTAAATTTCTCTGAAACTCAGTTTTATTTATAATACGATAGGAATCCAAAGGAATCCTATTGAATAATATTTTAATTTATGGCTGATTTTGGAAGGTAACCTTCCTCATTGAAGCTGTGAATCTACTATATTTTTAAACTTTCAGAACAATAAAGAGATGTAATATGCTTTATGATAATAGAGAATTAATACCTAAACCAAGTAAGTAAACCCTGCACACAAGCAGGAATGCTTGAGGCCATTCTGCTATACTTCCTCACCCTAGAGGTTTGATAACTATCTTAAAATGCAGAGGCGACAAGAGCCCTGAATCTGCACATGACTGTTTTTCTTATAGTCTAACTAGCTGGTTCTCAAGCTTCAGTATGCACATGTATTACTGTTTTGGGTTATACACACCAGGTCAGGTATATCCTAGTTTGAGGGCAATTAAAAAGATTTTAAAGTAATTTATGCATAATTTTATACCTCTAAATCTAATATATTCCTCATCATACTTGTAAGATAAAACACCATGGCATTACTACAGTCCTGGGCGCATCCTGGCCCTGAGCATTTGCAGTGAACACTCCTAATGCCTCTAAGCATAAATTTCCTTTTCAGTAAAATGGAGTAATAAAACCCACCTTGAAGTATTTTTGTGAGGACCTAATTAGATTCAAAATTATATCTACACAAAAGGTCTTAGCATATGCCTGGCATATTATAAGTATCTAGCAAACGTTACTTCCCTTCCTAGCTCATCCTACTCCACAACACATCCCACAGCACAAAGCAGGGATGGGTAATCATTCCTGGCTTTAAGAGCATGTGGCTGTTTTTATCAGCCCTCAACTTCCTTTTATACATTGCATGGCTGCATAATTGGCAACATTTTCATTGATCAGTTGAATCCTCCTGGATAAATGGTTGTGCAGTATTGCACATCCCGTCAAGTTAAGTAAATGCCATAAGTAAAAGGATACATCAACTTTAACCAGAAGCCAAGACCTGATATTTCCTGCAATGCAGAATGCCTGTTGCTCTTTATGATGTTATGTGCAACTGACCAGGTTGTCATTAGGCTTTTGATATTGAATCTGCATCAATGCCCACCTTGGCCAAATAATTTTGAAAGAGGGAAGAATTAAATGAGATTGGATTTTTTCTGTGTTTTTCATCCCTACTATCCTTAATTGAACTTCTATTGATGTCAGAAAGTATCACTTTAAATAGTAGGCTCCTACTAATGTTTCAATGCTTCTGAAATTGTTGGGTTATTCTTAATTTTCTTGCATGGATTTGGGAATTAAAAAATACATTTGCTATCACTGCAAATCCATCAGAACGGCCAAAATATAAAAGAATGATAATATTAAGTGTTGATGAGAATGTGGAACCAATTGAACTCTTGTACATCTTTGGTGAGAATGTCAAATGTTACAATGTTAAAAAAAACTTTTTGGCAATTTGTAATAAACTATATGTCTCTCCTCTGACCCAGAAATTCTTTCACTAAGCATGTGTCTTCAAACAGATTGCCCAGTCATGCTTTCAGCAGCTTTCTTCACAGTAGCCAAAATTGGAAACTACCTAAGTGTCCATCAATAGGAGAATGAATAGAAATGAATTGTGCTATGTTCATACAATACAAAATTGCCCAGAAATAAAAAAGAGAAGGCCAGACATGGTGATTCACACCTGTAAATTCAGCATTTTGGGAAGCTAAGGCAAGAGGATCATTTGAGGACAAGAGTTCAAGACCATCCTGGGTGACATAGTGAGAACCCCATCTCTATCAAAAAAAAAAAAATTTGTTTTAAATTAGCATATGCCTATAGTATGCTACTGCAGTCCTAGCTACTGGGGAGGCTGAAGTAGGACGATTGCTGAAGCCCAGTTTGAGATCAGCCTGGAAAACATAGTGAGACCCTGTCTCTACAATTTTTGTTTTATTTAGCCAGCCAAGTTGACACATGCTTGTAATCCTAGCTAGCTACTAGGGAGGCTGAGCTGGGAGTCAGAGGCTGCAGCAAGCCATGACTGTGCCACTGCACTTGAGCCTGGGTGATAGAGCCAGATCCTGCATGTAAAAAATAAACAAACAAATTGCAAATGCATTCAACATCATGGATGAAACTCAAAACACTATATTGAGTGAAAGAAGCAAGGCAAAAAGAGTTTTACTATGTAAGTCCATTAACGTGAATTGCAAGAATAGGCAAAACCAATCTATGTTGGTAGAAGTCAGAATAGGATTTACCTCTGAGAGTACCTGATGACTTGTAGGGACATAAAGGAATTTTCTGGGAGGATGAAAGTGTTGTAAGTGTTGTAAATATTGATCTGGATGGTGCTTATACATAGATATGTAAAAATTCATGAAGACATACTTTTAAGATTTGTAGATGTTACTATATGTGCATGTTTGCCTCAAAAATGTCAAACAACGTATATATATAGCAACATATATACATATATAGCAATACACAAACACACATATATATATATATATATATAGTGCTAGAGGAGATTTATTAATATAAGGTAAGATGTACCACAGGAAATTAATGACTTTATATAAAAAAAACTTCTGAATACCCAGTTTCTTCAGCAAATATGTGGCATGAGAAAGGGGAGTAAGAAGTAACTGTTACAGATTAAAAATGATTTGAGACATATCAATCACTTGCAATTTATGTGGATTTTGTTTGGGTCCTGATATTTTTTTAGTGTGAAAAGATTTTTGAGTGTGATCATGCAATTGTCACTAAGGGTGAAATGATAAAAGTAATGAGATTTGCATTAAATATTTCAACCAACAACGTGAGAACAAAGAGATGAAGCAAGAATAGCCAATCATTGAATATATGGCCCAGATTTATGAATTAGGAGACTGAAACATGCAGTAGACCAGGCTGGGTGCGGTGGCTCATGCCCATAATCCCAGCACTTTGGGAGGCTGAGGCAGGCAGATCACAAGGTTAAGAGATCGAGACCATCCTGGCCAACATGGTGAAACCCCATCTCTACTAAAATACAAAAATTAGCTGGGCGTGGTGGCACGCACCTGTAGTCCCAGCTACTCAGGAGGCTGAGGCAGGAGAATTGCTTGAATCCAGGAGGCAGATGCTGCAGTGGGCCAAGATTGCACCACTGCACTCCAGCCTGGTGACAGAGCAAGACTCCATCTAAAAATAATAATAATAAAAAATTTTAAAATTTTAAATTAAAAAAATTAAAATATTTTTTAAAAATAGACCAGTATTAGGTGAGCTGAGGGGTGAGTTAATGAGTCTACATTTGTCCACTGGGCTATCCAAGAGAAAACTTTTGACTGTGTGAGACAGGAGCTCCTCACTGAAGTCTGGCCTGGAGATAAAGATGTCAGGCTGTCTCTGAAGTTGCAGCTCAGAGTTTGAAAGAAATCAGATCAGAAAAATATTTGGAATGGGCAAAAGAGCTAGCAGAAACTGAAGACCCTCAACACTCAGAGAGTGCACAAAGGAACTAGAGACCCCAGAGGATGCAAAGAAGGATTAATAAGGAAGAACTGGGAGGAGGAAAAACACCCAAGAAAGTTAGGAATTGCAAAAACCAGCTCTTGAATTTCATTCAGCAAGTATTTTCTGAGTACCTGCTATGTAGGCACTGGAATTGAGTTAAGGAGAGGTCATTGCTGACATCTTCCCGGGGCTGTCCCAGAGAATATGAGGGGACAAGCACAAGGTTGTAGTAATAGAGAATAATCAAGATACAGAGTATTCACTCTAACTAGAAGGGTAAGAGAGAAAATCCGTACGGGAAATTCGAGAGAAAAACTCTCTATTATTTGTGCTGGTATAACAAAAGGAGACCACCTCAACAGGAGAGCCAGGCCCCCTGACATCAAGCTCTTAACAGGGCCATCCTTGGTGCTGTACAATTGGAACAGAGGCTCATCGCACTTCCAGCAAGGGAAACACAGCGGTTGTGGGGCCCCCGTAGTCAGCCACAGTACAAAGAAAAGTGCCAGAGAACAGTCAGTTCTCAGGCCTAGAACTGAAAGTGATCAGCTTTCATATTTCCTGGGGCTCTGCATGTCCAAGTGGAGACCGTATTTGCCAAGTCTCAGCCCTCAGTTAATTTACTTTCCTTTTATTTTTCCTTACTACTGAATTGAATTATCACTTTCCTGAGAAACTGTGTGTGTAATGGAAAAGCTGACACAAGCCAAAGTAGAATATAGCAGCCCAAATGTGACTCCCATTGTCGCCCTATTACATGAGGAACAGGCTGCTCTTTGCCCTTCATTCATCTCCTGCTAACTATGAAAACCTAATCCAGTCGCTTTGTTTTAATGGCAGCTGTTCTGCTCTGACCTTTGCTGCTCCCCCACCCTCCTCCTTGAGAGAACAGATGAGTTCCATTTGGGGTTGAAGTTATTGTGCATGAAAATCACCGTAAGGGGCAATGAGATTTTTTTCTTTGCCTTCACAGGACAGGGAGCATTAAGCACTGCTCTCTGTCCCTTCAAGTCCAGAAGTGTGCATCTGGCACTCTGCAAGAACCATCTCACCACTTTCTTCAGTCCTTTGGACCTCAGTTTTCCATCATTTCTCCTCCCAGTGGCTTTAAAGGTACCTCCTGTTGCTTCTGTATGCATTTTAAGTGTTTAAAAATACATCCGAGGAAATTATTTTAACAGTGGATGTTTCCTGGCTTGCATTGCACACTATATAAACTTCCAATTACGGCTATTTATCCCTCCCTCCGTGATGCCCCGAAGCAAGGCCCATTTGTGAAATCTAATTATATCTCCTTATTTGCCTGGATTGAAGGACATTTTTAGATCTTTCAACAGGCCTACTTCTCAGGTCTGGAGGATTTTGCTTTTTGTTTTGTTAAGGGGGGCCTCTTTGAAAAATTTTTTCTGAGTACCCTAAACTGATTAGATCCATTTTGTTTAATTTTTCTTAAATATCGATTTTCACAGGTCACTGTCCAGGAGCCATGGTAGATTCCTGTTAGAGAAGCCCTTTCCTTGAGTTCGGAAGCCTCCTTTGCTCTCAATTCTCATTACTTTGCTCTCTGGTCATGAGTGATCTCCCCTCTCCTTTCATGGCTGAGAGTTCACGGCAGTTTCTAATCCAGAATTAGCAGAAGTAGAAAAATCTGCTCCTTGCGGTAATAACTCTCACGCATATGCTGCTGCTCACTCCGCAGTGCAAAACAGAGCCTGGTTCCAGGCCCACGTGAATCCCTGACATTGCCATAGGCACAAAAAGAACATTTAGTTTTTTAAGCAGCTTTGCTAAGGTAAAGCTATCCTTGGGCTTGTATTTGTGTTGAATTCCAAGAAGTCGGTGAAAGCAGAAATGAGCCAAATAAAATGCAGAATGACTCTGGAAAAATTCCATTTCATTGGCTCAGCTTCCTGGAGAACTTGCCCATGGAAGATTATGTCACCATTTGCACCCAGTTGGTGCAGCTGTTTGTCAAGCAAGGCTAGATTCCCTTTATTTGTATTCTTACCTCGCCCACCTTTTTAATGATGTCTATCCTCTATTTCTCATCCAGACATTGTTGCCTATCTGCTTTCAATGCTAATATCTCTCTGTCCTGTTTTCAAATTAAATATCATACTTAAAATATTAATACCCCTTGTTCTTTGATTCTTTGTTTATTCATCTTATGCAAAACGTAACAGTGAGAACTCCATCTGTATTAAATGCTACTGTAATGACTGTTTCATGATATGGGAGAGCTAGGGCTTTATATAATCATGCAATTCTTATTCAAAAATGCTCTGCTAGTACTACCCTGTAGGGGGAAAAAATGAAATACGCCTATCTTTTCAAAGATAAAAATGACTAGCTTTGTGAAGATCATTGTAGAAATAACTAAGTATTGAAACTAGGCCAAGTTACTTCATTCTCCAAGGAGGTTAGCTCATGTCTTGAAGTATTTGGGTACATACATTCTTGTCACATTTGTTGAAGTGAGAACCACATATCATAAATGTACAGTTCAATGAATTTTCACAAAGTATGGGATCACTGCCTGGTGAAGAAATAGTATATTTTTAAGGTGCCTGTTCATGTCTCTAACCCATATTTATTGGTTTCTGCTTTTTAATACATAGGTATTGTTTATATACAGTATTTTCAAATGTTGCATATGAATTTTCTTTTCATTGTTTACATTAATAAAAGCCCACTATACAGGTTGCATTTTCACTCTTTTAATGGTGTCTTTGTGACTGTAAGTGCTCCATTTTAATGTGGTCCAACTTATGAATCTTTCCACTATGGTTCATGATTTTTTGTGTCCTATTTTAAAATCTCTCCTTATCCCAAGGTCATAAAGATAGTCCCCATTATTATTTTGTAGAAGCATTACTACATTCATAATTAGAGCTACATCTGCCCAAAAACATATTTTGGCATTAGTGTAAGGGTCACAGGAAGACACTGGAATATTCTTAGGAGAGGCTTGATATGGACTAGCTGCTATTTTATAAAGACCTTCCTCTCTGACTGCTTTGTGGACCAAAGTTGAAGCGGGAGCAACGTTTAGAATGTTCTGCTGCAGTAGTCCTTATGAGAAATGATTACGGCTAGGATTTGAGTGAAGATGGCAATGAGTAGTTGGATGTCAGCTATGTTTTAGAAATTGAACCTTCAAATTTTGCAGATGAATAGAATGAGGAATGAGGGAAGAAGAGAAATTAACGGTGTCTCCTTGGTTCTTAATTTCAGCAACTGATTGAGTAATGATACTGTTAATTAAGATTGAGCAGACAAGAGATTTGTGGAGCAAACTGAATGATTCTGTTTTGCCCAGGTTAATTTGAGATGAATCATTTAAGTGGAAATGAATGAATGAATGAGTAAACCAATGGACTTGTGTAATAAATAAGCAAGTAAGTGGTAGAACTAGGCACCCAGGTGTCTTGACTCTTATGCTTAAAATTAAGGTTTTTATCCATTATGCCAATATAACCCAGAGAATATTCTGTTGAACTCTAGTTTCAAAGTATTATGGAAAAATAAAGATTCTATGGTCAAATAATTTGGCATATTTGATGTAAGAACTCTCTTGATAATTTACTGTATATATTACTTATGTTTCTGAGAAATTCTGCAGGAAAAGAATTACTGTTTAGCTTTAATTAACCCAGTATTTCTCAAATTTATTTTTCCGTAAAAGTGTTCTTACAGGAAGACCTGCAAACATCACTTAATACTAGTAGTAATGTTCTATGGAATAATCTTTAGGAGAAACTGTTATTCAATCTACTACCATGTTAACGTGTAAGAAAAAACTCTTAAAATACACAAGTAGTAATCATTATTCTTGTTCACGTCTGTCTATTTCTGTAATCTTATATGAGTAGTGAATGTCTTTTAACTACCCTTTCTCAAGGGCAGTTCCCCCGTGTCATAATAATTGAAAATTAAGAAGTTACAGAGTCATAATTAAATTATCCCCTTTGAACCTTTGTTGACTGAAGCTGCATATTAACCACATCCCATTCAGACCAGGAGTAACAAGAAATATTCTGAACACCAACTGCTAACATAACAAGCTTTGACAGCTTCCTAATTACCTTACTATCCTGTAGTTAAAAACCCTTTAATACTATAGCAAATCTCTTCTCTTCACATAAGTCAAAAAATATATCTAATTTTCTCCTTAATTGATATCTATATTGCTGCTTTCAAAAGAATGCACTCCTCCAATATGTTTAACTATTAATTTATAACCTTTGATCTGAATGTGTGAAATAATTTTAAAAGAAATTACTCGTTATCAACTGTGAATAGATAAATAGATAAATCTGAAAGCCTCAGCTCAAAATGGGTTAACCTATTAAAAAAAAAAAAAAAAAAAAAAAAAAAAAAAAAAAAAAAAAACTTCCCTTTTCCTCAGAAGATCTAACTCTATTTAATAACATATAAATTCTTGCATGTTTTATTTCACCCTGCTAAGCTTTATTTTTTTTTTCATCTGTAGATTGGGGAAAATAACAACCTTAGTGTCGCTGTGAACATCAAGTAAAAATGATGCATGTAAAAGGTTTAGAACAGGATCTGACCCATAGAAAATATTCAAGAAATGTTAGTTCTATCCACCTCAATTATGAAGATTTTTGGATCTGACAACAATATGGGCTCAATAGATAGGTGTTGAATTGAAATAACTGCAGCTCACATTAAAGTTTCCCTTATTACATTAATAGAAAAAGATATTTAGAGCTAGAGTCTTGGACTATAAGATGTTGTCTAGGACCAGGCACAACTGGCAATGCAACTATGAACAACTGATGGAGCTAGAAGGCACTTTTGAAAATAATGTTACAACATTTATGTATTTTTTTACATGCCTAGTGTTTTGCTAAACTCTTTACAGGAATGATCTCAGTTAATCTCCAAAACAAGGTGGGTAGTATTGCAGATTCCATTTACAACAATATATTAGACCTAGGCTTACCCAAAACCAAAAACCTATTAAGTGGTGGAGGGAGATTTTGATCTAAGACTGTCTATGTGCAGAACTTATACTCTTAACTACTCTACATACTACTGTTGACAGAATCCTGTGAAAACAAGTCATTGTATAAAAAAAGGGAGTGGAGGCCAAAAAACGATCCACACGTTAAGGTAGTGCAGAATCAATATAACATAGAATGTTCATTCCCCACAAAAACATCTGGATCATGTTAAAAAATTTTTCAAAGTATTTTGAACCAAAATATTATTTATGTCCCCAAAACTACAAATCATACTAGACTGAATACTCCCTTCCAAATAAATGCATGCTTATTTAGAGAATCCTGGGTCACCTGCCATACAAGGGATAACGGAAATGAAATGCGTTGTCCTGTCTTTAAAATCTAATCATCTAGTGGGAGATAATACAGTACAAGGTATCTGATATTTTCTCTATAAATATCTGGGAGGTGGCTGCAAGAATTAGAGAATTTTGTACCAATGGAGTAAAAAATATATAACCACAGTTTTAGTAAATACGGTTTCAGTTTTCACTCATGTAATTTACTCTCTCATCACCATCTTCCCTCCTAGCCAAAAATCAACCTAGACATAAATTATTCTTTTCCCCTCATATATTACATTAGATGTTATCTACTCTATACAATTAAGCCTATTTAGAACATTTAGTTTACCTCTGTATATATAATTCTTAGTAGCTGTGTGTTATCTACCTAGAGATTTAAGGAAGGGCAAGGCATCTGTCTTCTTTTCCTCTTTTCCCAAACCGTCTTCTTCACAGCTTTTCTTCTTGGTCTTCTTTTGCTTATTTACCATACATACTCCCATTGCTTGAGCCCGACAAATCGAGGCTGCAGAGAGCTGTGATTGCACCACAGCACTCCAGCCTAAGCAACAGAGTGAGACGCTGTCTCAAAAAAAAAAAAAAAAAATTCTCATTTACATATGCTTTAGGGTTCATGTAGGTGTTTTCATAATCGTTTGCCTCTTTCCTTTCTTTTTCTTTTTAAAAGACAAAGTCTCACTCTGTCGCCCAGGCTGGAGTGAAATGGCACAATCACAGCTCACCGCAGCCTCAAATTCCTGGGCTCAAGTGATCCTCCTGCCTCAGCCTCCCAAGTAGCTGGGACTTCTGGTGCTATGCCACCACACCTGGCTAATTGTTTTTTTGTTTGTTTGTTTTAACATTTTGGTAGAGACAGGGTCTCGCTATGTTGCCCAGGCTGGTCTAGAAATTTTGGCCTCCAGGGATCCTCCTGCCTTGTCCTCCCAAAGTGCTGGGATTACAGGTGCGAGCCACTGTATCTAGACTCTTTTCATTTTGATCCTGTGAGAGCTACTAGAAAACAAAACAAAACAAAACAAAAAAGACAATCACTTCCTTATTCTTATCCACAGGTTAGATTAAGAGGCATTTCATTGATTGCTTCGCTTCTATTCTCTCATGAATTCTCAAAAGCTACATATTCAATCCTGTACCTTTTTTAGACCGCTAGTATAAAAGGATGACTTTCTTTTAAAAAATGCCTTAAGTTTGTACTAACAGCTACAACCTTCTAGCTGAAAAGTTCACTGGGAGATTTACCTCTGTAAACCAAAGGTGCTTAACCCTTCATAGTTGATGAGATTATTTAATAGTATAATGAAAGTATAGATCCTCTCCCCAGGGAAAAATAATCATACGCTGGCAGCATGTTGAAATAGCATCAGGATCTTCACATACTTTCTGACATTCACCCATGGACCTCAGATTAAGAATCCCTCTAGATGATGGGTTGATAGGTACAGCAAACCACCATGGCACATGTATACCTGCGTAATAAAACTACACATTCTGGACATGTATCCCAGAACTGAAAGTAAAATAAAAATAGAAAAAAAAATCCCTGTTGTAGACCAACCCCATCAATTATCTTGGAGACTGACTTAAGTGTAATGGTTAATTAAGAGTGTGTACTCAGGATGAAATAGACAACTCAAATCCTATTGTCACTTTGTTCTAGATATGTGATCATAGGCAAAGTGTGTAACCAGTCCTGTGATTAATAGCAGTATCTGCATCCTTGGGTCTCTGTAAGAATTAATGAGATATTGCATAGATCAGGACTTAGCATGGTTCCTGGCACATGTGCTTGATCAATGTGAGCTATTGTTCTCTTCATAAAGCATTTGTATTTAATATCTTAGGTTTCTCAGCAGAAATGGAAGTCAGGGCAAAGAAGTTGGTCTTTGGAGACCTTTGGGGGAAATTGAAGAGTGATTTCCAGGTCGAGAACTGTGGTGAGAAAGGCCCTTTTGATTTCATTTTGAGGCCCACTGAGGGACTGCTCCCTCTAGCCCTCTTACGAACGAGGTCAGGAGAAAAGAGAACCTTGTCAAAAAACACAAAGAAGCAGAACTTGATCAAAGCACAGAGAATCTCTCTGCAAAGCTATTGATTAAGATTTAGGATTTTTTGTTCATTTGCTGTGAAATGCACTCAGAGGAACATTACTAAAACATACTCTCAGCAGTTAAAATTGCCTCTGATTTTATGCTTTCTTGAGTCCTTCTTTATTTTAGGAAATATTTTATAATACTCTTAACTGTCAAATTATGCAATAAACAACAAGAATTCAAAATTTAATTTTCTATGCACAATTAAATCAAGGAATCGAAAGGAACAGTGTAATTCCGAACAACGTTGCCCAATATAAGTAAAATGTAAGCCGCATATATTACTTTAAATTTTCATGTAGCCACATTTTAACAAGTAAAAAAAAGTGAAATTACTTGCAATAATGTATTTTATCTAACCAAATATATCCTCAATATCATCTTAACTTGTAATTGGTATAAAAATTTATTAAAGGGATATTTTGTAAATTTAATTTTATACCAACTCTTCAAATCCAATGTATCTATGACACTTACAGTGTGTCTATATTCTGACAATAAACTTTCAACAGTAAAAGTAAAATACAGTTCTGCCAAAACAATTAAGTCACATTTAGAGAAAAAATGTTTTATACTTTTTCCATTTCTCAATTTACATTTAAATAAGATTAAAAATGCCACTCCTGGGCCAGGCTTGGTGGCTCACATCTATAATCTCAGCACTTTGGGAGGCTGAGATGGGCAGATGACTTGAGCCCAGGAGTTTGAGACCAGCCTGGGCAGCATGGTGAAAGCCCATCTCTACGAAAAAAATTAGCTGGTCATGGTGGCAGGCACCTGCGGTCTCAGCTACTTGGGAGGCTAAGTTAGGTGGATTGTTTGAGCCTGGGAGGTTGAGGCTGCAGTGAGCCATGATCGCACCACTTCACTCCAGCCTGGGTGACAGAGAGAGAGCCTGTCTCAATTAAAAAAAAAGAAAAAAGTTAATGCTTGAATCATATAGCCACATTTCACGTGTACAGTAGCCATGAATGGCTAATGGTTATATTAGGCAGCATCGGTTCACGAGGAAGAATCTGAATTTAGAGTCAGAAGCTCTAGGTTTGGCCGGGCGTGGTGGCTCAAGCCTGTAATCCCAGCACTTTGGGAGGCCAAGACGGGCGGATCACAAGGTCAGGAGATCGAGACCATCCTGGCTAACACGGTGAAACCCCGTCTCTACTAAAAAATACAAAAAACTAGCCGGGTGGGGTGGCGGGCGCCTGTAGTCCCAGGTACTCGGGAGGCTGAGGCAGGAGAATGGCATCAACCCGAAAGGCGGAGCTTGCAGTGAGCTGAGATCTGGCCACTGCACTCCAGTTTGGGCGACAGAGCGAGACTCCGTCTCAAAAAAAAAAAAAAAAAAAAAGGAAGCTCTAGGTTTGAACTTGCTTCTCCTATTTGCTCTCTGTCTTTGCACAACTCTCTATGTTCTCTAAGTCTCAGTTTTGTCCCCTTCAGTCAACCCCCTGAGCCATATATTTGCTGCGACAGTTGAATGAGATAATGTAAAGGGAAAGGTCCCAGTGAACTGTAAAATGAAATGTAAACATAAGGTATTTTAAATTTAATAATATGTACAGAGTTAATTATTTAGGGATTTTGAATCAGATTCCACGACATTTGTGGAGGCAGAAGGAAATCATCTCCTTTAAGTATTGCCAATGATGATTATAAATCCTAAAGTTAGGATGCAGTGGGTTGGTAGCTTTTTAAAGCAATTCTTTTTCATACTTTGTTAGGAAAATCAGTGCTTTTATCTTGACTGTAAGTTCTAAGACCTATTTTTTCAGTTAAAAAAAGACTTTTAAGTCTTTTAAAAGTTTAATTGACAATACAGTCTAATGCTGTGTGTGTGTGTGTGTGTGTGTGTGTGTTTGGAAAAGAAACACACAAAATTGTCAAGCCTGTCTACCCCCACATAGAAAGAAGGAAAGGAGAGAGACTTGTTTTCTTTCATTGACTTCCCTGGTGTTTCAGTTTTGTTTTATTTTCTTTTTTGAGACAGGGTCTTTCTCTGTCACCCAGGCTGGAGTGCAGTGATGTCATCATTACTCACTGCAGCCTCAACCTAGGCACAAACAATCCTTCTGCCTCAGCCTCCTGAGTAACCAGAATTACAAGCATGTGCCAGTATGTCTGGCTAATTTTTCTTTTTGTAGAGACAGGGTCTTGTTGTGTTGCCCAGGCTAGTCTCTAACTCCTGGCCTCAAGTGATCCTCTCTCCTTTGCCTCCTGTATTCCTGGCATTATAAGTATGAGCCACCAAGCTCCAGCTATGTTTCAGTTTTGAACAGAGAAGATATGTATTATTTTTGAAATAAAAATCAGTATAGATGAAAACAAAATCATGTTATATAAGATAAAGAGCTTTGATTCTCCATCGACAACAGATAAAGTTAATCTTCTTTGGAAAATGAGCACCATTATTGCACATGAGAATTAATAGAGATAAACCAATAAATCATAGCTACTTCTCATCAGGGATCTTTGCTCTAGAGAATCGTCCATGTGAGCTACAACTTTACCAAAGTCAACACTAGCAATCTGGACCACCTACCCTCGTGACTTTTTGTTTGGGTTCATATTTGACATCCATGTTCATTGTTTTTATCTATAGCCTTTTAAAACACGTGACTTGTCTCTCCACATGGTAACCTGTTGAATTTCAGTTTTAGCCTCTCAGGAGAATTACTGCCTGTTTGGTTGACTTGTTCCCAAGAGCCGCCTAAATGAATTTCTGTCACATATCCCTTGAAATCTCTATTTAGATCACATAATCCTAAACATACCCTTGGAATATGATACAAATTCATCTAGATGTTTTCATGCTAAGCAGCCACAGAATGATAGAATCAACTTAATATATTCAGATTATCCTTTAAAATAATACAAGGTATCAAGTGATTTTAGGGGCTCAAAAGATACTCAAAAAAAGAAAAGATAAGATAATATCTCTGCATAGGCTCTTAACAAACTGGCTTTTAGGTCTCTATTGAACTGACTTGTCTCTATGGATACATCTCCTGTTTCAACATACAAGTTGCCCACCTGTGTGCCTCTATATTAATATACATAATAATTATTGAAAGTGTACCATGTGCAGACACTGTGCTAGGTGCTTGGGATACAGTGGTGAAAAGACACAGACATGGCTGCTACCCTTAGGGAGCTTGTTATCATTGGGGAGACCTGTTCATCAAATAACCTTTTGGGAAAATGGTTAATGGAAATTAACAGTAGTAAATGGAAAAATCTACTACTGGAATGGAAAATTTAACAGTAGTAAATAGCGCATAAAGGTGGGAAAAATGATGATATTGGAGTGTCTGGGGTAAGTGGCCTAATTGGAGATGTCACAAAGGCTTCTATAATTGAACTGAAACCCAAAATATGAAAGAGTGTTAATCAGCCCATAGGAGAGAAGAAGGGTGGACCTTGCAGGTAGATGGAACAGCATGTTCTGACACCCTGAGGTAGAAGGTAAATTAGGACATCCAAGGAGGTCAGAGCAAGCCCATGTAGCTGGAGGTTAGAAAGTAAGCAGGTATATAACACAGGATGACACTGAAGGGGTAGCAGGGTATAAGACATTGCAAAACACAGTAGACCCTGTCACCAATGGTGATCTTTATTTTAAGTGAAACCAAAGTAAGTACCCATTTGATTAGGGTATTTCTCTTCATTGACTAAGGTTGTAGGGACTACTTAAAGCATTAAAGCATCACTAGACTATCTTTAATCTTGCACACAAGTCAACAACATGGAACCTTCCTAAGTCTTCAGAATAGTCACTCTCACTTCTGGGTCTTCACCCTGAGCCCCTGGGAAGATTTACAACAAATTTGTTGACTGAGACACCACTGCTACCTCCAACCCCAATTCCTAGAGATTCTGATTCCATAGATCTAGGGTGGGACATAGCCATCTTTATCTTTTAAACATTCGGCTAGTGATTCTAATGGGCAATACGTCTGGGAACTATTGCATTCGAAATTCAGTTTTGTGTATTCCTCTTTTAATGATAGATATTATCAACCTCAGTGAAATAGATAATATTACTGGTCATTTTTAAAAATTGTTTAATGAAGAGGAAAGTTTACAGCAAGATCTTCCTCTCCTGATATCAGTGGGATTTCTGATCATTCAATTTTTTACATTTTTGGGGTCTTCTGTATTAAGAATATTTCTATATGTTCATATTCCTTCTTTTGCTTTCTTCCTTGTGAAATTTCGATTCTTTGTAAGTTAATATTCTATTTATTTTTAACTTAATTAGATCAATTATTACAACAAGCTCAGTAAGTCTAGCATTTTCCAATAGTGCTATATTTATCTTGTTTTTCACTCAATAAGAACTTACTGTGATTCTAATGCTTTCTTGCAATCAATATAATTTATACTTTCTGAACACTTCAGAAGTAATATAAAAGTGTTTCCCTCTCAGTCAAAATTGTTTCATTGGACTTGGAGATGTTTTCCCTGTCCATTAGTTGTTTTTCATCCATTAGTCAGAGGAAATGTCTGTGCTTCCTTTCATCTTCCCCAGTGAGCCTGTGCCCTCAGTCCCTGATGAACCCAGGGCAAGCTAATGACACCCTATCTTGGTAGCAACCAGAGGTGGACACTACTTCTAGTGGAGTCACTTAGATATTTCTTGCAGGAGTTTGAACTAGGGATCCAACATATTGAATTAGTTGATTTGGACTACAGAAGTGAGGGTCCATGTGGGGGCTGAGGGACTATAAATAACCATGGACAAGTGAAAGTGTGTGTCATACTGAGAAGCCATTTGGGGAGGGGACATCAAAAGAATGAAATGAAAGGGACAGAAAAAGGAAGACATTGAAAGGGCTTGCAGCAGTGATCAAAAAATCTTGTAGCTGAGGGAGTGGGACAGATAAAAAGAGGGACAAAAACACTTATATGGTTTAGCTGTGTCCTTACCCAAAATCTCATCTTGAATCATAATCCTCATAATCCCCATGTGTCAAGGGAGAGACCAGGTAGAGGGAATTGAATCATGGGGGTGTTTTCCCTGGTGCTGTTCTTGTGATAGTGAGTTCTCACAAGATCTGATGGTTTTATAAGTGTTTGGTAGTTTCTCCTGTATTCGTCCTCCTTCCTACCACTTTGTGAAGAAGGTCCCTTGCTTCCCCTTTGCCTTCCGCCATGATTGTAAGTTTCCTGAAGCCTCCTCAGCCATGCTGAACTGTGAGTCAATTAAAGTTCTTTCCTTTATAAATTACCCAGTCTCAGGTAGTTCTTATAGCAGAGTGACAATGGACTAATACAGTAAATTGGTATCTAGGTAGTGGGGCACTGTTAGAAAGATACCTGAAAATGTGGATGTGACTTTGGAACTGGGTAACAGGGAGAGAAGTTGGAACAGTTTGGAGAGCTCAAAAGACAGGAAGATGTGGGAAAGTTTGGAACTTCCTAGAGACTTGTTGAATGGTTTTGACCAAAATGCTGATGGTGATATAAGCAGTGAAGTCCAGGCTGAGGTGGTCTCAGATGGAGATGAGGAACTTCTTGAGAAATGGAACAAAGTTCCACATGTCCAGGATGGCACTTCCCACTCAGAGAATGCCTTTGGTCTCTCCTGCTAGAATTTATTATGACCTCTTCATACTGAGAATTTCCAAAAGACAGCTAAGCTACTCTGAAAAATAAACAAGATAAATAGCTCTTGCTATGCTTTAGCAAAGAGACGGGCAGCATTTTGCCCCTGCTCTAGAGATCTGTGAACTTTGAACTTGAGAGAGATGACTTAAGGTATCTAGCAGAAGAAATTTCTAAGCAGCAAACAGTTCAAGAGGTGACTTGGGTGCTCAGTTTTACTTATTCGCAAAGAGAGGGTTTGGAATTGGAACTAACATTTAAAAGGGAGGCAGAACATAAAAGTTTGGAAAATTTGCAACCTGACAATGCAATAGAAAGGAAAAACCCTTTTTCTGAGGAGAAATTCAAGCTGACTGCAGAAATTTGCATAAGTAACCAGGAGTCAAATGTTAATCACCAAAACAATGGAGAAAATGTCTCCAGGCCATGTCAGCGGTCTTCATGGACGTCCCTCCCATTACAGGCCTGGAGGCCTAGGAGGAAAAAATACTTTTGTGGACCAGGTCTAGGGCTTTGCTGCATTGTGCAGTCTTGGGACTTGGTGCCCTGCATCCCAGCTGTGGCTAAAAGGGGCCAATATACAGCTCAGGCCACTGCTTCTGAGGGTGCAAGTCATAAGCCTTGGTGGCTTACATGTGTCGTTGGGCTTGTAGATGCACAAAAGTCAAGACTCGGGGTTTGGAAACCTCTGCCTAGATTTCAGAAGATGTATGGAACTGCCTAAATGTCCAGGAGAAGTTTGCTGCAGGGGCAGAACCCTTGTGGAGAACCTCTGCTAAGGCAGTGTGGATGGGAAAATGTGGGATGAGAGCCCCTGCTTAGAGTCCCCACTAGGGCACTGTTTAGTGGAGCTGAGGGAAGAGGGCCACCATCCTCTAGACCCCAGAATGATAGATCCACTGATAGCTTATACCATGCACCTGGGAAAGCCATAGGTACTCAATGCTAGCCCATGAAAGCAGCTGGGAGGGGGACTTTACCCTACAAAGCCACAGGGACAGAGCTGCCTGAGGCTGTAGGAGCCCACCTCTTGTATAAGCATGACCTGGATGTGAGAGATGGAGTCAAAGGAGATCATTTTGGACCTTTAATATTTAATGACTACCCAGGTGGATTTCAGACTGGCGTGAAACCTGTAGCTCCTTTGTTTTGGCTAATTTCTCATATTAGCCAAATGTGAGAAAAAATGGAACAAGAACATTTACCCAATGCCTCTACCCCCATTGTATCTTGGCAGTAACTAAACAGCTTTTGATTTTACAGGTTCCTAGGTGGAAGGAAGACTTGCTTTGTCTCAGATGAGGCTTTGGACTTGGACTTTTGGGTTAATGCTGGAATGAAGTAAGACTTTGGGGGACTGTTGGGAAGGCATGATTGGTTTTGAAATGTGAGGACATGAGATCTGAGAGGAGCCAGGGGCAGAATTCTATGGTTTGGCTGTGTCCCCAGCCCAAAATCTCATCTTGAATTGTAATCCCCATAATCCCCATGTGTCAAGGGAGAGGACAGGTGGAGATAATTGAATCATGCATGCGGTTTCCCCTATGCTGTTCTTGAGATTGTGAGTTCTCATAAGATCTGACGGTTTTTAGTGTTTTCTGATTCCTCCTGCATTCATTTCTCTTCCTGCCATCTTGTGAAAAAGGTGCCTTGCTTCCCCTTCCACCATGATTGTAAGTTTCTTGAGGTCTCCCCAGCCATGCTGAATTGTGAGTCAATGAAACCTCTTTCCTTTATTAATTACCCAGTCTCAGGTAGTTCTTTATAGCAATATGAGAACAGACAAATACAATAGATCTATAGAATTTTATCACATGTACAGATTCATACAACCACTAAACAAAATGTTTAGCACCTTTTCTAAAGGTAGTACATTTGCAAGGTTTTAAAAAAACAATATTTAAAAAATATTTAATGAAACATGAAAAAGATGGAATTTTTAAGGCAAAGAGAAGAGCGTCTGAACTATTTAAGATAATGGGGTCATAACTGAGCTAAAAACTAGCATTGGAGACTCAGCCAATACTCTAAAAACTGTCAGAAGTCTGTCAGATGACTGACAACTGGTGCTTATGTAGGAAAGCAAGAAAAAACATCATTTAACTGTCTAGACCAAGTTGAAAGATTGTGTTTCAGAATGATAGCATTGATTGAATGTACATATTTTGTAAATCTATTTTGTTTTGGTAAATTTATTCAGTTTTATGTTCTTAGTTTATATTTGTATTCTTAGTTCATTGGAAGATTTGCTCAGCTTTTTATTCTTAGTTCATTTTATCCCAGTTCTTTTCTATTAATTACTCATTTTATATCATGTTATTTTATCTTTTGATAAAATGATGAAATATTTTATAAATATTTGATAAAATAATCACTACAGAAGATCAGGTGTTTTCTTTTGCCCTCATTTAGGAAGAGAGAAATAGTTGTAGTTGGAATTTGGAAGGCCAAAGTAGTAATTACACTACAAAGTAATAATTACATTAAATCTTAATTCATTAAGTAAAACTACTAGAGATAGAGAGGTGTTTATTTCCAGGCCAGTCCAGTGACCTCTAACTGCTTTAGAGACTCCAAGAATTCTCAAGAAAGGCAGTTAAATTCAGTGACTATTTACTGACCATCTCTTATGTATTAAACACCATACACATGTCCAGAATGGCACTTTCCACTCAGAGAATGCCTTTGGTCTCTCCTATTAGAATTTATTATGATCTCTTCATACAGAGCATTTCCAAAAGACAGCTAAGCTACTCTGAAAAATAAACAGTTCATATGTTAATAACTGGTAATGGCAATGTACTCTCCCAACTACTTATCCGTTGCCCTTTTCTTTCCTTGTTAATCTTTCTCTTTTTAATTTTGAATCTTTGTTCTGTTATTCATAAAAGTTCCAAGAGAACAGAGTCCTTGTCTTTTCCATTGTTGTATCCTCAGCATCTAGGACAATGTCTGGTGTAGAAGGTGCTAACTAAACACCTTTGGATGACTGGGAAACAGGAAGCAGTCTCTCCTACAGGAAAGACCACCTGGCCAGAAGTATGGGAGACCAGAATGTTCATCCCCCCTTGGACATTTGCTAGCTATACAAACCAGCGAGGAAATCATTTTCCCTAAGCCTCAGTTTATGCATTGATAAAATGGGGCTAATTATAAAATGAAGTTCCAAATAAGGGCTCTAGAGCCAGAATACCCAAGTTCTATGCAAGTTCTACTACTAATTGTCCCTGTGTGACCTTAGCCAAACTACTTAAACTTCTGCATCTCAGTTTTCTCATTTTTTAAATGGAAAAATATTAGTAATCTACCTCATAGGATTGTTGTGATGACTATATGTTTTTTTCAAAGAAGTATATGTCAAGGTGCCTGGTACATAAAAAATGCTCAATAAATATGACCCACTTCTATTATCAGCATTATTGTGAGAAATCAATGAGATGTCATGAATGAAAGCACTTTTACTGTATAAAAAGCTACACAGATAAATATTTCCAGATTTCCATGTTACCTTGTCAAGGACAAACATTTGTCTTCTAGCAGGAGGCTTCTAGAACCACATTGCTTTTAACCGAATTTATAGATATATAAAGATCCTTCCAAATGATGACATACTGATAAAGAGAGCTTTTACAAAGGGGGAGCTTTTGGTTGACCCTAACATAACACTTCAAAAATTAGCCGTTTACTCTGCCTAAAGAGGAAACAAAACAATGACTTTTGGTCCAATTGTCCTCATTATAAAAATTCTTTTGAAAGATTAAAAGTATGTCACAAAGAGACAAATTTCTTAAAGGAAGCCACTGGTTTGCTGACATGTATTTGAAAAGCAGTCAGGAAACCACAGCCCTCTCCCTTATCAAAAAAAAAAAAAATTAAGAGAAAATAAAAGCTTTTATTTACTTGTGTTATGCTGGAAATATACTCACTAGAATTTCAAATGTTAGTACTGCACCCACCATACAGTGCTTGCTTAACAAAGGTGGACATTACATTCGTGGAAATTGAAGTGTACAGGAATAGTTTTACCCACAAAGAGTAAGGCAGAGCTATTTGAAAATGATAGAAATCTGAAATTGGATATTTAAATGTGAGAAAATGAAGGTGTCTGAAAGCATGTGAAAGTATTCTAAACATATTTTCATCCTATTCATATTAAAATAGAAAATACACAATAGCTGTGTGATTTAAATGATATATGCCTGATATGAAAAAATGTAAAGGAGAAGGTTGCATACAGAAGAAACCATCCAAAATTCAAAATACTACAGGGTTTTATTTGTTAAAGCCCAGGTTAATGCAAGCAAATTTGTAAGCACAGTGAGAAACCTTCTTCGTAAAGTTTTCTTTATATTTGAACCTAGCAAAAGGTCTTTCTGGCTATCATTTTACCTTTCTAGTATGGCTATATTTTTCAGTATGGAAAATTTTTCTAAATAATCTAAATGAGGGGTATGATTTGAACCTGTGTCATGTTCTGTGCCCACCTCCCACCTTGAGATATTGAGATGCTCATAAAGTTTGCAGATGTTATTTTATTCCCAGGAGTTGTACTAATAAGTGATAACCATTCCTATGGTACCCAGGAAGTGAGATAAATTATTTACCATTGTTCCAGGCTATTATTTTCAAACAGCCACTGAAATACAATAAAAAAATACTTAATTACTTAGAGAAGTTAAAGAACGATTTGGCAAGGTCAGTGTTTTAAAATGGAGAAATAAGCAAATTCTTCTTGATGCTAGTTAATTATTTGGTCAGTTGGTAAGAGGAAGTAACAGTGAAGTTATCAAGGAAAATGTTGTCCAAAGAAGGTTTATATAGTTGTTTAGTTGGGTGTTTTCAGTTTTCATTTGTGTTTTAGTGGGCCAGGCAAAAAGTCACCCCAGTAGACCCCACAATAGCTACTTTTTATCAGGATAGCTCCATTTTACCTCTCCTCCTGCAAACTGCAGTAAAAATAGAATATGAAATAATGTATTATTTCCCTAGGATAGCCAAAACTAAGTACCACAGATTGGGTGGCTTAACACAACAAAAATCTACTCTCTTTAAGTTCTAGAAGCTGGAAGTCTAAAATCAATGGGTCTGCAGTGTCTCTGGGTAGCATCCGTCCTTGTCTCTTTCTAGCTTCACCAATCCTCATTATTCCTTGGCTTTCAGGTGCATAACTCTAGTTTCTGACTCTGTTGTCACATGGTGTTTTTCCTATGTATTTTTTTCCTGATGTTTTCTTCTTATAAAGCCACCAGTCATATTGGATTACAGCTCACTCTAATGACCTCATCTTAATATGATTATATCTTTAATAAAACTATTTCATACACACACACACACACACACACACACTAGGGGTTAGGACTCAATTTATCTTTGGGGAGACACAATTCAACCTATAAAGGCTTAGGGTAAGGGAGAATTCCTTGAAATGTAAATTCTAGAGTAGTAATCACTTTAGATCTCTTTAGATCTCTGAGAGTTGTAGGGATACACTAATAAATTTCCTAGCTAGAATAAATAATTAAAAGATTCTCCAGTGGGGTGGGAGTGAGGGGATGGAAAGAAAGTGCCTTAGACCTCTAGTGAGTTTTCAGATATCACCAAGGGAAGAGGATATGTAATATGAATATTGAGAGCCATCAGTGAAGTTGTTAAGGACAAAAACTTAAGAGCCAAAAAGCTGGTTCCACCACTTCCTAGCTGTGTGAACTATGGCACATTATGTGGTGACTCCACACCTCATTTTCTTCATGTAAAATGGAAATAATAACACTACAAGGCAGCTGTAAGTATTACATGAGCAAATACAGCACCTAGAATAATACCTTGTGTGGTGAGGCATCGATTTAAAATGTTTGAAAACAACGAATTGGAATAAGTTACTAATGAAAACCCTTTGGTGATTGAAAACAGAGAGGAGGAAAAAATACAAAACCATGACTTCATGCAAGGGCTAGATATTTGAAACTGTTATTGCAGAGAAAATACAAACAAGGGAGCTTCAGATTCCAAAAGGAAGACCAGGTGTTAGGAGAATACTAGAGTTGGTTAAATGCTACCTGATAATTGTCTAGTGTGTGACCTTCATGGTCTTTACCCAGGTAGTTGTATTTCTTTTAACTTTTATTACAGTATAGCTTTGTATCTCCTCTTTACTGGGTGGGATGTTTTTCCAGTGGGATAAGTGTCTAAGGGGAAATAACACGTCTCTCTTTGGGTTTGACCTTGCAAAAATTTAATTAAGTGACAGTAATTATCAGGTTGTTATTAACTTTGAAACATCTAAGGCTTGCATGCTACCCTAGAGGTTTTGCCTGAGTTTAGTTTTCACATATTCAGAAACATTCTTTTTAAACTCAAATATACAGTTGTGTTTGTGCTTGTGTGTATGTGTTTAAATTTACATGCTGTCAAAAATAGATTTTGACTGAACAGTTTCAATTTGGTCTTATACAAATCTGTTGAGTGTCCCCTCCCCCTCCACCCACTGGATGGATCTAGATCTCAGAGGAGCTAAAGCTTGTCTCTGGAACTACATTATGTAAAAATCTGTCCCAACCACAGAGTCATTTGTCTCTGGGTCTTTGGACTGAGTTGTGGTCCCCTGTGGGTAAGCCACCTAGGTTGCTATCCTTGGTGCTGAATCTCCCCTACACAGGAGCAGGGGTGGATCTTTCTCTAGAGTGTCCACATTCCTGTAACAGCCTCATCCCATGCTTCCCCTGAGACCAATTATAGCTTAATTCTCACATTTCTGATGATTTTCTGACAAATACCTACATTTCTTTTCTATAAACTTTTACTAACATTTCAAAACATTAAAACCTGCAGTGGTTTTGAACATGATCTTTGGCTCCAGCAAGGACTAGTCAAATATCAGATCCACCATATGACTCGGGAATCCATGTAGCTACTATTAGCTTCTGTTTCTTCATCAATAAGGTGTGAATAATGATAGTATTATTGGGATAATGTGTGTTAAGAATTTAATACATTGCCCTAGCACATAGCAGTGTGCCTAATCACCATCACTAAATTTAGCTATTATTTCTCATTCCACATTTTCTAAAACCAAAGTCCATTTTATAATACAATGATGAAAAACATTACTTAGAATGTTTATTTGTACCTCATTTTTCAAAAGTTGGGAATTCTTTGGTTAGCTTAAATAAAAATCATTTGCTCAACCTTGGGATTCAAAATGAGAAAGAGATAGTTCAAATACATTTGGTGTAGCATCCCATTGCCAGTCTAGAGTGGTCTTACAGGTAAAGTAATCACCAAGTGTATAAATACAGACTAACTCCAAATTCTACACATCTAGCAATCTGATATTTGGATCAGTAGCATCTATATTCATCAGTAACACTTAGCTACTTAACTACATACATAAGTAATATGACTTGACAATTTTTCAAACTTACTGGATATATGGCTTTGTCCAGTTCTTATTTGTGGTTTTATTGGAGATTTGCCTCTACTTTTTTTCTGAAACAATATTTGTATTTTATCTCTACTATGTGATTGTTACTTTCGTTTAGCTGCACCGGGCAAGGCACTTGAAAAAACTGGAGATTTAAAGTACTCCAGACTTCTTTCTTGATTCAGCATATTAGTTTCATCTGGAGAGTTTAAGTATGCATGAGAAGGTGGGTTCCAAGAACTAGAAAGACATAACGAGGGGTGAGCTCCATGTGAGAAGGTGAGCTGAGGTCAGGGTTAGTTATATGTAAGGATGCATAAGAAATGGCTAATCAGTGTGCAAGAGACTCACAATTGGCCTCGTTATCTCACTGGTTTCTAATATGACTGTTTTAGCCTTCTTGAGTGTTCTAAAATTATTACATATTTTAAAGAAAAAAATGCTCATTTTTACTATTGCCAAGTGTTGAATAAATATGTGTGATCACTCCCCAAAATGCCAAGCATAGTAATAAATCGGGTGACATAATGAAAATATTACTTCCTAATTTGAAAAGGAGCCTCAAAATTATGGAGCATTCACATGCTAAAAACCTATGATTTATAAACCAATAATATTATATGAATTCAGAGGACCCCGAAGGCTTTATACCGAAGGTAATTGTCTTATATACATGGCTTGACATCCAAAATTTCACTTTATCTGTTGCATTCTGTTTTCATTAAAATGCTATCACCCCTGGAGTGGTCATACTCTTAGCTATTGCTCTTTTATTTTAGTTTTACGAAAAAGAGTTATTTGTATTCATGTTATAATAAATTAGAAATACTTTTGCTACTACTGTTGCTTCTCTATACTCCCTCCTGCCTGTCTTAGTGAATTTGCCATCTCTTGTACAGATCTATTACCCAGAATAGATGACTTAGTAAGTTGATGCCTTTATAACAAACAATTCAGAGGGACAAAAGATTCTTATAAGTACCACATGCATGCTAGCTAACTGCACCACTGGGGCCACACAAAAAAAGGCTTCTTATTTACTAGTTTGTTCATGTAAAACTACATGATGCACTTTGTAGCCAACAATAGTGAGGTTGTTTTCATCATCCTCCTCCTTTACACTGGCATGGAAAATTCGTCATTCTCATCAAATGATTTCATCAGGAAGATAATGCTCATTTATTTTGATCATATGTTTATCAATGACACAGAGAAAGAGATGCTATTACAAAGTAGTGAATAGCTTGTCCCATCTCATACATGCAAACACACACACTCACTCACCTAAAAGTAGCAGGTGGTTGGAAAGCTTTGATTTCACTGGAATAGTATCTTAATTTAATATTCTAGCCTACACAGCTTGAATGATCTTCTTCCTTCCTACTGCTCCAATCTTTATCACCTTGCTTCTCCAGTATGTTACTGTTATACAAGTTGCTTCACATCCCTAGAAGCCAAACTGGTTCCTGCTTCAGAACCCTTACCCTTGATCTGGAATGCTCTCATCACAGATCTGCACATTGCTAATTCTTCCTCATCACTTATATCTGAACTCAAAAGTCTTCCTAATTCAAGGTTTACCTCACCCCTGGTACTCTGAATCCCACAACCTTGAAAGCTCTGTAAAAATGAATAATTTGTCTATTCTCTTTACCACTGGATCCTTAGTCTAGAACATACAAAGCATACAATAGGTGTCCAAGGCATATTTTCTGAATACAGTAATGAATTATAAAATACAAAAGTGAAATAATAATAAATTATAATATCCCCAAAGATATCTAGTACCTTGAAGGGAAAAGGAAGACATAAGCTATAATAATTATTGTCACTTACTAAACACCTACAATAACCAAGGTATTATACCTCTCCTCTTACCTCATTTAATACTCACATGAACTTTGTGCCACAGCACTAATAAATAGCCAAGAGAAAATTTAACCCATGTCTATCCTATAACAAAACCATGTAATTAGCCACTGGGCATAAATATAGGAAGAAGCCCAGAATATTTACACTGAGAGAACCAAATACAGATTTACCTTACTAGCACTTTTCTATCTGGATGCTGGAAATAGTTATTCGTGAATTAATGATTTTCTCAGGATTTGTATCATTTAGGATTTTGTTGACAGTGGCAGAAACTGCCACCTAAACTATTTGATCTAAAATATAAGTAAATGTATTGCCCCACAGAGTTGAACAGATGGGAGTGATGGCTTCAAAGGGGGCTCAACGTAGTCCTCAAATCATGTCACCAGAACCTAGGTTCTCTCTTGATTTGCATGCTCCACTTCCTTGGTGTTAATATGACAGGATAGTAGTTCTAGCAACTCCAGGGATTATATATTCTTTTATGTTAGTGGAAAGGAGGAAGTTTGCTTCCCCAGTAGTAAAGACTACTGCCAGCCCACATGGCACTTTTGTGCAAATTAGAAAAAGGTAACTCTTTCTTGAGGAAATTTCCAAAGTTAGTTTATGATTAATTTATCAATAATTATTGAAACATATAAGCTGTTCTACAAAATTATATAAATCATACTGTTAGAAGTAATATAGTAGAATATGTAAATTTTTAAGATTCAAGTACACTCATATATTAGATGTTATGTAAACATTTCCTGTCTTTTTTTCAGGAAAACAAATTATGATACTTTCAAAGCTTACTTGTACCAATAATCAAACCCTAGACTTTACGATTTTTTCTAGTAGGAATGGAGATCTTAAGTAGCTGTTGTTTAATTTTGAGAAGCAAAGGTCTTGGCTTCTCAATTACCAGTATCAACTAAGTCAAATATACTTTTAATCAAATATTATTTAAATATTTTTAAATAAAAGTGTTTGGAATTTTTTTCTGGTGAATTATTGCCATGAATATTTCAGTAATTCAACAAGAGTTGTTCTAAATGTAAGAAAACTATGTATAAGTTTTAGTTCCTCATGTTCCTGATGTTCCCCCAGTATCACACGGCTATATTCCTTGATAAATTTCCAATTTATATTTTATATTGTTGAAATAGTTCGTATTTGTAGTTCATATTCATATTCATTATAACTTTTCAAATTATTTTCATCTAAACACTATCATAAACTTGAATCTTAAAGGTGATATATGTTAATGATAAATATGTGAAGAAATAAATTTATTTTAAAATTTAGTTCTGGATAATTTCTATGATCAATATAATCATGCTGTTTATATTTGAAATGAGTCTAATCCTTTCTATTCTGGAGAAGCCAGTGTCAATGCTAAAAGATAGTGAAGTTTATTTAGCTTCAATTGTATGGTTTTAAAACATCGCTTCATTTTATTAAGAGACTTTATTTTTTCAGTGCTGTCAAGTGTTTATGTATGCTAAATTTTGTTTCCTCATTATATTAGTCCATTTTCATGCTGCTGATAAAGACACACCCGAGACTGGGCAATTTAAAAAGAAAGAGGTTTAATTGGACTTACAGTTCCACATGGCTGGGGAGGCCTCACAATCATGGTGGAAGGCAAGGAGAATCAAATAACATCTTACATGGATGGTGGCAGGCAAAAAGAGAGCTTGTGCAGGGAGAATCCCATTTTTAAAACCATCAGATCTCATGAGATCCATTCACTATCAAGAGAACAGCACAGGAAAGACCCAGTCCCCACTGCCATGATTCAATCATGTCCCACTGGATCCCTCCCATAAAACATGGGAATTATGGGAGCTACAAGATGAGATTTGGATGGTGACACAGAGCCAAACCATATCATTCTGCCCCTGGCTCCTCCCAAATTTCATATATTCACATTTCAAAACCAATCATGCCTTCCCAGCAGTCTCCCAAAGTCTCAGTTCATTTCAGCATTAACTCAAAAGTCCATAGTCCAAAGTCTTACCTGAAACAAGGCAACTCTCTTCCACCTATGAACCTGTAAAATCAAAAACAAGATACTTTCTAGATACAATAAGGGTACAGGCATTGGATAAATACAACCATTCCAAATGGGAGAAACTGGCCAAAACAAATGGGCTACAGGACCCATGCAAGTCCAAAATCCAGCAGGGCAGTAAAATATTAAAGCTCCAAAATGATCTCCTTTGACTCCATGTCTCACATCCAGGTCACACTGATGCAAGAGGTGGGTTCCCATGATCTTGGGCAGCTCCACCCCTGTGGCTTCACAGGATATAGCCTCCCTCCTGGCTGCTTTCAGGGACTGGTATTGAGTGTCTGTGGCTTTTTCAGGTGCAAGGTGCAAGCTGTTGGTGGATCTACCATTCTGGGGTCTGGAGGACGGTGGTCCTCTTCTCACAGCTCCACTAGGAGTGCCCCAGTAGGGACTCTGTGTGAGGCTGTGACCCTACATTTCCCTTCCACACTACCCAGCAGAGGTTCTCCATGAGGGGCCTGCCCCTGCAGCAAACTTCTGCCTAGGCATCCCGGCATTTCCATATATCTGAAATCTAGGTAGAGGTTCCCAAACACCAGTTCTTGATTTCTGTGTCCTGACATGCTCAACACCATGTGGAAGCTGCCAAGGCTTGTAGCTTCCACCCTCTGAAGCCACAGCCTGAGCTCTACATTGGCTCCTTTCAGCCTTGGCTAGAGCAGCTGTGATGCAGGGCATCAAGTCCCTAGGCTGCACACAGCACAGGGATCCTGGGCGCAGCCCACCGAAACCACTTTTTCCTCCTAGGCCTTCGGGTCTGTGATAGGAGGCACTGCCCTGGAGACATTTTTCTCATTGTCTTGAGGATTAACATTCAGCTCCTCATTACTTATGCAAAATTCTCCAGCAGGCTTGGATTTCTCCTCAGAAAATGGGATTTTCTTTTCTATCACATTGTCAGACTGTAAATTTTCTGAACTTTTATGCTCTGCTTCCCTTATAAAACTGAATGCCTGTAATGGCACCCAAGTCACCTCTTGAATGCTTTGCTGCTTAGAAATTTTTTCCATCAGATACCCTAAATCATCTCTCTCAAGTCCAAAGTTCCACAGATCTCTAGGGCAGGGACAAAATGCCACCAGTTTCTTTGCTAAAACATAGCAAGAGTCATCTTTACTTCAGTTCCCAACAAGTTTTTTTATCTCCATCTGATACCACCTCAGTCTGGACTTTATTGTCCTTATCACTATCAGCATTTTGGGCAAAGCCATTCAGCAAATCTCTAGGAAGTTCCAAAGTTTTCCACATTTTCCTGTCTTATTCTGAGACCTCCAAACTGTTGCAACCTCTGCCTATTACCCATTTCCAAAGTCACTTCCACATTTTCAGGTATCTTTTCATCAGCACCCCACTCATGGTACCAATTTATTGTATGAGTCCATTTTCATGCTGCTGATAAAGACATACCTGAGACTACGCAATTTACATAAGAAAGAGTTTTAATTGGACTTACAGTTCCACATGGCTGTGGAAGCCGCACAATTATGGTGGAATACAAAAAGGAGCAAGTCACATCTTACATGGATGGCAGCAGGCAAACAAGAGAGCTTGTGCAGGGAGACTCCAATTTTTAAAATCTTCAGATCTCGTGAGACCCATACACTATCATGAGAACAGAATGGGAAAGACCTGATCCCATGACTCAATCATTTCCCACTGGGTCCCTCCCATAACACATGGGAAATATGGGAGCTACAAGATGAGATTTGGGTGGGGACACAGAGCCAAACCATATTTCTCATCATGTTGTTTATAACATTAATGTTGCTTAAAACATCATACTAAATTAACAGTAAACAACTACATTTGAAGGCAAATAGTTTTGAAAGTGTAGCATTGTCTTGCATTTTAAAACCTATCAAATTTTTTTTTTTTTTTTTTTTTTTTT
>NW_016819951.1:1496514-1597708 GCF_001698545.2 Rhinopithecus bieti
CTGGAGTGCAGTGGCCGGATCTCAGCTCACTGCAAGCTCCACCTTTCGGGTTCACGCCATTCTCCTGCCTCAGCCTCCCGAGTAGCTGGGACTACAGGTGCCGGCCATCTCGCCCGGCTAGTTTTTATATTTTTTAGTAGAGACGGGGTTTCACCATGTTAGCCAGGATGGTCTCGATCTCCTGACCTTGTGATCCGCCTGCCTCGGCCTCCCAAAGTGCTGGGATTACAGGCTTGAGCCACCACGCCCGGCCAAAACCTATCAATTTAAACTCCTTGCTTCAAATCATAGGCTATTTTTTTTGTCATGCTAGATGCTAGATAGGTGTGTTCTTGATTCTTAAACTTGTCTATCCCATGTCCAAGCATAATGATCTGCATATAACTTGTAGAAGAACAGTCTTTACATTCATTTGTTTGAAAATTGTCCAAATGTGCTGATTTTCTTAGAACAAGACGTTTTAGTATCATCTGTCCCCCCAAAATTGTTCAAATAAATATGGAAACCATGTATGCTGGAGTTGACAAAGTTCTGATAAAATAAGAAAAAAGTCAAAATATTGAAGATGTATCAATATGAATTGTATCCCCTCAGATGTATTGTCCATCTGCAGTATATGCCTGGACAATGGTATGCACCTCTTCTGAAAAGAGTGCAGAAAAGAAAAGCCCTAATCCTCACTCTCTTTGGCCCTAACTGGATGGACTTGTGTTGTTTGCCTAAATCAATCACTATGACTGGAACTTGAATTATTCTGATAGCCCTTGTCTCACTCTCAGGCCCTGGAGTTAAAGTCGATTTCCATAGAAGCTAGAAGTGGAGAAATGTGTGTTTTAATTTTATTTTAAGAAGTGGGTATGAATATTAGCCTGCAGATATCAAATATCCCTTACATGTTTGATTATAAAATAAGTAGAACTGTAAAAGGAATTCTTTTTTTTTTTCAGCATTATTCCAAGCAACAATTTTCACTCCATTATTCTGCCTAAAGGTAAATATCTACGTACACCATTGAATAGGATTAAGATGGCTCCCATCATTCTTGTTTATTTGGCTAGGCTTTAGGATTTTGTTCAGTTAGTGTTTGGTTGTTGTTTTACCTATGGTAGTCTATGAAAAATCTTTAGGAGGATACTACCCTTTATATTGAACAACTGGTCCAATTAGGTAGCGATAGTTGACCTGTGAATTAGTAGGCAAATAAAATTCAAATAGGAACACCTGTTCCTGTCCATAGGGTTAATCGTATGTTCAGAACTGAGCTTTATTTGGAGACTTATTCATAAAGGGAATTAATATCTGCCACTTTGCTGCAGAGTTACAGCAAAGTCAAGCCACCAACACATAATCATTCCTGTCACTTCCTCTGTTCCCTACACACAGATTCTCCTGCTATTGATGTTCCACAGATTGTTGTCAAAGATACATCATTAGATAAGATAAAAATGATTGACAAATTTTTCTTCTGATGGGATTGCTTTTGATAAAGTATTAATATATAGTACACATATTTGTGTCTGCACATACACAAGATCACGATTTGTGATGGCTACTAGTCAATGAATAAGTTACCTTTTCACTGATACTAGTGCTTCATTTGTAAGTGCATTTAGCAAGTGCTTTTATATTTGAAACCTTAACCATTCTTTTTAAATATATAACCTGTGATGAGAGATGCTCAGCCCAGCTTCCCCATCTTAATGAAACAGGAGGAGCTTCAGGACTAAAAAGATCACAAATTCTGTTTAAAGGAATGTTCAGGTCCATAGTTTGAGAAAGTTAGCTAAAGATTGACTTACCATAGTTATTCTTAGGTCACGAGATATTTGTACAGATATTGATATATTCTTATAAATATTATATATATTATGAGTATATATCACTATATAACACTGAGAGAAAAAGAAAATACATTAAGAAAATCATCAATTAGACACAAAATAAAGACTTTCTTCTCTGTTAAAGAGAACTTCAATAAGGTTCATGGAATATTCTCCTGTGGAAATCATGAAGAAACAGAGGCCCCAACCATTTTTCTAAGAAAGGTTAGCTCTTCTCTTCCTGGAAGAGAGAATGCAAATTCACATGCCCTTTTCCAGTCCCACTGAGCAATTAGATTTTATGCTTTCTGACTGGATATGGACAAAAAAAGAAAGTTAAAGAATTTTCCAATTAAATCAATTCCACAGAAAACTTGTCCGAGATGTGCTTAGTTACCAAGTACATGCTTGATTCTGTCATGTTCAGTTGTTGGTGTGGAAGGACCTCATGTCCTCTCAGCTTGCTTTGGGAATGGCCATTCTACTTCCATTAAGTTATACATGGAAAGTGTTAATGGCTTTGCTGGGACAGAGAAATCATTTTGGAATTGAGCTAATGGTGAATTTCCCCACCTTCACACCCTAATAATTCTCCTAAAGATATATTACTCAGTTCACTTTATTCCTCCTATGCCATATGTGCCTAGCTTTAAAAATCAAAAATGTCACCAAACTTCCTTATATAGTTCTTCATACAGACTTTTGACTATCCTAGAATCTGACAAATCAAATCATTTTAATGAAGCACAGCAAACATCTCATGTTGAAACAGCTGTAAGCACAATATGCAAATTGTGTTTACTAGTAGCTTATGCTCCAGAGAAATAATCTTTATATGACTGCTTTATTATTTACAGTAGTTTTGAAATTTAATTTTTGTCAACATTGACAGATGCCTTCCATGTTAATACTTGGGCTGCTATATATGGAAAAGGCTAAACATATGCAGAGATCTCATGTTTGTGAGCTGATAATGTGGTTGACAAATGGGTTTAACAATATCCAGTCATTTCTGAGCAGTCGATGAAATTCACCTGAGGTCTATGAAGAGGAAGGTCAGAGGAATACGAATGAAGAAAGAAGAAAGCAATGGCTCTGGAGGGCCCTGCATATAATGAAAGCATGACAGAGGGTGATTAATGATATTTCAGAGCTAGATAATTCCCAGAGAATATGTGTGCACAATAAAAAGTTTCTAACCTTTCCAGTTGTAATTAAATGAGGGATTCACTAGCCTAAGCTGAGTAAAGACTGTTTTGTTCCATAACTGTATGAATGCATATAATGAAATAGTTTGTTTCAAATGTTCATTTCTTACTGCCTGAGTTTTGAAGTTGACAAAACTGAATAATACCCAGGGGGTGAGGGAGAAGGTTCACCCCACTGGGGAGGACTCCTTCCCTTAGAAATGAACAAACTGGTTAAATAAATTTAGAGTGACTTGGAAAATTTACCTGTCCTAAAATACCTCAGGATGTACCCTCAGGTAAAAAAGGAAATAGAAGTAACTCTTAACCAATATAGTTTCATGTAGCTTTAGATTTAAATCTTCTGCAGAATAATGTGTTTGTAATATTGTTTGGACTTTTCATAATGTTCTGCCTTTTAGGTGCTAACTTGCAGTAGTCTGGGCTTTTCTCTCCTTTTCTTGGCATCTCCTTTCAGACAAAGAAAAGTAATGGGTCCAGAAAACATAATAAAACTTACAGTTTTATGAGGTGATTTGAGTGAATACTGAATTCATTAAATTCCCATTTTTGTAACAAATATTTATTGACCACTTTGTGCATGCCTGATGCCATACTAGGTACCAGGGGATTCATGCCTACAACAGTGTCTGGCACATAGTAGGTCTCAATAAATAGAAGTTGAATGAGTTGGTGAAGTTAAACTATGTGTCAATATTTGAATTCAGTGGATTTGGTTACTTTCTGGTTTACTTTACTAAGATATGGAGAAAAAGTAGAGACAGCATAATGAATGAATGTTTCTAAAGTGTTTTGATTAATGACAAAAATAGCCCAATGCCTCCATTATTTCTGACTCTCTTTTTTTCAATGCAATGAATTGCATTCATTCATTTTTCTGATAGCAGTGTATGAGTGATTTAGAACCAACTTAATATTTAAAATAGCTGGTACAGATAACACAAAAAGTAAGTCAAACTAAATACATACTAATTAAAGACTCAATAATTTGGCAATGAGTTGTGGAAGGGAATGGAAATTGAGTATTAGGAAAAATAGTTCCAATGTATCATTTAAAAGATTGTTGTTTTCTGGATATAATGATGGATACTATGTGTTTATATGTCCTGCCTTTCAGACCACATTTCCGACGATTTAACAGAGACCCGTTTCTTCAATAGAAAGGTCATCAAATGATGGCTTAGTGAGAACGATTAGACTATGCTGCATTAACAAACAATTCCTATCTCAGTCATTTGCCACAACCAAGTTACCACAACCATCTTACTTAGGCTATATGTCAGTTGTAGCTTTTCTCCATGTTGCCTTCTTTCCTAAATCTAAGGCTAAAGAACCAACTTTCATGTAGAACATTTCCAGCCACTGCAACGGAAGGTAAAGAGACCTGGTGAGCTATGTGCTGGCTCTTAAAATGCCTATCAGAAAATGACACACAACACTTCCACTCACATTCCATTGGTCAAAGAAAGTCATATGGCCACTCCTGAGATCACCAAGGAGAGGATGTATAGTCCTGCCATTGAGAGGGATACCCAGGGATGGAAACTAAAAGACTTGATAAGCTAGCAAATCATGCTATCATAATTGATTTTGCTAATTTCCCACCAGTGTATAGGAAATGCCTTTAAAAAGAATCTTGACAGAATCTCAGGGATGGAAGGCAGGACAGTCATGATGAAATCATTGAAAACTCCCTGCTGGCTTAAGTGTGCTTTGTTTTGCTCACTGTCGGGTCCCCTGTACCTAGCATGGTCCCTGGAATATGCCAGATGCTCAATAATTATTGATTATAGGACCACCTACATAATTCATGGGCCCAGCACAAAATGAAAATGGGGAGCCTTTATTCAAAAAATAGGGGGGAAGTACCATTAAAGTTACTAAAATTAAAACTTCATTCTTTCTTCTGTAGTCTCTCTCTCTTCTGGATCTGTTGTTGTGGGTTTTATATTTGCTGTTTTTATTTATTATTTAATGTTGTACTTGTCCAGGTTTTAGAGACACTTGCTGATGAGTACAGACATGAACAAGTGCCTGGGAGCCTGTAAATTATCCTTCCCACAGGCCTCAAATCCAAAGGTTTGCAATGTGTTTGGTACCAGAATCAGGGGTGACCAAGTCACCTGCCAAACTCACTGTGGTGCTGCCAGCAGGAAACAGGGATGACCCTGGCTGTGCCCCATCCCAAAACAACATAGGTACACACTCCCATCCCAAACCCTTCCTGTGCTCTGATCCCCAGAGGGTAGCAGCAGTCACTGGGCAGGAACAGAGAGGAAGAGACCAATGTGGCGCCAGTGAGTTGGAGGAAGCACTAGCTGCTGAGTGAGGCAGAGATGGAGAGGCTGACAGGGATCCAGGGAACCATGTGTGTGGAAGCAGATGGCCAAGGACCCATTCCAGGTAGGTTTTATTCAAGGCATCATGGCGGATTTGTAGCCTATCAAAATCTGCAGGAGATATGAGACAAGATCATGTGTGAGCCAAGGTTCTAAGCCCTTGACACATGCTCCATTGTCTCATCAAACTTCACTTACAAAACAGAAACTATGATAAAACCCTAATAATTTCAACATGATGACTACCCAACATTGAACACTAAGCCTGGGCTCCTTTGCAATTGCATTGGTCACATGCACCTGAAGCCACCTTGAGTTGAGAATATAGATGAATGAAATATTCATTCTAATAGAATTCTAATGTTATATTAGTTTTATAGTACATGTGTTGCCAACCAGTTTGTCAGTAAGATAGAAATTTAAATACATGCACAGACACTCACACACTGAGACTTATTTAGCTCTCTGGTGATGAGACCGCCAATACCAAGGCAAATTGTGTCTTTCTCATGGTGACACACTTCGGCTCAAGGGATTGGATGCACTGTATGCTTCTCCCTCTCCTGGCTATCAAGGATGGCCTCTTTGATAATTGAGTTTTATGGAAAGAATTTGAATATCCTTGAAGTCATTATATGTAGAAATTGGAAGGCCCTAAATCTAAAGGAGAGTAATATGTTAGACAGACATTTATTAATAGAATCATAGATCCTTCAGGTATAAGGGATATTTAAAGTCACCAAGCTTGAATGTCTTTCTGCTGAGGAATGGAAACCCACAGAAATGACAAAGCTTAGGTTGCACTGCAATGCATTCCTACAGTCTTGACCAGAATTCAGCTCTCCTGGCCATCGATCCAATCTTAAATTGTTTTGATTTCTTGTTATGGTTTTCTTCTTTGAGTGTTTAATTTACTTTGTTTCCAGTCTTTATTACAGGTGATAGAAGAGGATACATCTCTTTCTTAAACTGTTTGAGAAAGTTGTGTTACATGAAAACATGAAACTAGTTCTTTCCTTATGATTATTTAAAAGATTTTAAAGTAATCTGTTCTAAGTAGGCTTATTTACCTAAAAAATAATTGAACTTAAACCCTCTGAATGACGTCCTTTTCAATAAAAATACACTGCGTAATATACCTACCAATAAAAGAAATGGATCCCAATAGTTAAATTCATAACTAGAAACAATTCATAACACTAATAAATGTCCATTTTAAAAAAATTACCTTAATGTAGATATCTCAGAAGACAGCATTTTATTTAGAAATGATTCTTTCTCCTCCTCCTCTACTGTCCTCAGCAAATATATTCATTTCACAATGTACTTGAGGTATCTTGGGTCCTATTTGGCATATTAAGACTATAATTTGGTTCACCTTAAGGACATAAAAAAGATAGTTATAAAAATATTTAATCCCACAAAGAGATTTGATCCTTGGATATTGCTTCTACACTAGTAGAATACAGTTCAGTGTGTGTGGTGTTTAAAGCTAAAATTTGAATTACTTCAATAAAAATAGAGAACAGTCACAACCAAGGATAATGTAAGTGAGAAATGTAAATCTCTAGAACAGCAATTCTCAACCAGGGACTATTTTTCCCCTTCCTTCATCATTCCCCCACCCCAGGGACATTTGACAATAGCAGAGACATGTTTGTCATGACTGATGCTTGGTGGGGGATGGCAGGGAAGAGGCTTAGTGGTATCTAGTGGGTAGAAGCCAGGGATGCATCCTACATTATACAGAGCAATCTTCATCCCCAACAAATAATTATTGGGTCCAAAATATCAATACTGCAAAGCTGAGAAACCTTGCCTGAATGGTTTATTGCTCAAGTTTTGTCCAGGGTTGTCACATGGATATGCATTGCTGTTGTGTGCCATTGTTACCACTTAGGAGTTTGACTAAGTTAAATTCATTCTTGGCTTTGTCCCTTAGGTAAAAATCACTTTTTCATAACCCCATCCCAAAGTAAATTCATCATGCTCAAAATGGATTGAGAAATATATTTTTTTTCTTTAAAGTTTAAAAGACATGGGCCGGGCGCAGTGGCTCACGCCTGTAATCCCAGCACTTCGGGAGGCCGAGACGGGCGGATCACGAGGTCAGGAGATCGAGACCACCCTGGCTAACATGGTGAAACCCCCACCTCTACTAAAATACAAAATTAGCTGGGCATGGTGGCGGGCGCCTGTAGTCCCAGCTACATGGGAGGCTGAGGCAGGAGAATGGCGTGAACCCGGGAGGTGGAGCTTACAGTGAGTGGAGATCATGCCACTGCACTCCAGCCTGGGCAATAGAGCGAGACTCCATCTCAAAAAAAAAAAAAAAAAGTTTAAAAGACATGTTTTCATATTAGAAGCATTAAATCCTTTACTCCAGTTTAGTATTCCAAAGATGGGGAAAACTAAGCCATGGTTTGAATCTACTTTATCCTACTGAGCTATTTAAATTCTTCATTATCATAAAAATAATTAGTTATTTTCATAGTAACACTAGAATGTTTGATAGCTTTGATAAAGCAAGTGATGAGAATACTACTAAAACGGTGTTACTTCTAAAATGATAATTTTACCTGAATATTTTATGTGCAGTTTGAGTAAATATACAGTGTGTGTATGTGTGTGTGTATATATATGTATATATATATATATATATATATATATATATATAACATATACATTTAACCTTAAGTTTCACCATTTGAGGTGAGGGTAGAATATACTACTTATCAAGCCCATTTTCTTTTTCCAGTAAAATCCAAGTCAANTATAACATTTACATTTAACCTTAAGTTTCACCATTTGAGGTGAGGGTAGAATATACTACTTATCAAGCCCATTTTCTTTTCCAGTAAAATCCAAGTCAATTGAGAATGATATATGTTTTAAAAATGAGGATTAAAATAATATTTTGGCTTTGTTACTGGTAAAGCAGTTTGAGAACAAGGCTTTGGTTTGTGGCCACAGCCTATCTTCTTTGTATCTTCCTTTCCAAGTTGAATGGATGCAGGGGTGCGTCCTGAGTCATTATGCTTTCAGATACACTCATCATCCTTGCCCTGCTCTGCTCTGAGCAATGAGAGGCTGTCCACTGCAGACTGCACTTCCCAGGCTATTGTGCCAGCTGGGTCTAGCCAATGGGCTGTACTGATGGGAGATGGGAAGCTGCTGGGAAAGGAGAAGCAGGAGTGTTTTTCCCTCTCTGCTCTGCCATGTTGTCTGCAGCAAGCCTATCTCCTCCTTGGTTCCAGATCCTGGCAGAAAGGCCTATCATGATTCCACCTTCTACTGTTGGACTCTGGTACTTAGTTCCAGTAAACTTACCTACCTGGGCTCTCCCTCTGACCCAGGGCCAGAGGTGGCTCCCTGTTACTGCTAATACCCATCTCTTTTTTGGCTTCAAAGCTCTTCTGTCACCTCTGTAGCCAGTTTTCTGATGAAAACCATGTTCTAAAGATTCTTCTTACTCTCTGCAGTCAGATAGGCTCCCTCTTCCCAATGGGACAAAGTAAGAATGTGCTAAAGAGGCACTGGGCAAAGTCTAGCCCTAATATCTCCTCCAGCAGAACAGAGTAAAGTTTACACTTTTCTTCTACATTGGGGGCCACACAGACTATATTACAGAATGGACTTCAAGGCTGGACTGTCAGGGTTGAAATCTCTGATCTACCTCTTGCCAACTATGTTACGTCAAGTCAATTAATCTCTCTTTACTTGAGTATCTTTTACTCTCGAATAGGGGATAAATATGGCCTGCTTCCTGGAATTATTGTGATGTGGATGTAGTCTAATATACAAAAGCAAGGAGAACATTGCCTGGCACATGGGAAACCCTCCGTAACATTAGCTGCTATTATTATTACCCCTCTTGGTCATGCCCATAAAATGCGGATAATCATAGCTCCTACTTCAATAGCTTAGTCATAAGATTTAATAAGCCTGTGTGCCATAGTAAAGCCTCAATAAATTAGCTGTTAGTATTGCCATCTCCTCTGGAGTGTCTTTAATTAACATTTCCTTTGATGTTGGAGAGAAAGAAAGAGGGAAGTAAGTTAATAAATAAATGAAATTGTAAATATGTAAGAACCAAATACTCAAGACCTTTCTTTTTCAGCTTTGACTTTTCTTTTTGCTTTGACTTTTCTTTTTTTTTTTGAGAGGGAGTCTGACTCTGTCTCCCAGGCTGGAGCGCAGTGGCTGGATCTCAGCTCACTGCAAGCTCCGCCTCCTGGGCTTATACCATTCTCCTGCCTCAGCCTCCCGAGTAGCTGGGACTACAGGCACCCGCCACCTCGCCCGGCTAGTTTTTTGTATTTTTTAGTAGAGACGGGGTTTCACCGTGTTAGCCAGGACGGTCTCGATCTACTGATCTCGTGATCCGCCCATCTCGGCCTCCCAAAGTGCTGGGATTACAGGCTTGAGCCACCGCACTCGGCCAGTTTTGACTTTTCTGAGTGTCATTAGGTGAAAATGGCATATAATAATAAAACAAGTCTGAAACTTAAAATGCTAGGACTTTTCAGGAAGCTGCATGCTGGGTGCTTGCTAAGTAGTTGGCTAACAGGAAGCCATCATTGATCTCCCATCCTCTTTTCCTGACCACGTCCCTCGTCTCCCTACCTTCATCCATCCCCATCACCTCCTCCCACCTTGCTCTCTCAGTTTTCTTAGCTCTGCCAGCCCACTTCAATCTCCATCTGGACTTTGAAGCAATGAAAACCACAGGAGGCCGCCATTTTAAAGGAAACAGTCACCTGAAATCTCCAAGGTTTCCTGAAAAGGCCCAAAATATGAATAATCGCTTCCTTCTCTCTTCCATTAATATCATTCATAAAGGATATATTTCCACTTTAAAAGAAGTTCCCATGCATTTCAGCTCTATCCATTCCCAAAGACAGAGTTTTTTTCCCCACAGCTGCATGTACACTAAGATTATGCCAAAACCTTACCGTGCAATTTATAAATACAAAATAATTTTACATACTTAAATTTTAAACCAAACTAGGCCTAATGGCAGAGGAGGCTAATTTTCTAATTTCCTGGGCCTGGGGCCATAAGCTAAAATTACATATACAAGTACAAATTTTCTCTAATCTTGTATTATAGATATCTTTAAAGAAAGCATACATATTTTGCTTCAAGCTCCATAATTATTTTGACATAAAAATAGTATTTTAACATACTCATTAAATTATTTAAAGCTCAATCCTTAAGTAAAATTAATGCTTCTCTAAGATTTGCTGGGTTTGTGCCCTTGACTTTTTATTCCTCTCAAAATCATCATATACCTTTAAGAAGACACATCTTCACTTAAGGAAGCCAGAGACTCAATTATGTCAGTTAATTCTCACAATCCTAAGACGTCAGCACAGTTGTATCCACTTTATTAGGAGACCAAATTTTGGAGAAGTTACATATCTTGCCCAACCAAGTTCAGACAAGTGTTAAAAGTCTTTCTCTTTGGCCAGGCACAGTGGCTCATGCCTGTAATCCCAGCACTTTGGGAGGCCAATGTGGGAGGATAGCCTGAGCTCAGGAGTTGGCTGCTACAAGGTCCCTTAAAGATGGTAATAGTCAGGGGCCGGGCGCTCATGCCTGTAATCCCAGAACTTTGGGAGGCTGAGGCAGGTGGATCACTTGAGCTCAGGAGTTCAAGACCAGCCTGGCCAACAGGGTGAAACCCCATTTCTACTAAAAATACAAAAATTAGCCAGACATGGTGGTGTATGCCTGTAATCCCAGCTACTCAGGAGGCTGAGACAGGTGAATCTCTTGAACCTTGGAGGCAGAGGTTGCAGTGAGCAAAGATCACACCACTGCACTCCAGCCTGGGGGACAGAGCAAGACTCTGTCTCAAAAAAAAAAAAAAAAAAAAAAAAAGTTTTTTTTTTTTTCTGAGTACCAGGACACTCCCACTACAGCACTCAATATCACTATCCCAAGGAAAATCAGGACCAGTTGTGGTCAATAAGCCATGGCTTATCTTAAAAGATGTTTTGAAAAATAAATCTTACATAAAATCCAGATGTGATTTTGCCAAATATCATCTCACCCTAAACACTGGCTTCAGTATGACCAGGACTGTCTGCCCTAGGCCCAGGCGAACTAAATATATTCCAGGGAGAACATTACCTCCTCCAGCTGAAATGAATCAGGATTTATGCAGCCACCTGTATAATACATTAGCTGCCACCTGCAGACCTACCCAGCTGTGTAAAATTCACTGAAATGAATAGATTCACGTGGCCAGAACTAGGGAACAGGTTGAAGAGTCAGGAAAGAGGAGCCAACGCAAATGTAAAGGAAGGCTGAAGGGGAATTAGAAACCAAACCAAACCAAATAAAACATTGAGTTTTATGAGGAAAGGAAGCAACAGCATCTGAGTTAACTACAGGTCAGTGATTGACAATTCTCTGCCCAAAAGGTTTTGAGTGGACTGTCCTTGTATGTATAACTCTGTAATTTCAGCCATCAAAATTATGATTTTTTCAAGGCTAAAATGTGTATGGTAGTTTTAAGCTGAAAGGGAAGGAGGACAAATAGCCAACAGTCAGATAGTGAACCGAATGATACAAATATTGTTTATTCCTTTAACCTGTGGGATTCATTAGAATTCATTTCTTGAAAAATAATTCTCTGAAGCAGCATGACATGAGGCAGTGTTACCAAATGCTAGCAACTGACAGATTTGCTATGAAACATATGAAACTTTAGCCTTGGAACCCTCGCTTGCACAAGCGTTTTATGTTGTGTTCCAGGTTGGGAGGGCAAGCCAGAGAGCAATCGGGAATAATCTGTGTGTCTCTGGTAAAGCGCCTAAGGAAATATCAGAAGAAGGGCACCTATGTCTCCAAGACTCCAGGAATTATTGCATTTCTTTCTTCATTCTCCATAAATACCAATTTTCCCACCTTATTTTGTACTTTTCTTGAAGAGCCTCCACCATCTCCAAATTGTAGTATACGCTTTCAATTTTTGATTTTCCAAAGCCCAGATTTCTTCCTGGCAGTGCTAGGCCATGACAAGGTTTTGCTAGACCAAAATGAATTAAGAAAAATAAGGACAAAATAGATATTTTTTTCATAGAGCTAAATTAATATTCACTACAGTTTGTGGATTGTGTTTGTTTATGACATTTTTCTATGCCTTGTTGATAAATATAGCCTTGTTGATAAAGGTACTTTCTCTTAACAATGGTCATTGATGTTAGATGCTAATTTTAAATATTTATATATACACATCTTCTCATAAAACAAAATGTTTGAAAATTCTATGTCAGTACAGCCAAAAACCACCGAAGTATACTAGGAATACACTTGTAATCAATAAATATTGAATTTCTTGCTTGTAACAGAGAAGGAGGGAGCACACCTTGGAAGTGCAAGGAGTCACAGAAGGCATGTAGGGTAGGATTTGGCTTGTGACATAATTTGGAGAGGTTTCATGGTTTTGCCCTGAATTGAGTGCTCTCAAAGTATTCGGTTGGTGCAAAAGTGATTGCATTTGTTGCCACTGTAACAATAACACAAAAACACAAAGGTCACATAATTAGTATTTGGGAGGCTAAGAATTAAACCTAAATCATGTGCCCATCCCCCACTAAAATGGCAAAACTGCAATTACTTTTGCACCAACTTGTAGAAATAATTCTAGACTGGGTATCTAGGTGGGAGAAATGAAATGGAGCTAAAGCAGTAATTAGCCAAGAAATAACAGTCACTCTTTAGGCAGGAAAGGGATGGTTTGGTCTCTTTTGTAGTTTAGCTCATGTCTGTGTTATGGTCTATGCTCAGACGTGGTTAGAAAGTTGTCTCGGCCGGGTGCGGTGGCTCAAGCCTGTAATCCCAGCACTTTGGGAGGCCGAGACAGGCGGATCACGAGGTCAGGAGATCGAGACCATCCTGGCTAACACGGTGAAACCCCGTCTCTAATAAAAAATATAAAAGCCTAGCCGGGCAAGGTGGTGGGCGCCTGTAGTCCCAGCTACTCGGGAGGCTGAGACAGGAGAATGGCGGGAACCCGGGAGGCGGAGCTTGCAGTGAGCTGAGATCCGGCCACTGCACTCCAGCCTGGGCAACAGAGCAAGACTCCGTCTCAAAAAAAAAAAAAGAAAGAAAGTTGTCTCATTTTGCCAGTCTTTATCACAGTCACAGAGTGGCCTTGTCTAATGTGGGTGGGTATTCTATGAAATTGTTTGTTTTCAGCAGAAGGGCATCATGGTCTACTGCCAGATCTGCTCCAAGCTGACACCAGTCAAGAGTGTGTCTGTCCCTCTCTTTAACTTTATTCACAAAAATCCCAGAAGTTTGGAAATCATTGCAATAGAAGAAGTGGTCTGAACTAAAGTGTCTGTTTGTCCCTTACTAGATGTGTGACCCTAGAATAATTATTTAACAGCACCAAGACATCAGTGTCATCATTTGTAGTAGAAGATTAAGTTGAACACATATCTTTCCCTGTACAGCAATGTGGTTAGGAGCCTGAGTTAAGAGCCGCAAGATCTGGGTTTAATTAGCCTCCCAAATACTAATTATGTGACTTTTGCGCTAGTTATTCAATCTCTTTCTCATCTGCAAACTAAGGGTGATAATAGTATCTACATTTCAGACTGTTGTGATGATTCAATTAGGCAACATATGTGCAGATTTTAGAGCAGTGCCTGGCATGAGATAAATGCTCAGTGCATGTTTGTGTCTACTATCATGATAGTGATTATGTTTATCACTCTATTAATTGTGCAACTATTTTAGTCTATGTTCTGGCTATGTTACATAGGCATGTCAATTAACCTCTTTTTACTTAGGTCTCATTTTCTATAAAATCAAGAGTAAACTTTGGAACAAACTAGAAAATTCCCCTCTAGGAGCTGAAATGGCTATGGGCTTTGAGGTAAACCAGTTAGGATTTTAAGACCCACAGTTGTGTTAATCATAATAGCCAGCATGTATTCAATTCTTCATAAGCTTATTCAGTTCCCATAACTCTATAAGAATCCCAGAGGCTCTTCTAAGCCCTGTTTTTAAGTGAGAAAGCTAGGATTTGAGCGAGGTTAGATAATCTGTCCAGTGTCGCTTATCTTGCTAGTGATAAATCAGATACTCAAACCCAGATCCCAAATTCTCAATCACTCCTTTGTGATTGGGAAGCTGTTACACAAAGGGCTCGTTACAGGGCAGCGGATGTAAACACTTTTGGATCTTAGCTATTTATAAATAGACTTGAAATAGAATTAGAATGTCTGAGAATTCAAACAAATGGCAATTTAAAGAAAATGTTAGGACTTCATGGAATTCACTGTGTTCCTAAGTCCCAAATGTTTCCCTAAAGCTACGTATTTTCTTATTTTTACTTGACAAACAAGGAAGTGACATTTTCAGACTGATAGAACATGCTGGATTTCCTTTTTACTGATACTATTATTGAACAAAACCAACTTTTGAAGTGTTCCTTGTGTCACATATTTGAAACTCAAATGTGTCTTCAATTGTTTTAAATGACTGTTTACTGCAGCCTTTGGTTTGTGTCATTGACAATTATCTTTGGAAATTAAGCCTGGAGAGGGAGGAACTGTGACAGAATAAGCACCATTGGGAAATTGCTGGGTTCACTGGTCATATCTGTGCCTCACTGGTATTTCCCATTTAAGATATCATATAGTCACATCAGTCTTGGCCGTGTTGACCTGGAAGTTTGCTTGCAATTCACACCTTCTGCTGTCCTGCAAAACCCTGCATTGTCCATGCTGCCTGTTAGCCGCTGTGTTATCAGAATCTATGTGGCCATTTCATTATCAGAACTTGATATTTGAAAGAATATATACATTTGTTACCATAAAGTAAAAAGGATGATCATGGCAGAAGGAAAGAAAATCAGAATTTGAAAATCTCTTATTATCAGGTAGACACAATATCACACTTATCTCTCAGTATTATCTAATTTCATCCTTACGGCTCTGAGAAATAAGAATTATTATCTCCTTTGAAAAAGGTAAATAAATAGGGACTGAGAGATGTCATGTGACAAACCCAAAACCACAAAACAGAGCTTGGACATCTTTAAATAGAGAGTTCCAAATTCTTGATTATAGATTAGATTGCTGAAATGGTTTGGCTGTGTCCCCACCCAAATTTCATTTTGAATTGTAGCTCCCATAATTCCCGCTTGTTGTGGGAGGGACCCAGTAGGAAGTAATTAAATCATGGGGGCGGTTCTTTCCTGTGTTGCTCTAATGATAGTGAATAAGTCTCACAAGATGTGATGGTTTTATAAAGGAGAGTTCCCCTGCACAAGCTCTCATGCCTGCCACCATGTAAGACATGTCTTGCTTCCCCTTCACCTTCCATCATGATTGTGAGGCCTCCCCAGCCATGTGGAACTGTGAGTTCATTAAACTTCTTTCCTTTATAAATTATCAGTCTCAGGTATGTCTTTATTAGCAGCATGAGAACAGAATAATACAAAATTTCTCTCTCAGATGTATTTGGATTTTAACAGGGAGACTATTTCAGAAATTTGAGGCCTATCATTTACAGTTTTAGCATACTTTAGTAAAAAATATAAGAAGTACGTTTTATAAAACTTGGAAGAAAATGGTTGTATAACTGAGGAGATGCAACATGAGCGAAGTATGGGCTTTGATGTTAGACCAATCTGGGTTCAAGCACTAGATCACCACTTGCTAGCAGCATGAAACTGGTCAAAATATGAAACATCTCTAAGCTTCAATTCTTTCATCAGTAAAATTGAGCTAGCAATACTAACTTCATAGGCTTGTTGAGAAGATTAGATGGGTTAATTCATACAAATCCTTGGCTCAGTGCTGGGCACAAAGTGAGTATTCAACAAACGGCATTAGTTGGGTATTCGTACTGCGCAGGGCACAGTTCAGTACCATTTATTCATAATTAACATGCATAAAAATCTCCAACATCTCATGAATGCTAAGAGTTGTTTTTATTAATGAAGGCTTTTCAAATGGATTATATCATTTAAAGCAAGACATGGAGCTGCCTTACTTTACTATCAGTCTCCATAAGGAAAAGATATGGACCCAGGTGGTCTACAAACCAGACACTCTCCAAATCCTTGAATTCTTACTGTAGCTTTTTATAATATGGAGAAATTTTTAATGGAGGCATCTGGGTATTAAGACCACTAATTGATTACATGCGTGCTAACTTTTTTTTAATATTTTTTAATATGGTACCTTCAAGGGCCTATGCCCTGTTCAGCCTGGTTAACGCTGGCCTATGAATCTGTCGGTATAAAAACATGTTACATTTTGACACTGGCTAGGATCGCATTTTTCTCATTTTGCAAAACTGGAAAGCCAGCCTCAAATTTTATGTTTTCTACATGCCTGGTTTTCATGAATCAGCTGGTTGGTGATCAACTGGGATTTTGTGTTGCTCTCACAAATACATTCCCCAGTGCCTGGCTTGGGCTGTGTGGAGTGTTGAAATTACCAATTTCATAAAATTGCTGTTGATGTTGGGTAAGATGCTATTTTTATTGAACACAGCAATTGCCGTCCCAGTTTCAGAAGGACAGTCTCTTCTTCTTGATGATCCTATTTAGTTTCAGATTTGTGTTTGGGGAAAGTGGTTATTACACAGTTTTGAAGCCCCTTCAGCTAAAATTGCTGGGGAAAGTGTCTGCTGGGTTGGGAAGCTAGTCTAAGCATTTCAGCTGTTTTCTGAGAGATGTTAACAAACATTTCAACCTTCGTGGATTATCACAATTTGTCTACAGCGTTTTCCAGGGACTTGCATAAACCAGCAGACTAATGGAGGCATAGATGTGTTACCTATTCATTTTTATTATGCAGTTTCCTTTGGAATTCTCTTTGCCTGAGTATAAACTCACAAGTGACACTGATTTCTGTATACTCTATTTTTTTATTCATTTTTAAAAATAAACTCTTTATATATAATGAATGTGTATATGGCCTTGCATCTCTGAAGAGCAGAAACAGATGAAGTTGAACTAGAATTTAGAGCTTAATGGTAGGGAACAATAACATGGAAGCTAAGAAGAAAAATGACTAGTGGTAAACCAAGAGGAGTGATTTTTTTAAAATGTTATGAAATAAAATCAAATAGGAAGGCAAAACAAAAGGCAGCATGGTTCCAAGCCATGTATAAAATTTTTTTAAAAAAAAGTAACCCCATGATGTCACTAAGCACTGTGATTCTATCTGTGCCCTTACCTCTCCTGAGCCTCCTTAGAGAAGTAAATAGTCTTGCTTCTGGCCCCTTTTTTTTTTTTTTTTTTTTTTTTTTTTTTTTTTTTTTTTGAGACAGAGTCTCACTGTCACCCAGGCTGGAATGCAGTGACACGATCTTGGCTCACTGCAACCTCTGCCTCCCAGGTTCAAGGGATTCTTTTGCCTTAGCCTCCTTAGTAACTGGGATTACAGGTATGCACCACTATGCCTGGCTCCTTTTTTTTTTCTTTGTTTTAGTATTTTTAGTAGAGACGGGGTTTCACCATGTTGGTCAGGCTGGTCTCGAACTCCTGACCTCATGATCCACCTGCCTTGGCCTTCCAAAATGCTGGGATTACAGATGTGAGCCACCACGCTCGGCCACTTGTGACCACCCTTAATGTGTGGTCACAAAATGATACATTTTGGTGCCTATGTTTCCAAAGCTGCCCCTCCAGAATAATCTGTGCCAGCATATCTATTCAGTGCAAGTTCTGTCATGGGATAAGTCTGTACTCCATGTCGTGATGGTTATTGACATGTTAGAGATTGGCTTCAAAGTTTAGAGGCTACAGTTCTTGACTATCAGAGCCTTTTTGCTCTACTCAAACAAAACTTTTGTGAATTTGTTGTTTTGCTTTGTTTTAATGCCCACAGTCTCATATGTTGATCATTGACTTTCTACAGGCTCCAGGAACACATCTTCGATACTAGCTGCTGGTTAACCTTATACTTTGGAAGAGTTTTACATGTATAAAGTTGCAAACAGGAGAAACAGAGGCAGCCTGTGGCTGTGTATGAATAATCTCTGACCTATCATGTTTATGAAGAAAATTATGTGCTGAGAGGTAGAGAAATGGCAGGGTTCTCAGGTCTTATTAATTTAGAATTGTATAAAAAGTTAATTCACCTGGTTCTGGGTTAAATTTTGCATTAGTCTTGGTTTTTTAAGTTAAAAGTGACCAAACCCCAAGTCAAGCTGGCAAAATAACTACATAAGTACATATATACATGCACACATGAACTGAAGTGCTCTTTTGCATCTAATTGCAGGGATAGCTGGGTCCAGGGGCTCAGAGAATGTTAATAGATATGTGACTGTGTATCAATACCACTTATATACGTGTGTTGACCTAATTCTTACAGAAACTGGCTTTGTCCATATATCATGGACTACAGGTTACATCCTCATAGTTTAGATGCAAAGAAGCCTTTCTCTTCCAGGGTTGTTATAAGAATCCTCACTTCAGATTCTGGTTCAGTTTGGGTTGCATGCCCTTTCCTGAAACCATCAATCTGGCCATGTGATTGAGTCTTCTATTAACCAAGCTGGTCTAGGTGTATATTTCTGCAACTGGAGAGTAAGACTGGCTTCATCAAACCACATAAATGGATTACTTACTGTGTGGATTATTTCAATAATAAAGCAACGTAAGGGGATCTGGAGAGCTATACCAGGTCCCCTTCATATGTTTTTACTTTGTCATAAGTCTTATTTTGCTTTGAAGTGCACATAATAGAAATGATGATTTATTGAGTTCTTGCTGTGCTTTATGTGTGTTATCACACTTAATCCCCAAAACAACCCTGGGATGCAAGGTATGTTATCAGTATTCACAGTTTACAAGGGAGGAAATCAAAGCTTAGAGAAATTAAGTTGCCTTAGGTCACATAACTAGTAGGTGGTAGAACTGGGATTGGAATCAGATATAATAAACTACTAAGCTTCATGGCTCTGTTTTGTTCATTTGTTTGGTTTGTATAATTTTGAAAATGTTTAGCTCTGAGATATTTAACTGAAAGACTGCCTGAATGGTCTTAGTCTATCTGGCTGCGACATTTTCTATTCTCAGTAAATATTTGTATTGCCCTTACTAGATTTAAATACCTTGAAGACAGAGAATTTCATCTGTGTCTTTCTCACAGTTTAAAATAGTTCCATACCTAGAAGAATTGAAAATAGGTGTTCAAACAAAATTTTACAGAATGTTCACAGCAGCACAATTCACAATAGCCAAAAAGTTAAAAAAAAAAAAAAAAAAGTCTGTCTGCTGATGAAGTATAACAAAATGTGGTATATCCATGCAATGAAATATTATTCAATCTTCAAAGTGTTGAGTGCTAATACATGCTATAACATGAAAGAACCTAAAATGCATGATGCTAACTGAAAGAAGCTAAACACAAAGGTCTCATATTGTATGATTCTATTTATATTAAATATCTTGAATGAGCAAATCTATTGAAGCAGGAAATAGATTAATGTTTGCCAGGGTTATAGGGAGATAGGAATGGAGAGTAACTGCTTGGCGGGTACAAGTTTTCCTTTTGGGCTGAAGAAAATGTTCTCAAACTAGATAGTGGTGATGGTTTTGCAACACTGTAAATGTACTAAATGCAACTAAATTTCACTTTAAATGATGAATTTTATATTGTATAGTTCATGCACATAGTAGGTACTTGAAAAATATTTAATAAATGAATGAATGCTAGTAAGATAATAGACTTTTTTAAAAATAAATAAGTTGATAACTAGGACTATACCATTACAAAGATATTTATTGTAATGGTTTGAAGCCAAAATCATGCACCTTTTAGGAGGTTATTACAAAATTTGTGTGATTTACATAGAATCACCAAAAGACTCTGAAAGCTAAAGCAATTTTGAGCAAGAAAAACAGATATCACACTTTCTGATTTCAAATTACATTACAGAGCTACAGGTGTAAAACAGATACACAAACCAATGGAACAGAACAGAAAGCACAGAAGTAAACCCATTCGTATATGGTAAATTAATTGTCAATAAAGGCACCAAGAATGAACCATGGGTCTTTTCAATAAACGATGTTAGCAAACTGCATATCCACACACAAAAAGAAAAAAAAAATGAAATTGGATCTGTACATAGAAATCAATTCCAAATGGATTAAAGATCTAAATGTAAGATCTGAAACCATGAAACTCCTAGAAGAAAATATAGTAGAAAATCTTTACGGCATTTGTTTTGACAATAATTTTTTGGCCAAAAGCACAAGCAAAAATAAATAAATAAATAAATAATTAGATTACATCAAACTAAAAAGTTATTGCACAGCAAACAGCCAACAAAATGAAAAGGCAACCTCCAGAATGAAAGAAAATATTTGCAAACCATGTATTTGACAAGGGGTTAATATTCAAAATATAAGAAACTCATGCGACTCAACAGCAACAACAAAATTTTTTAAATAAAAATTGGGCAAAGGACCTAAATAGACATTGTCCTAAGGAAGACGTGCGTACTAAATGGAGGAGACCAAGAGATATGTGGAAAGGTACTCAACATCACTCACCATGGATATAAATCAAAATCACTGTGATAATCACCTTACACCTCCTAGAATGGCTGTTATCAAAAAGTCAAAAGATAACAAGTGTTGATGAGAATATGGAGAAAGGGAAACTCTTGAACAGTGTTTATGGGAATGTAAATTGGTAGAGCCATTATGGAAAGCAGTATGGAAGTTCCTCAAGAAATTAAAAATAGAACACACAACCAATAACCATATGAAGACGTGTTCAACATTGCTAATCACTTAGAGAAATGCAAATCAAAACCACAATGAAATACCATCTCACACCAATCAAAATGGCTGTTCCTAAAAAGTCAAAAAATAACTGATGCTGGTGAGGTTGTGGAGAAAAGAGAATGCTTATACACTGCTAGTAGACATGTAAACTGGTTTAGCCACTGTGGAAAGCAGTTTGGCAATTTCTGAAAGAACTTAAAACAGAATTACCATTAGACTCAGCAATCCTATTCTTAGATATATACTTAAAGAAATATAAATCATTCTGTCATAAAAACACATACATGTGTATGTTTATCACATAACCGTTAATAGCAAAATCATGGAATCAACCTGAATGACCATCAGTAAACTTGATAAAGAAAATGTAAGTATACACTGTGAAATACTACTGCACATAATGAGATCATATCCCTTCAGCAATGTGAATGAAGTTAGAGACCTTTATCTTAAGCAAACTAACACAGAAGCAGAAAACCAAATACTGCATGTTCTCACTTATAAGTGGGAGCTAAACACTGAGTACATATGAACAGAGAGAAGGGAACATCAGACAAGGGAACCTACTTGAGAGTAGAGGGTGGGAGGAAGGTGATCAAAAAACTATTGGGTACTACGCTTACTACATGAGTGATGAAATAATCTGTACCCCACACCCCCGCGACGCAAAATCTACCTATATAGCAAAACTGCACATGTACCCCTGAACCTAAAATAAAAGTATTCTTAAAAATAGAACTAACATGTGATCTAACAATCCCATTTGTGGGTGTATAACCAAAGGAAATGAAATCAGTACGTGGAAGAGATATGTGCACTCCCATATTCACTGGCAGCGTTATTCACAGTAGCCAAGACATAGAATCACCCCAAGTGTTCATTACTGAATGAATGAAGAAATGGCATATTATTCAGCCTTACATAAGAAGGAAATTCTGCCATCGGTTACAACATGGATGAACTTGGAGGATGTTATTGTAATGAAATAAGCCAGCCACAACAAGACAAGTATAATGTGATTTCACTTACATATGGAATCTAAAGAAGACAAACTCATAGAAACAAGTGAGACTGTGGTTACCAGGATTTCAGGAGGTGGGAGAAATGGGGAGATCTTGGTCTAAGGGTGCAAAACTTTCAGTTATGAGATGAATAAGTTCAGGAGGCCCAATGTGCAACATGGAAACTGTAGTTAATATACTGTATATTTGAAATTTGCCAAGAGAGTAGATGGTAAGCTTATGACACACACAAAATAATGCTATGAGGTGATGAACAGCTTGATTGTGGTAATGATTTTACTATGCGTTTATACATAGAAAAAAATGGTATGGGTAGGGCCATTTATATACGTGTTTTCCTTTCTTCATTCTTCAAGATAGGAACAGAGAACATTCATACTATTAGGCATAGTTCAAAGCAGTGCTGAGATATTATATTTCTTTTGTTGTTGTTGTTACATTTGTCAATTTGTGAAACAACTATTGAACATGTTGAAGAAAATCCTAGGAGTTTATGTTCAGTAGAGGAAGCTAGATCTTTCAAATATATCTACATTGGACAGTTACTTAAACATTGTATAAGTCAGGATAGACTCTCAATGTGTTTCAATTTTTATATAAATCACTTGGTGATCTTGTTAATATGCAGCCTCTGACTCACTAGTTCTGAGATGTGGCCTAAGATTCTGCATTTTTAACAGTCTCTGAACTGATACCCGTGCTGCTTGATCATGCACCACACTTCGATTTTTGCTGTGGTAGGAAATTCACCCTGAAATGCCAGTGTTTTGACACTCATGCTGTATGTCTCACTCATGTTACATGTCTGAGGCAAATCAATGAGATACATTGATATGGGTTCCTCAGGGACCCATATCAGTGAAGGGTCTATCATCTTGCTGTTTGTTGTATCTTCTGAGGGATAGGAAGTGAGAGGGTTGGAAAACAGAGCGCCAGCAATTAAATACTTTGACTCCAAGGTGTCACATGTCACTTACATCACATTTCATTAACCAGTAGTAGTCACAAGATCATACCTAACTTAAAGGGAATAAAGAAATGTAATTTTTTATATATTCTGAAGCAGAGCAGAACCATAGATTAGTACACCTTAGTAACTTGTCAAGGTGATTGTGCCTGGGGTTTTGTCATGTGACCATGTTGGTTATTCACAAGCTTCAGGAGAAATGTGTTTTCATTATGGCTTTTGTTACATGCCTTTTATTTATAAGAGCGTTTGGTATTATTTTTCTTTCTCCTCATAGGATAAGGTAATAATTCTTTTAGACTGATAGAATTTACAGCTAAAAGGAATTATAGATGTTATCACCAACGCTTTTATTTAATAAACGGAGAGTCAGAGACATAAAAAATGATAAGCACTTTGCTTTCCAGGAACAAGACTATTAGGTCTATTATTTAGTTATTTGGGCTTGAACTCTGAGTTTTTCTATGGTACCACTGCCCATTTTTCCCTCTGGGAAATAGCAATGTATGACTTATCCCCACAGAGATCAGCTTTTCCATACTCATGATTATACACATGATCTTACATAGAACTTTGTACCCCTTTAAGCTTTAAAATAGTTGGATTAAAATGGGTTTCAGATGCTGAATAACTCAAATTTCTAGGCCATTCCAATGGTTATGGGAACAGTGGGACCAATTTTTTTTTTTTTATTGGAGGATATCCTATAAAATATAAGGCATGTTTTTATTTATTTATTTATTTGTTTTTGAGACAGAGTCTTGCTCTCTCGCCTAGGCTAGAGTGCAGTGGCACGATCTCCGCTCACTGCAAGCTCTGCCTCCCAGGTTCACCCCATTCTCCTGCCTCAGCCTCCCGAATAGCTGGGACTACAGGTGCCCCCCCCACCACGCCCGGCTAATTTTTTGTGTTTTTAGTAGAGACGGGGTTTCACCGTGTTAACCAGGATGGTCTCGATCTCCCGACCTCATGATCCCCCCACGTTGACCTCCCAAAGTGCTGGGATTATAGGCGTGAGTCACCGTGTCCAGCCTAAGGCATGTTTTTATACACATACACGTAATGGTATCAGACACATATAATCATATTCCAACTTTGGTAGGTTGAGTCCACTTAGAATTTCCATTAATTATAAAAAATACTGGATAAATATTGGATGACAGCAATAGCTAGAATGAACACCCAGTTGCCACTGAATGATGTGCTCAAGTAAAAATGCCCTTAGAAAAGAAGAAAATCTCATGATATTACTGGTGACATGGAAGATTTGCTTATGGAAAACATTCCTTTGTTGCTTTGTCAAGTTGTCATTTGTACACCTTCTTTGCGGTTCCCAAATCCCAGCACACTCCTTTCAACACTTGTTCCACACATCTCTTCCACCTTAATATATTGAGTTGGAAAGTGGCAGATTATCAAGGAAGAGGGGAGTCTTGAAGCCTGGCAAACCTGAGCTTGGAACCCAGCACCACCCTTTTGCCACCTATGTGGTGTTAGGTAAAACACTTCTTCTCTCTGATCATTGGTTTTCTAATTTGACAGTAAAGAACTTAATATCTACTTTGTCTAGTTGTTGTGGGGATTAGAAGCAATATATGTAAGACACCTAGCAGAGGGGTCCTTTCACTGCATGCATTCCTTAAATGCTGACTATGATTATTATAAAGCCATGGGAACTGGGTTCTGTATCTGAAAACCTTAATTCTGACATCCTTTCCTCAGTGACTTTGGTCTCTCATTTTCATGCTTTTGGGATCCTCCTAACTGACTTCTGTGACACTATTCACCTCTGATGTGCTTTTATCACGAAAGAGCTAGGCTCAAGAATTATCTATATCTTACTTTTAAAGAAAATCCAGAATACTATGTGAAATTTCCTCTTTTCTACCACCAAATTGGTGAGAAAACACATCTTTGGCCAAGAACCAAAGTTTGGGACTTTCTATTAAGCGTAGTTTAATATTCCTCAAAGTATGATCCTCAAACTATCTGCTTGAAAGGTATGAGGATGAAAAGGAAAGTTATAATCATCACTGTAGACTATTAAATCAGAAATACCTGGTATCTGGGCAGGATATGCATTTTAAACAAGCTTTCCAGGTGAATCTATCTCCTTTAATGTTTGTTTGTTTGTTTGTTTATTGAGATGGAGTTTTGATCTGTCACCAGGCTGCAGTGCTATGGCGCGATCTCGGCTCACTGCAAACTCTGCCTCCTGGGTTCAAGCAATTCTCCTGCCTCGGCCTCCCAAATAGCTGGGATTACAGGCATGCACCACCACGCCTAGCTAATTTTTGTATTTTTAGTAGAGACAGGATTTCACCATGTTGTCCAGGCTGGTCTCAAACTCCTGACCTCGGGTAATACGCCCACCTTGGCCTCCCAAATTGCTGGGATTATAGGCGTGAGCCACAGTGCCTGGCCTAATGTTTGACAATTTAGATTAGTTGAAATATTATGCTCTTTTCCAGGCTTATTGAGATATAGTTGGTGTATTAGTCTGTTCTCACACTTCTTTACAGCAAGAACTATCTGAGACTGGATAATGTGTTTCAAAAAAGAGGTGTAATTGGCTCACAGTTCCACAGGCTGCACAGGAAGCATGGCTGGGGCGGCCTCAGAAAACTTACAATCATGGTGAAGGCAAAGGGGAAGCAGGCAAGTCCTATACTGCTGGAGCAGGAGGAAGAGAGAGAAGGCAGGCGGCAGGGGGAGGATGCCACACATTTAAACAATCAGATCTCACGAGAGCTCACTTACTGTCATGGGTACAGCAAGGGGGAAATCCACCCCCGTGATCCAGTCAACACTAGGGATTACAACTGGATGTGAGATTTGGGCAAGGACACAAATCCAAACCATATCAATTGGTATACAAAAAAGTTGCTTTGGTATACAAAACTACACATAATTGATGCATACAATTTGGTGAGTTTGGACATATGTATATACTCATGTTATCACCAAAATTCAGGTCATAAACATACCCATCACCTCCAAAAGCTTCCTGTGTCCCTGTGTTATTCTTTTTGTTTTTTGTTTTGTGTGTATTTATGGTAAGAACACTTACTAGAAGATCTATCCTCTTAAATGTTTAAGTACTGCATTTCTTAATCATGAAATGGTATCAGGAAGACACAGGGATGGTGCACATTGCAGCTTCTGAGGGGAATCCTAGGTATGTGAAGTGAGGTACACATCCACCTAAACTTCACATTCTTTTCTATTTGCGTATCTTCTCTCTTCCACCTGAAAAAAGAGCAGTATGGCATGCCTGAGACACTGAGTCCCCAACCAATTTAATTAATTCACTGAAGACCACATGGTTGAATTTTCTGATCACTTAGTGGATTTCTGTCAAATTAGATTAGCTGGTGTTCAAATGCAAAGCTTAAGGTTCTTTGGCTTGGAGTTCATTTAAAGATGTGGGTATTTGTTTTTGCAGTACAAGCTTATGTTGAAAACTCTTCTCCCTGGTGAACTCTGGACTACCTGCTATGGATCTTTCATGCCTGTTGTTAACAACACTTGGATGAGGCCATGCTTTAATTTTTACTTATGTAATGGAACTCATCCATCAAATTTTACAAGGCCTTTTTGATATGGTCAGTGCTTATCGGTGTTCAAAAAAAATAAATAAATAAATCCCTATTCCAAACCTGTGTTTAATTCCAAAGCAATTGCCTTTGGCTGTGTTCTACAGTCAGTACCGAATATGTTGCCTTGCAGGTGGTTTTGTTTTATTAGTGATATCTGAGTTTAAAACAAAAATATGCTTTGTTTCTCTTCTAGATTTCAGTTAGTATTCATACTTCTGCTAACAGTGAATGTTCGATAAATGCTATCTAATAAAAATAACATAGATATCAGTTTTTGAGCTTTTATTATGTGCCGTATTCTATGTTGAGCCCTTTATAATGGAGCATTTTGTGTTGAGAATTCTCTGTTCATCCTCACTAGAAACTTGTGAACATTGTTGTCCTCTTTTTATAGATGGCAAAACTGAGGTTAGAGGCTTTTGAAACTATTGAGCCAGAATTCAAAACTTTGCTTTCTTATTCTAAACCTATACAAGGTTGATTTACATAAATTATCATGAAGAAAGTTTGTAATAATTTCCACTTTAACCTAACATCTGCTAACTGTATTAATCCGCTATTGCTACCATACTGCTGTATAACATGTTGAACTAAAACTCAATGTCTTGAGACATTTGTTGTTTGCTTATGGGTTGGTGAGTTGTCTGGAGCTTGATCTAAGCAAGACTTGGATTCGGGCTGTAGACTGGATTCAAGTATGGGCCAAGTTTTTTCTTCTGAGGCTCAAGCTAAAGGGCAGCCACTTCCTAGGGCATAGTCTTCTCACAATCAATAACAAGAAGACAAGAGAAACATGTAATGCCTCTCAAGAATGTGGACTGAAACAGGCATACTATCAATTTCACCTACCTTAAATTAGCTAAAGCAAGTCACATGGCCAAAACCAACATCAATGTAATGAGAAGTTTGGAAATTAGTGTGAATGCCGAGAGCAGGGTAGGTATGTAAAGAACCACAGCAGTGCTTACATCTACCGTAGTCACCCTTCCTTTTCTTCTCAGAGTCACTGAAATGTCATTGGATTTCGAGCATGGCATTAAAAGAACTGAAGTTTTCTATAAATTAAGACAAGATTGTATTTTTATGTCTCATTAAAGTTGTAATTTCATAACATTTTTGCCATGTTAAACTTAATCATAAAGATACAGAGACTTGTATGATTAGAGACACGGGCTCAGTATAGATTGTGATTACTGTTTATAAATGATTATGGCAGTATGGATAGTAATAGCCAACCCAGTTAGAGAAAGACAAATTTAAGCTTCATTTATTTTTTGAAGACATTATATTAACATATACTATATGAGAAACAGAAGCAATTTGTGTACTGAAAAAGTTTATTAAAAGCTCTTTCAATGCTTTATTTGGTAGAGCTGTTACTTACAATCCTTTTGTTCTAAATATAACCGCATTTTTGCAATGTGTACAACTCTTCTTAAACATTGCCAGTGTTTTTGAATATGTTGTTGCCACTTTTGTTCTTAATGTAGATTTTTGAGGAAAGAAAATATCACTAAGATATTGCAATCTTTTTTCCCCACCTGTTTGCAAACTGTAACTATGCCAGCCTCTAATCAGTGGTATGCTGGTAAACCATCTCTAAAAGAGAGGGGTGGCGGGGCTATGATTTGTACTGTTCACCAATTTGTAAGATGTAAATATTCCCACCATGGCTGCTTTGGATTTGCCAATAGCTTAACAATCAGCTCACAAAATTCAGCTATGAGACATCTCCCACAACCATCTTCTGATATGAATACTATTTGTTCCACTAAAGAGTTTCTTACCCTTTTTATTTTCTTCTAATTATTTTTTCATACTGCCTGAGTTTGTTCTCATACACGATCAAAACAATAAATGAGACTTAAGTGCTTCTCAAAAACCAGTATGAAAATATGGTGCTTTAAGCTTTGAAAACAAGCCACTGTGTTTTTGATATACATGCAAATTGAGTATTCTACTGTAGAAGACAGCATAGAATCCTAAAAGATCACAACCTATCATTTGTTACATGTTCCTCATGGTATAAGAAAGGAAACTAAGGTTCTCTTTGAATTTAAATAGCCATGGTTTCAGTGGACCGAAAGGGATTTCCTTCCCTGTCTTCTGATTCCATCTGAAATAAGCTACATGAAATCCAGATAACTAACCTTTGTTGTTGCATTGGAGAATGTACTTAACAGGATATATGTCAATGCCTTTTTAGTTTTTTCATGTGAATGGAATGAATTTAAATGTAGAAAGCATTTGAATGGTGGAAATAATCTCTCCTTTGCCAAGTATTATGTGTAAGAATGAGACTGGGTAAAGTTTCCTTTAAGTAGACTCAGTATCCCACTCTCCTCCTTAGCAACTGCCCCCCCCCCCCCCAAAGTTGAGTGATGGGCACATATTCTGTGTATTTTCCTCTCCCATTTTTTTTTTCCTATGGACATTTCTTTGAATGGGAAAACTCAGTCATTTCTACCTTTGGCACATTAGATCACTGGAAGGGTTTCCAGGAGTAAGTACACATCCAATCTTTTCTCTAATTAATTCAAGTACTGAACATTGATAGGGTGATATGCCCTGTCTTAAATGCTGGGATGGATACAAAACTAAATTTGATTTTTTTTTAAGTTACAATTTAATGAGGAAGACAGGAAGTCTGACCTGTATTCACATTTCCTTAATCTCAGGAAAAAAATAAGGGCAAATTGAGATGTGTGCTATGAATTCAGATAAAAGAAAACAGACTTACAGTGGAGACATTGAGAGTCAGGGAAGCCTTCCTGCAAGAGGTAGCATTAAATAATGGGTAAGATGTTGATGTATAAAAGTTAGGAAAGAGTGAGGTAGTTTTCCAGAATAAGAGAGTAACCACCTAATGGGTTCACCTTGCCCACAACCTAGACGGAACCGATTTATCAAGACAGGAGAATTGCAACGGAGAAAGAGTAATTCACACAGAGCTGGCTGTGTGGGAGACCATAGTTTTATTATTACTCAAATCAGTCTCTCTGAGCATTGAGCATTCCAGGATTGATGTTTTTAAGGATAATTTGGCGGTTAGGGGCTCAAGAAGTGGGGAGTACTGATTGGTCGGGTTGGAGATGGTATCAAAGGGGGTCAAAGTAAATTTTTCTTGCTGTCTTCTTTTCGTAGGTGGGATTGCAGAACTAGTTAAGCCAGACAACCTGTCTGGGTGGTATCAGCTGGTGCACCCAGTGCAGGGGCTGCAAAATATCTCAAACACTGATCTTAGGTTTTTCAATAGTGATGTTATTCCCAGGAGCAATTTGGGGAGGTTCAAACTCTTGCCGCCAGAGGCTGCATGGCTCCTAAACCATAAATTCTAATTTTTTAGTTAATTCGTTAGTCGTACAAAGGCAGACTGGTCCCCAGGAAAGAAGTGTGTTTTCTTCTGGGGGGGGAAAGGGCTACTACCAATTTTGTTTCAGAATTTTCAGAGTTCAACTATAAACTACATTCCTTCTCAAGGTTAGTTCAGCCTCTGTCCAGGAATGAACAAAGACAGCTCAAAAGTTAGAAGAAAATGGAGTTTGTTTCACTGTCATAATTTCCTGAGTTATAATTTTTGCAAAGTTGGTTTCACAAAGAGTCACAGAAGTAAAGATTAGAGATAGAGGACCAGAGAGTATAAACCAAGAAATCTCAGTTATTCAGTTTGACGGGAGTTTGATAGGGAAAACGGGGAGATGTGGAATGGAAGTTTAGCCTGAAAAGGCCTTGAGTACCAAGGTGGTTTTGGAAATAGTGGCATTTTGAGTTGGTGGTTGAATTAAGGCACATTTGAAGAATGGGATCTTGCTGAAGAAATTGCATCATCAAATGGTTACCATCTTCCCCTTAAAACTAGTTGAGCTATGAATGGATGGAAGGCTTCCACCCTTTTGACCAATTCCGAAAGCTGGGTGACCTCCCTAGAAATGATCACTGGATCTGGCAAAAGTAAGATAAAGGGAATAAACCCACAAAACAAATGCTACCTGTGCTCCAAAGCCTCCATAATGTATCAGCCCCATGTGAGATTCAAACCAGTTTGGAAGTAAATGTAAGAAGGTACTAGAAAACCTAAGATTTGTCATCTTGATGCAGAACAACAAAGTGGTTGTCCAGTTGGCTTTTGTTTCTCTTGTCTCATAGTGCTTAAAACTGATGAGCTTCTGGAGAGTTTCTTTAATCAGCTCTGAAAGGCTGTGAACTTGTTTATTCCCTTATCAGTGCAGAAGATGGAGTCAGTTAAATTTAGCTTAAACATTAAGTATCATTCAAATACTTTTTTCTCTTAACTATACAAATCCTGCAGAAAATAAGATTTTCATGTCTTAATTGTGATACCAAAAGTGTCTTTTATTCTCAGCATGCTTGAGATAGCAAAGTAATTTTCGAGCTGAATGTGATTGTCTCAGACAGTCATGATTCAAATATTTAATCTAAAGGGAAAATTCCCAGAGTGCCTCTCTCATCATTTCTCAGTTCTATGGAGAATAAAAGCCTCAACTTTATATGATCAGATATTATTTCCATTATTGGTATTGTGCTGTAGGCAAATATCCTTCAAGAGGCAAAGTCTACATCCCTTGTGCTTAGCGAGTTGGGCGTCACAAAGGCCCAATCTGGCCTTTACAATATGAGCTGCTGCTACCTTGTAATCTGTGGAGAATTTAATAACAATAATTTTACTTTATACAGCACAGCCTTTAAGATTTAATAGTAGATTCTTCACACACACAGAGTATATTTTTCTCTTTCAAGGTCTTTTCTTATTCAAGATCAAATTTCCCATAGGTTTAGTTGCTTTAACAAAGTGCTGTCAGGTTGCACTGTGTAGGGGTGGGTGAGGATCTATAGATTGATTACCTGGGGAATTGGATGAAAGCAACTTACTTAGCAACCCACTGGTAACATTTCAAGTTTTCTCATTATCCATTAAGAAGCAAATGTCATAGGTTAATTGTCTTTTCTAAATTGCTGGCATTTTAACATATCCCAAATAAATAATATTACATCTCAAGCAGTTTTTCTCCAAGTATAAGTCTTCAGACCACCCACGTATAAATCTTCTGGTGAGATTAAAAATGCAGATTTCTGAGGTACCCTCAATCTTACTGAGTCAGAATTTCTGGGGATAGGACCAGAAATTTACATTTTTAAAAAGAGAATACTATGTGATTCTTATGTACACTAAAGGTTGAGACATACTGGTCTCTGTGCTTTCAGGTTTCACTATTTAATTTTATTCTTACAAATGTTATGTATAATAGTAGTCTCTTCAGACTTGTAGGTAAAGATAATAAAGTAGAGATTGGCTTAAGTATGGGGTTCTCAAATTCCATGCCGAGGCACCCCTGGATGCTACAGTGATCTCACAGAGCTTTGCAGGATATTTTACATTTTCTAGGAAACTACAGTGATACTTGACATCTGTTGGGCAAGTACGAGTTCAAAGCATTTCAGGTTCAAACTATATCTCTACTGCACTTGTTGCCACATATTTTTTTTATGTTGTCATGTTTGTGTAGCCGGGTTTGTAGTAGTTGCTGTGAACAAAAGCTTGCCCCATATAAAAATCAATATAGAACAAGAAAAAAGAATGCTGCTGTCCAATCTGATTCTGACATTTAAGAAGTGTGCAACAATATTATTATTATTAATTTTTGAGACGGAGTTTCGATCTTGTTGCCTAGGCCAGAGTGCAATGTCACGATCTTGGCTCACTGCAACCTCCGCCTCCCGGGTTCAAGCGATTCTTCTGCCTCAGCTTCCCGAGTAGCTGGGATTACAGGCATGCACCACCATACCCAGCTAATTTTGTATTTTTCATCGAGACAGGGTTTCTCCATGTTGATCAGGCTGTCTCGAACTCCTGACCTCAGGTGATCTGCCTGCCTGGGTTTCCCAAAGTGCTGGGATTACAGGCATGGGCCACATAAGATTTTATTATATTTTTATAATATTTGATATATTCACATACAATGTGACATTTTATAATATCTCAAATCATGCATTTTTTTCACACAGATGTTAAAACATCAGAAGATAAACATCTGTTAAGGTGTTTGAACTACTTAATAAATGGAAATATTAAATGTTTTGGGGGCCTACTGTACACAGTGAAATACTACTGGGACACTAAAGTGCCACATGACCTTACTAAAGTTTGGGAACCTCTGGTATAAGTCATGACTTTGTGGAAGTAAATTATGAACCCAAGTCTACATGGCTCTAAATGCTATGTATGTTGAATGATGCTTCTTAGATCATAATCCCATCAAGGAATTCCAGAGTACAGATGTGTGTGAGGACAGGCTTGGGTGTGAAATGCTTTTCAGGACTGCATCATTAACATAGGAGTTCATTGTTCTCATTCCTCTAACTGTCAGATTGGACTGACTATCACGTAACCCTGATTCTAGCCCTGACTTTGCCCCCTAGCTCTACAACTTCGGCTAGGTTACTTCTTTGTGTTTTAGGGTTTTAGCTGGACTTGGCTACCTAGCAACAGAGATAAGGAAGAGGGTAGTTATAAATAGCTACACAGTCTTTAGCTGCCAGGCACTGTGCTAAGTGTTTTGTGTCATTGTTTTTATTCTCAAATATCCTTGCGTTATTTTATTAGGTTCTGTTATTATTTCTATTTAATAGATAAGCAAACTGAGAAATAGGTGACGCTCTCTACCAGTCAAGTAGCAGCTAACACAGGTTATCCAACACTGGAAATTATGCTCTTAATCACTGACTACAAAAGTTATAAATAAATTTATTTAAGTTCCTTTACAGTCTTCAAAATAGCTATAATTTAGGTAACAGAGTGAGGCCCTATCTCAAAAAAAGAAAAAAAATTCAGTGAAATCTAGTGCCTCATTCATATTTAGATCTCAGATCTCAGGAGATTGGTGTCATATGGAGTGTAGTAAAATGTCCACCTTCACAGTCTACATCCTGGAAGAGATCATCATTTTGAACCAGACCAACTATTAACCTCTGGAGACACCTTACTTCCTGCCAAATTCCCACAGATCGGTCATCAAGGCAGGAGGTCACAATGGATTGGAATGAAAGTGAGCAACCAGGGCCAGATCTAATCCTTACCTCCTTCAGGCAGAGAGGCCTAGAAGACGAAATCAGAATCAAGGACCAGTGAGTGGCTGCTGTGTATTTCTCATCTGCCTGTAGCTCTCATCTCTGCAGCCCTTCCTTCCATAACAGAATGCAATTTCCAAAGAAAACCAATGAATATAGAAATAGAGCTGCTCTTTTACACAGGAAAATCCTCTGACTTGAGGAAAATAGAAAAGGGGATTAACAGCACTCAGGGTGTAAGAAGTCAGGGGAAAACGTGAGAAATCAGCAATCTGTTGGTATGAACAGTAGAGTGACATTTAAGCTGGCCAAGGAGACCCAGGAGATCACGTTCAAGCATTTCTTTAAGGCAGAGAGATACCATCTCATTCAAGTCTTTGCTATTGCCTGGGAAGCACTTTTACAGCTAGAAATAATAATAAATAAAAAGACCTTTGCAAGAAGTGTTGTGTTTACAACCTGTAATGTTGGAATTTGTTTTTTAAATGAAGGTTTTGGAAAACCAGAGGTATCCCATTCAGAATTTATACCATATTTTTTGAGATGGGGATAGGAAAGGGTGGATCAAAAGATATGCTGGGGATACTTGGTAATGAGATGCACATTCTCTTAAGAGATAAAGATAGAAAAGATTGGCTGGAGAGAGAAGCTTGTTAACTTACATGCCTGCCTCTGCCAGCCAACTAACAGTCTGCTTAGAATTTTTCCAGAAGGAATGGCTGGCTGCTTGGCAGCTGTTCTTTTTACACTGTTCCTTGGGACCTCACTAGCTGCACGTGGATCAGATTTGTCTAATTCTGAAGCCAAAATATTTAGAAGTACTAGAGGGATGGGCAACCTACTCGGATGGAATTAAGTTTTGTGTGCGTGTTTGTTGTTTTTGTTTGTTTTTGATACAGGGTTTTACTTTGTTACCCAGGCTGTAGTGCAGTGGCATGATCATGGCTCACTGCAGCCTCAACCTCCTAAGCTCAGGTGATCCTCCTACCTCAGCCTCTCCTAAGTAGTTGGGACTACCAGTGTGCACCACCACGCCTAGCTAATTTTTGTATTTTTGTAGAGATAGGGTTTTACCATGTTGCTCAGGCTTGTCTCGAACTCCTAGGCTCAAGCCATCCACCCACCTCAGACTCTCAAAGTGCTGAGATTACAGGCAATCTGTGTTAATATTCAGCAGCAGATGCTGCTTATCTGGCATTCTTCTTCTCTGGGCCCCAAAATCTTGACCACTCTAGTCATAAAGGTCTCTACCATCTCAAACATTTTAAAGCAACAGTATTTGGGAGTGTTCTTTAACTCATGGCCTTTATGGTGACAACAGAAGCATTGATTGAGAATGACTGATTGAGAATGAATCTGACCACTGCTATACACAGAACTTGCTATAGATTAACTCCTTTAAGTGCCAAAGCAGACTTCAGAGGCTTCAAGCCACAAAGTAATTTTCACAAGTTTAAATTTTCTGTCTAGAGTTGTTCCATATTCTTCAATAATGAGATGTACCGGTGCTTCCCAACTTCTTTTTCTGATACAAGATGCAAGAAAAAAAAATGTTTTAGCAAGCTGGGGTGTATTTTACAAGCAAATAGCAGAGGCTAGAGGACTGATAGAATCAGTATCATGACATATAATCTAAGTGACCCAAATGCCCAAGATCCTAAGATCTTTCTATGAGGGAACTAATTCTATCCCTTATCTCAGAAGGTTCTTTGCATTGGTTCAGCCTGTTTTCTCCACTGTGATCCCATATATAGGATCTCACTTTCATCTTATGTCACCTACTCTGGGATGATCAGTTCTTGAATCATAGCCATTATTATACATCATTTTCATCTGGAATGCTCTTACTGCTTATACTTTTGCAGAAAGTGTTATTTTTGCTGTCAAGTCTCTGAAAGATTTTGCTTCCCTTTAACATACTCTGCAAATACTAGTTGTCTGCTTTACCAGTTCACAGGGATGCCTTGAATGATGCTACAGTACCTCTCTCCTTTCTCTTGCTATCCTCTCCCTTGCTTTCTCATTCTGGATCTACCAAGACTGAGTATTCTCCAGGGCAAAGGCAAGAGTTTTAAATTGTGTTATTGTTTGCAGGAAATGTCACTTTCTTCTCATCCAAGCTGGAAATGGTTCTCCTGTAGTGCAGCACCATAACACTTTCTGTATCACATAGTTAGCATTTCTTTAGGACAGGGCTTGGCAAACTTATTTATTTCATAATGGATCAGACAGTACATATTTTAGGTTCTGCAGGTCATATGGTTTCTGTTGCAACTGTGCCACTCTGTCATTGCAACATGAAAGCAGCCATGGGCAGTATAAAAATGAATGACCATGGTTGTGTTCCAAAAGAACTTTATTTACAGTAACAGATATTAGACTGCATTTGGCCCATAGGGCCACTCTGATTCCAACTCAGAAATCACTAGCTTTGCCTTTACTTTTATAAAAAGTAGAGGCAAGAGGTTACTTTTAAATCACATCATATATTCTAGCAACAGTCAACTACGATATGCCTTTTGAAAGGGTACATTTTGGGGTCTTTATTTTTATTCTTTTCTGCAACTTGTTCATGATAACATCTCCGAGCCACTTTTCTCCTATTGGGTCTTTTCTCCTATTGGATTCTTTATCTCTCTCCATTTGAAATTCTTGGCTGCAAGGGTTTCAGGTGGGGAATAGTGTGGCGTTATTGAAAGGCAACCAAAATCAGGAGACTTAGTGCTAGTCCTGATGCCGCGATTTACTAATTCCCTGATGTTGATTCCTCCGAGCCTTTTCACACCTTATCTGTAAAGTGGACACTCCTCAGGGGGTTATTGGAAAGGTAAAAGTGCTACCAGCAGGAGCTTTTGACTTAGACCCCTACCTCTTGCTAGCTGTGTTATCTAGAGCAAGTTACTTAACTGCTCTATACCTCAGTGACATTGCATGTAAGATGAAATGAGACCTTGTAAAAATTAAATGACATAATGTATGTAAAGTGCTCACTGCAGAGCTTTGCACACAGTAAGTCTATACTAACTAGTATTTGTATTTTTTATGTAAAATTACACTTATTTATCACTATACTTATGGACTGCTTCATACATTCCAAGCCAGAGTACACATTCAGATACAATGCCTAAATTAACTTTATCTTCTTCCGTCAAATATATTTGGCCACTTAAATAGCAGAGCTTATTTCATCTTACTCATGTGCTTTCTTGAACTAGAAATTTAGGTAATAGACAACCATTGCAAGCTACCTGAGACCTATTTTTCTAATTTTGTTCCTGTAGATACATTTGAGAGGTTAGAGGAGGGAAGATTTAGGCTGTAAGATCCAATTCAGGCATCCTGTTTCTCTCTGAGCTATTAATTAAATTTGACTCCTGAAAAACCAATAAATCGCAAAGGGCTTCCAACTTGCTCTGGTTCTGTAATATTTCAATCAAAGTTTCTCTATGATCCTTGTTTTCTTCCCACTCTCCTCCACCCCAGGAACATCTGAAAGCAATTTTAAAAGCTCAACATGCAATGTAAGAATGAATTACTGCAATCCCTAAATAGTTAAATAGATCACATTACTTCATGAAAAGTAACATGGTTGAAAAACTGCAGTAGGAAGATCAAGGATTCATATTAAAGAGGGGGTTAGGGCAAAAGCAAAAGGAATGGTTTTTAATAATTTTAAAACCTGGTTGACACAAGGTCTAGAAGCTTTTTGCTTCTAAAACAAACTGGATTTCTTATGCTAAAACCTTATTACAAAGCTGATGCCAATCTGCTGCTTGTTTCCTTATAGGAGACTGAATTTTTTTCCCCCTTTCTGGAAATTTCTCCTGAATCATTCCCTATGGATTCAGAAAATTCTGCTATTTTCTAAGGGTTTCATAAAATGTGAGATCAATTCTCCCACAGGCTCTGTTATCTTGACTATCTCTTTTTTCAGGTTTTGGGGAATTTGGGCTTGGAGTGTTTAAATCAGCATTTACCATCTTCAAATTCAAAGTCATCTGTGCCTACTTTTTTCTTTGTTTTCACAAGCAAAATTCTTTCTAATTGCTAAAAATTTGTACCAGAAATCACAGCACATAAGTCCCATTTTTCTGGACATGATATTCTCTTACAAAAGGTGTTACAGAAATAAAAATCCCTTAGAGAGTACAGCAAAGGCTAATAAAGGCCGATAAAGTCCTACCATACCCATATAGACAAGAGGAAGAGTTAACAGTAACAGATGTTTAGTTCTTCAGCATGTGTGTTTTATTTGCACATGAAGTGTTTTTTAATTTTCAACTGGCATTTTAAAATTTCATAGGAAAAAAAGTCTAGATAAGCAAGCAGCAAATTGTATCTGTAAAGAGCCAGACAGTAAATATTTTAGGCTTTGAGGGTTACAGGTCTCTACCACAAACACTTAACTCTGCCATCGTGGGGAAAAAGCAACCATAAGCAATATGCAAATGAAAGGGGGTGTGGCTGCATTTCAATAAAACTTTACTTGTAAAAGCAGGTAGGGGGTTGGATTTGGCCATTAGGTCTTAGATTATGAACATCTGATCTAGATTATCACCTTCTCTAGTGGGGATGGGGAAGGGAGCCCAGAAGATCAGCATCTCTGGGTCCATATTCACCAGAATAGCCTTGAGTCAATTAACAACTGTTCCTTTTTCACACATAAGAACTGTATGGTTTGCCAGTCCCCACTACTCCCTATGAACTCCCAACCCAGTTTACTTGAGTCATTAGCGGTATTTATCTGGCCTCTGTACAATTTAGACTCTATAACTCTGAATTTAAGGGTTGTAAACTGAACAATGCATATGTATAGTTATTGGTGTAAGTAGCAAATATTATCTTAAAAACCCTGGTGGGCCAAAGTGTGGATGACAAGACTGCAATAAGAAAGAAATTGGTATGTACTCAGTGCCTCAATTGGCTTTGTTTGATGAAGCACTGCTTTAAGAGGCTGTGGATATAATCACTGCTCTAGAAGACCTGAGAGTTTAATGTTCTGCACAAATTCAAAAAAACAAAATGTTGAGTATATGTTATATACAATGAGAGATAAATGCTGTTCTTATTTAATTATGTTATGACAGTATCTTATACACGCTGTTCTTATTTCAATATCTTATACCAAGTAACAGAGCAGAGCTTCTCAAAGGCTGGTCCTTGGGCTATTTGCAGTAGAATTATGATGGATGGGAGGGATACATGCTTATAATTAGATTAGAACTACAGATACCTAGGCCTACCACAGATTTCCTGAATTAGCTATCTAGGGTCTGCATTTTTTAAAAGTCCCAAGGTATTTCTTATACACTATAAAATTGCAGGACTGCTCCTATAAAACAAAGACAGGTATTGTACTTCCTGTTTGTTTATTGGATGTAATTTAAATTCCTTTTTAACAGAAAAGCAGCAGGATACATCTTCAGGACAGAGCCAATTACATGTACGAACATTTATTCCAGACACAATTAAGCATTGATGAAGAGGTTGTTTATCTGTGTCAGAAAGAGCTCCATGCTGGGTCTCCTAATAAGTAGTTGTGTGACCGTGGACCAGCCACTTAACTGCTCTGGTGTCCATATTCTAATCTAAGGGCAGAAATGAGGGCATTGCTAAAAGACAAAGACCCTTGTAGCTGGGAAACTGACTTTGAAATTCTAGTTAAGAATTCCTATGCTGAAACTTATGGTACTGTCATACTTTATTAGTGAGATGGAAGGAAAGTATTCCCTCCTAATAGGTGGCTTACCTGTATTCCAGTAGAGTGGGGCTTCCCACCTTTGGATGCTCATTGGCATCATACAGGGAGCTTTTTAAATTCCTGATGTTCAGGCCATGCTCCAGATCAACTAATTCCAAATTTCTGGTGCTAGCACCCAGGCATCAGCATCATTAAAATTCCTTGGGTGTTTCTAATGTGCTACCCAGGTAAGAACAGTGGCACTAGACAAATGGTAGCCAAAGTTACTTAATTAAAAGAGTAACCTGGATTGTTGAAAGTGCAAGGTTTCAGTCCCTGTCCTGAACAATCCAGTTCATTGAGCCTAGGATGGGTTCTGGAAATCTGTGTTTTTGATAAGCAACCGAGATGATTGTTGGGATCAGATAAATTGCGGTAAACACCACACCGGAGAATTTTTTAGTGTATTAAGCAGATTCAATGTAGTATAGGGGTTTTCCTTCAACCCCCCTAGGTTTGTAGTTAAAACGGACACCTGTTACAAAAGATAGATTAACAAGAGATAAATAAAAGTTTATTAACATGTATATTTTATATATACATGGGGGACACTCAGATAGAGTAGCTCTCTAAGAATGACTTTGAAGTCCAGCTTATATAGCATCTTCCAAAAGGAACTATACGTTTTTAGAGAGGTAACAAGACAAAGGCAAAGCACTTTGAGTCTCTAGGGGTGGCAATTTAAGGGGGAAGACAAATAACTGCAAGAGAAAGGCTAGTTGTAGTAGAAAAGCTTGTTAATGTGGATTCCTCTGGTATCAACTTCAGGTTGATGAGGGTGTAAAGCTGTCTTCAGTGGTCAACCTTTGTTCTCCCCAGCAGAGAGGGAGAAGTTTACCTTTGTGTTTGCAAAGCTCTGTCTTGTTTTTAGGCAAGTAGAGTGAGGTCAGAGAACTATCCTACGTCTACTTCATCTTAATGGCCTTCAGCTCAACAGTCCTATTTTGGATTCCTATTTGGGGGCAGCATGTTCCATTCTTCCACACTGGAAAGCAGGACTATTAAGAGCATTAAGGAATAGAGATATATAATAGAAATAAGAATAGACAATTATGGGAGAAGCCAGGAAAGTGAGGGTCTGAAGGAGGTGGGAGATCTGAGAAAAATCACTAACCACCCTCCTGAGCACTTGTAGGTAAACAAGTAGGAACTTGCATAGGAATATGATATCAGGGAGGAAATACAGTTTCTCCTCAAGTAATAAATTTGTAGGTGGGACAGATCCCTGTAATAAAAGACAGATTAACAAGAGAAAACAAGCAGGTTTATTAACGCATGCAGTACACATCATGCAGGGAAACCTCAGTGAAAGGTAATTGAAGGCAATGCTTTAGAACTCTAGCTCCTATAGCATCTTCAACACAATAACAATAAATTGTAGAGAAGTGACAAGACAAAGAAAGTAGTGTTAGGCTTCCAGAGGTGAAAAACTATGGGATGGTAAATATATAGAAGTAAACTAATGGAGTAAGATTTGTTTGTAGATTCCTCTGGTGCCGTATCTGAGCTGGTAAGAGTTTTCTCCAATAAAGGAGAATTTATATTCCATCTGTCTGTAGAGAAGAAGGGAGGACAGAAAGCATTCTTCCTTTGTTTGCTGCTGCCTAACTGTCTTTAGCTCAACAATATTTATGTCAAAGGGACCTATTTGGCATGACGTATTCTGGTTTCTGTCAGTAGGAAGGCAGATGCCACAGTCACACACAGTGGGATGGCAGAAGAAAGCTGACAGAAGTGCATGGAAGGCTGTTGTACCACTGTCAGTGATAGGCCTGGGGACACTGGTGATTAGAGGGTCAGAAGTTGCGAAGAAGACCTGGAAGCAAAGCAAGGGAAAGTGAGGATGACCTAGAGCCCACATCTGTCAGTTACCTCCTCTACCTATGATGACCTTCACAGGGTATAGGGCTGCTTTCAGAGACTTCTGTTCTGAGCAAATCTAAAACAGAATTAAAAAGCAAAGAAGCCAAATTGACCCAGTATTAAACCACCATGCCAGGAAAATGACTTTTTTGTTCCCCGAAAATTGTACCTTTTAACAAATGAGTTGACTCCCTTATCTGTCCTTAAATTGTGCTCACTGGAGAAAAAAGCACACTTCACAGATTTATTGCTCTCTAGTGGGCTGGAATTAAGTCATTTTATCCCCAACTCTGATTTTTCATTCAGTTGTCTCCCATCAGCTTTGTGCAATTCATCCAAGCACCAAGCACTAGTAGTCTTTGGTCTATCTTTGGACAAACGAGGAGTCTGTAGCTTTTGTTTCTTTGGTTGTCTCTGTTCCTAGAAGTCACATTGTGAAGATAGACTTGATTGTGTCTTTATTCCTTAAGTAAAACCTGATATAGCCCGTAAGTCATTTATAGGTGATTCTTACCTTATTGGTTATGCTCAGCTGCACAAGGACATCATATGATTATTGTGGTTTGAGCACTGTAGTAGTAATTTTTATTTGGTAGGTTTGAAAAGTTTTTGATGCTTTAACGGACCAGGTATTTCTGATCTAGGTTTGTGGATAAGTACACTGTTTTGTATTCATAGCCACTATTTGCTATATAATCTGGCCATTCGTGCAACAATGGCTACAGGGAAGTAGGGAACAATTGAAGGAAAACTCTAAATATTCAGAAAAAGGCAGGAAAGAGAAAAATTGAGCCTGAGGCAGAGAGTAGAGGAGGGAGGTCAGTAGGGAAGGAAGAGGAAGCATTCTTGTCAAAGGTCACACAGCATTTCAGTCTCCTAACATTTTAACACTTGTGATGAACTCCGCAAGCAAAATCCACTAGGCTTGCTTTATTCCACGTATGGACTAAAAAAGAGTAAGCTCTATTATAATTCCAGAATTAATCAACCCTGGCCTGAGCAGTACAAAATGCAGTTTTCAGACAAAAATGCTGCAACTAATTCATACAACTTTAAGCAAAGTGTTTTTGATCTCTGGGCTTCAGCTTTCTCACCATTAAATGTGGTGCTTGGACTGGATTAGAGATTACATATTAGCAGCCAGTGGACTATATGTATATACACTAACTGACACTCAAGTTTTGACTACAGGGGTTTTCATTTGTCTGTTAAAAACAAACAAACAAAAAAACTAGACTCCACATTTTATTTGAATTTCATTTATTTTCTAAAGTTTTTTTTTTTTTTTCTATCCCAAGATTTAATCTAGGATACCACAATGCTTTTAGTACAGGGTGATTTCTTTTAATGAAGTTGTCAATATTCAAAAAGTGAAATATTTCACATAACAGATGTGGATTTCACACTTCCTCTGAAAGCTCAGGTGATCTGATGTGGATTTCACACTTCCCTTGACAGCTCAGAGAACAAAAGCCCTGTGTTTCCATCTAGCAGTGATAAGCTGAAGCTGAGATGCTACTGCTCTTTTAGGCATGATATGTGCCTCCATTTTCCCCAATCTCCCCTACTCTCTATTGCCTCCCAGACAGTGAGACCAAGTGACAGCCACCATTACCGTCACTTGTCACCTCCTCTTGCTATACAGTGAAGAGAATATGAAACATCTAGAAAAAGAAATTGAGCAAGAACAAATTTGAGGAAGTTAAAATACACATAAATAACTGCTTTAGTTCATTCATGCTACTGTAACAAAACACTTTAGACTAGGTAATTAATAACAAATGAATTTATTTCTCACAGTACTGGAGGCTAGAAAGTCCAAGATCAAGGCACCAAGAGATTTAGTCTCTGGTGAGGACTGCTCTCTGCTTCTAAGATGGTGCCTTGTGGCTGTGTCCTCCAGAGGGGGTGAATGCTGTGTCTTCACATGATGAAAGGGATGGAAGGGACAAACTTGTCCCCTCAAGCCCTTTTATAAGCCAGACATCCATTCATGAAGCCAGAGCCTTTATGACTAATTGCCTCATAAAGGCCTTACCTCTCAATACCGTTGTAGGGGAATGAAGTTTCAACGTGAGCTTTGGAGGGGACATAAACATTCAAATCATTACAAGCAATCCTCTTCACTCGTTTATATGGTCGTTCAGATCCCTGTGGAAATGTTGGTGTGAAATCCCTGGACAAGAGCACCTTTTCCATTTTTTTCATTGTGGGCCTATGGGAAGTGGTGTTTGGTAGCCAGACCAGAGTTCTGCAAAAAACTGTGAGGGTCTTGCAGAGGGGGTCTATCATGCTCTCTTCTTCAACCCTCTCTTACTGAGGGTAAGGGTTTTGAGCCCCAGACCCTCAGTCAACATAGTCCTACTTTTGGGCTCTTTTAGTTCCTCTAACTCTGGACTTGGGAAGCCAGGTTGCAGCACAATTAAGAATATGGACTTTGAATTCAAACTACCTCATTTCAAATGGTAGTTTCACCACTTCTGAGGCTTATGACTATTGTTCAGTCACTTAACCTCTGTTTATCTCAGTTCCCTTTTCATAAAATTGGGCTAATAAATAGAACCGAGCCAGTAGGGTTGTTATGATAGCTAAATGTCCTAATATGTGTAAAGGTCTGAGAGCAATACCTGGCATGTAGTGAGTGCTTAGTGCATCGTAATGATTATTTCCACCATTATAGCATCACCCCAGTGTTTTCAATCCCCATAGTAGCCTTATAAAAATCCCCCAATCCCAGACTGTTTCATAATTGGGAACATGGTAAAGAGCACTAGGGGATACAATTTTGTGGAACTGATTGAGCATACTTTATGTAGCTCCAGGGAAAAATACAGACAGGCCAAGTAAGTAAAAGTTAGAGGGAAACAGATGTTAGTTCAACATAAAGAAGGCTCTTCTTACATTCAAAGCTAGAAAGCAATGAAGTGACTGCTTGTAAGGTGATAAGCAACCTGTCACTTATGGTGTTCAGGCAAAGACTGAATGATTATAGCTAGGCAAGTTGTAGGGCAAACTGGTAGTCACAAGCTACATGTGACTATTTAAATTTGTTATTTAAAATTAAATAATTAAGTTCAAATCCTGGCTAAAGGAAATAAATATTTTAAAAATTAAAATGGAATGAAATTAGAAATTCAGCTCCTCAACTACAGTAGCTGTACTTCAAGTGCTAATAGCAATAGCCACAAGTGGCTAGTGGCTCCTTTATTAGACAACACAAATGTAAAACATTTCCATCATCATAGAAAGTTCTGTTGAACACCACCATTACAGAGGGATGTCCTGCACTAGATTTCTGAATCCAGTACTTGGGTTGGAATAAAAAAACAAATTGATATACTGGGTGATAGAGCACTTACCTGCAGACTCCATGATTTCAGGCTTATACATGGCCCCAGGAAAAGCACTGTTCCTGAGCCTCAGTTTCCTCATATATATTATGTGATTAATACTTGTCCCTAAGGGTGGTTGTGCATATAAAGGGATAAAACTCAAGCTCAGCATGTAGCACAAGGCAGTGTGCATGGATGCTTGGGTTCTTTCTTTCTGTGAAAGGAAAGGAAACATGTAGAGTCAACAATCTTAGGTACAGTAAAACAGTCATTTTGTGCAGCCTCCCAAAGAGCAAGATTTTTCCAAAATCAATAGCTACCATAGCTACCATCAGTGAGCACTTAACTATGTACTGGGCTCTAAGCTAAACTTACGTGCAGTATCTCATTTAATTCCTGCCACCATCCTGTGAGGTGGCTTCTTACACCAAGGGTACTAAAACTTATAGAGATTATATGATTTCCCAAGATTATAAAAGGCTGCATACAGAATTCAAATGCAGCTTCTTTTGACTCACAGTGATTGCTACTTATAAAAAATGAAATATATGGAATCTTTCATATTCATACACACACACATATACGTATATTGTGCTAAACACATTAAGGCATCATCTCATTTAATCCTTATAGCTACTATGTAGGTGAAGAATTTTTGAAAATTTAAATGCTTTGCTTAACAATTCCTACCCAGGAACTAAGACAGCTAGTATCTGGATGCAAGTCTCTCTAGTACCAGGTGTTTTACAGCTGTGTTCCCAAGCTAGCATCCTTGTTTAGAAAACAGGTGAACAAAACCTTTAAGGGTTGATGTCACTATGGCCTTTGTCATGCAGAGATAAAGATGCCATGTATGTGTTTTCTCTTGCCAATTACACTGTTAACTGCTTGAGACAAGAGTTGTATCTCCAACATTTATTTCTTCTGAGTCTCCTAGAGCTGCACAGACTGCATAGGATTCAGTGACTATTTGCTTAATTAAAATAGAGGTAAATCCTCTCAAAACACAGATTGACAAGATGTGTTTCTTATTTAGCAACTTACTTGAGTGAAACCTTGTCCATCTTCATGAAGAAAAACAAGTGTTCATTATGTATATATTTGTTATCACTTTAATCATTGATAGATGCCCGCAGTTAAGGTGGAAGGGTCTGTTCGTTCTTAGAAAAAATAACTAGGATTAATAGCAAGGCAAAAAGCACTTGATGTCAAATCTCTCAGAAAACCAAATAATTCGTTTCGTTTTATTTGTTGGTTTTGGCTGCTGTTTAATTCCTTAAGAAGCTAGGGTCATAGTTGTGTACTTTCAGGCCATTTCCACCCCTTCTATTGTGAAGATGGAGCTCCCCACACTAGTCAGTGTAGTGTTTCTCTGCTTAGCCAGCCAAGGAGAAAACTCCAATTAGCTGACAATTGGTTAAAGTGTTGCTGAGACTAGACACAGAGGGAGAAAATGGCTCTTGCTAACTGTATTCTTTCCAAGCATTCTGATTCTTGTTATATTGTGCAAAAGGCAGCCTGAGGGTGGACTGACAGGGCATTTTTATATCCCTTTTAGAGATGTAAGTGTTCCTGAACTTGGAGATTCCCAATTACACCTGTTCAAGTTCCCAAGGAATTATGAAGAAGATGATCTGTTTTAGTTTAGATTTGGGATCTTGGAAATTGGAGAGAGAATTTTTCTTTAAAAGGTGATAGAATAATATCAGATTACGTAAACCTTCAGATGTTACACAAAATGTTTAAATATACTTTACATGTTGATTCATGTGCCTTCTTGCTATTCTTACAGAAGTATTATGTATTTATTAAATTGACTATTTATCAGCAGATTGTTTTGGTAGTATTTTCAGGGAACCAACATTTAACAAGGCTGTTTATTCTTATTATAGCAATAAAGCTGAAAGTCAAATTCTGCTCCCAGAATTACTGGTAACAACTAGGTGTATGTCTTTTCAGACATTTTTCTATGCTTTTATGAACTTTCTGTATACATACTTTTGAATTGTTTTTATTTAAAACACTGAATCGTTATAGTTCTATTGATTTTTATTATTTTTATATCCTGGAGATCTTCCATGTCATCTTATTAAGCTAATAATATTTACAATTATACCCAGTTGTATTATTGATGGCATACCATATTGTCAGACTCTGTACTAAGATATTTACATCTCATTAACATTTCAACAAATCTGAGGCATTATATCAGTTCTATCACTGTTTTCATGTAACAGGCAGGGAAACTGAAGCTTAAGAAGTCAAGCAACTTGCCCAAGAAAAACTAGTTACTGGTGGACTCTCTCAGACACTATATAATATGACTTCCCTTTTTAAATGGTTACATATTATTCCATCATATGCATGTCTCATTATCCCCACCTCGCAGGTAGACTGATTGCCTTTCCCCCATACCGCAAATCTATGGTCTACTCTCCTTCCCCATCCCTGTAGCCACTCACAGCCCTCGGATGGAGTTATTGCTGGTGAATAAATGTTACCATTCCTTTAAAATAAAACTTGCAGCCTTCAGAATTACAGAGCCAATGGCATGTATTAGTGATACCATGCTGATTCTTAGGTAAACATGTAGCATAATGGAGAAGATAATAATCCTTCTATGACCATTTTTATAAACCATTGTCACCAATTGTGTGATATGAATTGATTTTCTGTTTCCAGACCTCAATCTACCTAAGAAGTTTAATCCCACCTAAAGCAATAATCATCCAACATTTAGAAGTAATCAGGTATCATCTTCTGTCAAGGCTATGGCCAATCCACCACTTTTTGTACCTGGGTCTCACCACTATAACAAAATGTCTTTTTCTTGTGTGAATCTGTTTGACATCATAAGTTTTGGACCCAGTGCACTATTGCCTACTCTTGGGCCAGATAGCATATTATTTATGCTACCCTTCTCCATGGAGAAATCTCCCTTTTTATTGTTCACATATCATATTGCAAACATGTGAAGTTTTCCCCATATGCTCTATGGCAAAAGGTCAATATTATTAAAATCATGTTAATCAAAAATTGCGGAACAGACTTCAGTAATACTTGGATTGACCACTGTGATAGGCAGAATAATGATCCCGCCAATGATGCCCCCACAATCCCTAGCACCTATGAATACGTTACCCTACAAGGCAAAAGGAAAATTAACGTGGCAGATAGAATTAAGGCTGCTAATTAGTTGATTTTAAAATAGGGAGATTATCCTGAATTATCTGGTTTGGCCTAATACAAATACAAAGGGAGACAGAAGAAAAGAATGCAGTGATATGCTGTGAGAAGAACTCAATCTGTCATTACTGGATTTGAAGATCAAGGAAGGGAGGCCATTCGCCATGGAATGTGGGCAGTCTCTAAAAACCAGAAAACTCAAAGGAAATGAATTCTCCACTAGAGCTTCCAGGAATGATCACAGCCCTGCTGACACCTTGAGTTTAACCCAGTGAGACCCATGTTAAACTTCTGAACTACAGAGCTGTAAAATAATAAATTTGTGTTGTTTCAGGCCACCAAGATTGTGGTAAGTTGTTACAACAGCAATAGGAAACTAAGCCACCAAATGCCCCTTCATGAAACTAAAGTTTATTTCAGTGTCAAAACAGGGGGCTTTTTCCATCAGAGGAACCACTTTTCTAGTTTTATAAGGAGCCATTTTGTAGAACCTATTAGTGCGGACCTTGATATGAGACACACTGAATAAAACATGTACAAATCGAACGCAAAAATGCAAGTCTGCTCCCTTAGAAGATCTTAAATGAAGTGGGGTCATAGGCTCACCATTCTGGTAGCATATGTTTTTTAGACCCCCACTTACATTTATCAGGATCAATCAACGTCTCTCCATTATTTGCAGCTATGATTGAAGTATGGTACAGATTTTCCCTCTTGAATAATAAGAGTACATAACTAACTTTGATGGCACTTTAATTCCATGCCTCCTCATGCTAAATGTCATAGTGATTTGGCAGAGAATGTTTACTCCACAGATCCTCATAGAGGTGCGTGACATCTAGAGAATACTTTGACTGCACCACTATTAGCAGCCCTTTGAGCAACCATTTGAGCACATGCCAGACTTTTATGAGTAACAATTTAACCATTTAGTATAATATAGGTGCTTATCTCTGTAGGCTGTTTGCCTAGTTATAGCCATAATATAACATGTTATACATTGTGGTATTCCAGTACATATGTTGGCATAAGTAAATTTTCATCATAGAGCAGGATGCGAAATTCACTTTTCACCCAATATTTACGGAGAAAGGAATGATGAGTAGAAGGAAAAGGGCACAAACTAGAGTAGCAGCTACTTGGTGGTTGTGTCATTTAGTATGGTTGTTGGGGTTTCTTAAATCACAAATCTGCTCACTCAGCAGATTAAAAATTTCAAGTTGGTACCATTAGTATTGCCACAGTTAGTCATTTGAAATACTGTTTGTACATGTAAGTATGACATATGTTTCTATTTAAACTCACAGCTGGGCCTCCTATGAAGATACAACAATGCTAAAATCACTGATTCATATGGAAATGCTCACATTTTATGCAGAAACAAAATCACTGTCCTATACATTAGCATTTCGACAACATAATGCAACCATGAAAAAAGTGTATGGTACTCTAATGAAAACTAGAAGTTATTAATATCAGTTATTATCCATTGAATATTACAAAGCTGGTGAGAGGCTTTTAAATCACTAAATTGAATGTTCATAAGAAATACATGTTATGATCTCAGTCTTCTGTTGTGATGATGGATAAAAGTGTGGTATAGTTTTATGCTAAAGAAATAATAAGACAAAATGCAAGTTTGCTGAAAACTCTAATTACTGTCATCTAAAGGATGACCTCACAATGGCCTTCAAGTATTAAAATAATTATTGTATAGGTGGGAAGTCAGAATCCATTGGCTGTATCACTAAGTGTTGAGCAAGAAAAAAACAGCATTATAAAAAAGAATGAAATTGTGTCATGCAGCAACATGGATGGAACTGGAAGTTTTTATGTTAAGTGAAAAACCAGACACAGAGAGATAGATGCCATATATTCTCACTCACAGGTAGGAGCTAAAAAAATTGATCTCGTGGAGATAGATAACAGAATGATAGATAGCAGAGGCTGGAAAAGGTGTGTGGGTGAGTGGGGGCACAGAAAAAGGGAGGATGGTTAGTGGGTACAAACATAGTTAGACAAAAAAACCCCAATGTTCGATAGCAGAGCAGGGTGACTATAGTTAGCAACAATGCTTTGCAGATTTCAAAGTAGCTACAAGAGAGGACTTGAAATGTTATGGGCACATAGAGATGGTAAATACTCAAGGTAATGGCTAACCCCATATTCCCGATTTGATCATTACAGAGTGTAGTCATGTAACAAATACATATCCCCCCTAAGTGTGTAAAATATTTTGTATCAATAAAAAAATTAAAATTAAAAAAAACAAGGTTAAACTATAACCCAACAAAACTGGGTAAGACATGAGAAAGAAAGCAAAGGAGAGAACCAACATTTCATGAGGATGTATTATTTGTAACCTTTTGTGTTAGGTGATTTTGCACATCATTTAATTTACTTGTGACACAAAAATCTGTGAGATGTATCTTATGCCCATTTTACAGGTGGCACTAAATCTCTTGAGAAGGTAATGAATTTACCTGAGCTCACAGAGGCAGTGAGTTGCAGAGTTGTGTAAATCCAAAATCAATGATCTTTTTACTAACATGATGTCACTCATCTACTAACCATTCCAACCAGTCCCCAACTTTTCACTAAATGATTTTGAAAACTAAAATGGCTATCTAATAGAGGGAGAAAATGTCTTTTACTTCTTTCTTTCAACGGAGAATCAAGCTATAAGGTTGGGTTGGGTTTTGTTGGTATGGAGTTTATGAGTTGAATTTAACACGTACCTATTAGACACCTTCTCAATGTCCAAACTGTGCCTTGCTGGTTTCTGAGGAGAATGGAAACATGTTTTGTGCTACAGGCCTAGAGGGACTGCCAGATGTATTGGGCACAAGCCATAATCGGAGTCTATACTAAATGCTGTGAGAGTTAAAAGGAGATGTGATTATTAACTTTGCTCCTAGAGACTTGCAAAGCATTACCAGAGAGGTGGCATTTTGGCTGGACTTTGAATGATGAGCATTCTCACAGACTAGAGAGGGAGAAATGGTATCTTAGACTCAGGAAACAGCATAGGCAAAAACCACAGAGAATCAAGCTATAATGTTGGGTTTGGTTTTATTGGTATGGGGTTTATGGACTTGATTTAATACATATCTGTTGGACACTTTCTCAATGTACAAGTATCTGAGTTGGTTTGTGTTTGGTTTGTTTGCCAAAAATAATTAAATAACGAGAGGTTAGTTTCCTTACAGGAATGGAGTGGAAATGCAGTTCGATCCTTCCTGCAGTGAATGTAAAGTCCTAAGGAGTTTCTAAGAAGGGGCTACGTAACAGCAAGCTGTCTGAGGGTTTTGGAAGGCAGAACCAAAAATCAGGGAGACAAGTGGTTGGTGGATGATGTCACTCACCAGGAAAGAGATGATACAGTAGGGTCTACAAATGTGTGTAGTTCCAAACATATTTTACTCTGAAATTAAATGTTGGGCATGTCTTAGTAGATAATGAGTAATAGAATGAGAATATACACAGTTTTAAAGCACCTTAATCCCAAATTAGTTTTCTTCTCTTTTTTTTTTTTTTTAAACGATGTAAGCCCTGTCTTGCGGGCTTTTTTTGATAATACAGTTTGACTGTTCTGACTTTAAAATTGGTTGAATCAAACTTTTCTCTATTTTGGACAATATTGCCAATTATCTAATGGGGAATTCCTGATGTTACTCTTTCCACTAGTTTATGATTTCCACATCCCGGTTCTTTTTAAGGAAGTAAATCATTATGCATTGGCTCATTTTCTTGCCTGGAATAACCAATGAAATCTCCCAATATATCCAAAAAGAAAGGCAAGTTACAGCTAATTTCTTTATAAGTACACAAACTCGAGACACAGGCAGCCTTCGGGATTTCTCAAGGTTACAATGTTGCCAACATAAGTTTTTACCCATTTCCCTACTCTGTAGTGTCTCAGGGGTCACATTGTCTCTCTTGTTCAACATGCCATGAAAAACTGTTTCCAACTGATAGATTTGGTGGCTTGAAAGCAGGAGCTACTAGAGGTTAGGAATCTCACAAATGAAGATTGCAGAGTGTTTGAGAGTAATTGCTCACAGGAAGAAAAGCAGAGAAATTTACCCTCTGGGGCTGGGAGGAGTGACAACAGAAAGTGAAATCAGAATTAAGTGTAACTGGAGGCCTTGTTGCTGTCTCCCACCTCAGCTTTAAGTCAGCACTTAGGACAGAAGGATCTAGCTCTAAGAATATCCTGTAATATTTGTTTAAAATACAGATCCCTGGACTTCAATCCAGACTTGCTGAGTTAGGGCTTCCCAGGGAGAGGCCAGATAACTGGGTACTTAACAGGCACTTTTGGTGATTCCTAGAAGGAAACTTCAGAAAACTATGATTCATGGCAATTATTATTTACACTTCATAGCTTGGATACCATATTTGAATTGGGAGGCACATCTCCACAATTTCAAAAAAGAAGTTAAAAAATGATAAAGAAGCGCACCGTAAAGAGAGATTTGGTACAAAGACTTAATTAAAGAGGATAAAGACAGTAAAGAGAAGGATGCATTTCAAGGAAGACATTTCTAGAGAAATGTATTTATCTTATAAGCTTACAGATATCTAAGTTTAAAATGCATAAATGTAAAAGTTTCTAGGTAAACTGAGATATATATCTAAGAAAAGCAAAGACTATATATTCTTCGATTCTGTTTTTTTCACTGTAAATTTGGGGTGAAGTTAACTGAAATAATTAACATAACTAACATTGAAATACTCCTTCATATGTGCCAGGCAGAATTCTAAGAACTTTCTTTCCATATGTTAACTCTTCTGTTAACTTCTGAATCTTTCCAACAACCCTATGATAGGAATATAATTTTTATCCTCATTTTATAAATGAAGAAACTGAGGCACAAACAAGTTGAGTTCCTTATCAAAGGTCACACAGTCAGAAAGTGACAAGGCAAGGATTTGAACCTGAACATCTGTCTGCAGAATCTCCACTGCATCCTTTATTTAAAGTGATGATTGGCTTGTCTGTAAGGGACCTTATGCCTTTGACCTTGATCATGAAGCTGAAAGACTCCTTTATTGGAGGGAGGCACAGTCTGTTATAATAATAGTAGTTGTGTTTGTTGTAGCAGCTCATATACACTAAGCAAGCAATGTGATTAGCACTTCGTATGCATTGTATAATGAATTACCCAGTAAGTATGCTGAGGTCCATTTTGCAGATGGGAAAACTGAGCTTCTTACCTAAGATCCTAAATAATTTTTATAAGATACACAGACAGTAAATGATAGATCTAGATCTTGAACATTGGTCTCTCTGACTGTAAAATCCATTTTCTGGCCACTCTACCTGCTGCTGCTTATGGAATCGGTATTGGTACTCAGAGAAGTTGAAACCTGAAAGTTTTATGTGACTTCTAACTCAAGGACCACAGCTAAAGATATTTATAGAACTTCCAAATTACAGAGGAAGGCAAGAAATATGATTTGGATGCTCCAACACTAGAATGGATGAGATATTTTGACAATGAGAAGGGTGAGGAGGTAAGGAGGGAGAAGGAATTGTTGACCCAAAAAATCAAGGATGTGAATTACCACATAGGACACTTCAAATAAAGATGGGTGTATTAGTCCATTTTCATGCTGCTGATAAAGACATACCTGAGACTGGGTAATTGATAAAGAAAGAGCAGTTTAACAGACTCACAGTTCTGTGTGACTGGGGAGGCCTCACAGTCATGGTGGAAGGTGAAAGGCACATCTTACGTTTTGGCAGACAAGAGAGAATGAGTGCCAAGTGAAAGGGGTTTCCCCTTATAAAATCATCAGATCAGTCAGGTGCAGTGGCTAATGCCTGTAATCCCAGCACTTTCAGAGGCTGAGGTGGGCAGATCACAAGGTCAGGAGTTCGAGACCAGCCGGCCAACATAGTGAAACCCTGTCTCTACTAAAAATACAAAAATTAGCTGGGCATGGTGGCATGTGCCTGTTGTCCCAGCTACTCAGGAGGCTGAGGCAGGAGAATCACTTGAACCCAGGAGGCAGAAGTTGCAGCAAGCCGAGATTGTGCCCTGCACTCCAGCCTGGGCAACAGAGTGAGACTCCATCTCAAAAAAAGAAAAAAGAAAAAAAAAAAAGAATCAGATCTCATGAGATTTATTCACTACCATGCAAACCATATGGGGGAAACCGCCCCCATGATTCAGTTGTCTCCCATGGGATCCCTCCCACAACACATGGAAATTATGGGAGCTACAATTCAAGATGAGATTTGGGTGGGGACACAGCCCAACAATATCAATGCATGAGTGTCCTTTCCAGTTTCCCTCTTGTCTGTAGCTGCGTCCAACAGAGAATTGTCACAGGACGAATGTGAAGGAAAACAGCTTGAAATCTTAACTTTCAGAAAGAACAGAGGGCACAAGGATTCTTGTGTAAAGCAACAATTCATAGGCCTCTTTTACCATCCTTATAGCAAGTCCTTGTTTTCAAACTGTTACACAATGTAGTGTTGATTCTTCTTAAGCATACATGTCGACAATGGAGAAACAGACTTCACTGGATGGAAATGTAAAGAACTATGAAGTAGTGTAATGTAGTGGATACAAACTTATATAATACCTTTTCTTACAGGCAGGCAATATGTGGCAGGGCTTCAAAACAGAGGTTTTAAGACCAGGCAGTTCAAATCCAGCTTTGGACTTGGGGCAGGTTATTTTACTTGCCTAAGCATAAGTTTTCTCTTCTATACACCAAAAGGAATGATTTTACTCATCTAGCTTTTGTGGGTTTTAAAGGAATTAAATGGCGTATCCAGTGAAGTGCCTGATTGAAAAGTATATGCTCAATAAACAGAGCTCATATTTATTATTAGAAGCAAGATTTAGAATGAAAAACCAGGAATCATATCTGTCTATCTAGCGCCTGATCATGTTCAAATGTGTTTATGTTCTGACCTGTCAATTCTGACACTCTGGACGTTGACTCCAACTCAAAGTTTCCAGAACTCACTGTCCTTACCCCCTGGTTCTAAGTTAACCTTAGTTTCCTTACCGCTTAAGCAGGAATAGTGATCTTATTTAAGATCATTATAAGGTGCTACATTCCCTTATGGGGTGGTTGTGAGAATGTAGTAAATTACCTCATGCAAAGCACTTTAGATGGTGCCAGCACATAAATGATGAGTTTGCCTATTTTTAAGACCCACCTGAAGCTTTAAGTGGGATGTTTCCGGCACAGAAGTCTCTTCAAGTGTAATGTAATCTAGGTCCCTCATGGGAAATCAGAATTCTTGTAAATGACAGTGTCATTCTTCAGTTATCTCAACCTGTTTACCAGTTTCCTGCCTAACATGGTAAAGTTGCCTTATAAAAATGTGCAAGATCTCTTTAGGCTTTAATAATCTTGCAGTGGTGAGATTTAATGGGACAAAAGGAAACAAAGGTTAGGTCAAACGCACTTCCAAGTTGTTTAGTAACAACTTTCAGTGTCCGTCAGTGGTCATATGCCATGATTTTCCTCCACTGGGAGGCAAAGGTTAAACATGTCAAGAACCACACAAGTCGCTTGTAAGCAAAGAGGCAGGGCTGGAAAAGCTGTGATAATCAAAGGAGTGTTCCTAATATCTGACAAAACTCATGTTGTGTGGTTCAGTGGTACACAACCTCAGACACATTAGAAGCACCTGAAAAGATTTTGAAAATCTAGTCCGACCGTACCCCAGACAAAATAAAAGGCTCTCTGTGGTAGGACCCATGCATCTGCTCACTTGTGTTGCCTGTTTGTGTTTGTTTGTTTTAAAGCTCCCTGGGTGATTCTAATGTTAAGCCAAGATTGAGAAGTGGAATATAAAAGTTCTAATAAGGCAGGTTCTAGGAAAGAGACAAAAAAATAAAGGACAACTGCTTGGGTGAAGGGAGTGGTTCTATTGTTTGTAAAACTAATGTTCAACATTATGGCTCACTTAGCTGCTGCCCATATCTAGTGGTGAAACAAATTAACTCAAATGCAAACAGTTTATTTATGTGTACACATTCCCATACATTTATTTGAATCCCCAGTGATACTCTAAAAGCTAATTACAATGAAAAATAAGCCATTCTACGTGTAAATATACATGCAATTCTGCCAGTTAATTGCCTGGAATTTCATTTTGTCCACATTCCCAAGTGAAAAACCTCAGGATTTTTTTGTCCTCAAGTAACAGACAACTCGTATAATCTTTAAAAGTGTGCTTCACCTCACCATTGTCTCTTAATCAAATTAAATTTATGAGATGAAATAAACCCAAAAAATTAATGTTAGATTAATATATGTTTTCTCTGGTTAGTTTTTAAACAAGGGAGGTGCTGAGCAGTGTGGAATTTGATCCAATAGAGAGAATAGACATTTCTCAGTCCCTGGTGGGAGGTCACCTTTGGGGCCAGAATTTTAGTGACTTTATCACTAGATCACAAAATCATTTCTGATGGGCCTTGAAGCCCTTACATCTCTGTGGCCCATATAGATAACGTAGTCTAAGTAAAAAGAAATCCCATTACACAGAACATCATAAGGACAGCAGGGATGTCAGAGTGTCCACTAACCAGAGGACATCTTGAGATTTTTTTTTTTAATGTTTTCTTTAATAGAAAAAGAAAACCATGATGATTTTACTTATCTCCCCTATTCCCTCTTTCATTTCCTTAATATCATTTTTATTGACTTATTTGCACAAGTTTATGTGGGAAGGGGAACACAAAATAAAAATCCATTCTATCTGTGCCACCAATATCTCCACCAACTTACTCTATCTAAACCCAAGGGAAAGTGGGGGGCAACACATTTGTGGCGTAGTTACTATTTAGAAGCAAGACAGCATCACACAAGAATGTATTCTGAATTCATTGCTTATACCAGTAATTCTCTCCTGCCGTTTTCTCTGTGAATTAACTTGATAGTAGGTCCTGGACTAGTGGGTGGTGGGAGAATTATGAAAGCATCTGATGAACATAAAATTTATTATGTATATAAAAATATATGTAAATCACTATTTTATTGCTTGATATGACCTTATGATATTGTCAAAATAGATGGCCTATGTTTTGCTATAGCAGGAACTTCACTTCTTTAAAACAGGTTTTATAATATCAATCTTTCATGCCTAGTTAGAAGAGAGATGTTCTAGAACATTTGTCTAGCACACACTTATGTTGGTGCAGGCACACCCACACACACCCCCACCCAAAATAAATCTAATGTGTCCTGGATATAAATTGTTTTCTAATGAAAGGCTAACAAAGGTCACCAACCATTGTAATAGTTAAGATGAGCTTTTAACAAATCCTTGGATCAGAATATCTTTTATAGCTGATATGAAGAAAAAGGCGATGCATTGGCTGGCATTATATATCAATACATTATTGCTGAAGTTCAAAAAATTTGCTAAAGTGAATTTTCAATTTATTCTTTGCAAAGAAATCAGGCCTACAATAAGGATATATGTATTTAAACAAATGATTGAAGTTAGCAAAATATTTATGAGGTCCACATCTTAAAGTTTGTGCTATCAACCCCATCACCTCATCGGTTCTTAGCCAATAGTAGTCATAGTTCAAAGATGATATTGTCCTATCTAGTTTCTGAATGATTGTTTTCCTTTAGCCAATTCCATTTTATAGCCCTTGTTCAATTTAAATCCTCCATTTCTTAGGGATTTGCCATCACTCACTCTCACATTGTTTTCAATTTCAATAGAAATTGATGCTGCCTCTTGCATTGTTTCTCCAAATACTCTTCTTGTTAAACAAGATCTCCTGTTTTTAGAATGGTGTGCACATTTGCACATTCTTATTAGAAAAAAACCAGGTTCCCTCTCAAAATATTTGCAAGTGCCACACCTTCAAAAGACAAGACAGATCCACCATTCAGACGTTATAAAAGAAAGCAAGACCACCTATGTGCTTTTAAGACACTCAGGAAACGGAATGCCTAAATATATATTTGTTTTAAAATATAGATGATTGATAATTTTTTTAAAAATGTTTTGGAGCCTAAAGTTAACCAGAGTGAAATAGCTCAACGTTTGCGGCAAAAACTCAAAATGAATTGTTAACTTCTTAAGAAATGTTACAAGTAGGATGATGGAGTTCCTTTTTTAAGTGTGTGGGAAATTGAAAACCTTATGAGAATTAGAAGTTATCTTCATGAAACCACACATGAGAGCCACAAAAGTACTCCTAGACAATTGGAGAATGACTGTTCTCTTTGTTAAAACTCCTCGGGTGTTTTGTGTTTTGCTGGGTTTTTTTTAATTGTCTGGACTCATAATCCCTGAATAAGTTGGGGAGTGCCAGGGAATAATCTATCATCTTAACTAACTATGATCATGTGGCTGAATCAGTTTGAGAAGATACTTTGCGGTATAATCTTCTAGAGCATTGCTTTGCCTTTTTCCACCTTTAACTGTTTTTGATTTGCCTCTAACTATAAGATTGAACTACTATAATAATCTAGAAATCACTGAACAAAATGCACAACAGGCCAAGCAAGTCAGAAATACTTTATTTTTCTTATTGACTCTTCTGTTAAAAAAAGATTGTAATATTTTTCCCCTCTCCCCATTGATGCAATGTAAAAAAGCATGGGTCCACTCTTACTATAAAGAAAACTCCTCTGAGCCTGTTTTTTCATTGGTAAACTGCAGATGATTTTTATTTCTTTTTTAATTTAATTTTACTTCAAGTTCTGGAATACATGTGCAGAACATGCAGGTTTGTTACATAGATATACATGTGTCATGGTGGTTTGCTGCACCCATCAACCTGTCATCTAGGTTTTAAGCCCTGCATGCATTAGATATTTGTCCTAATGCTCTCTCTCCCCTTGCCCCTAACTCCCCAACAGGCCCCAGTGTGTGATGTTCCCCTCCCTGTGTCCATGTGTTCTTATTTTTTAACTCCCACTTATGAGCAAGAATATGAGATGTTTGGTATTCTGTTCCTGTGTTAGTTTGCTGAGAATGATGGTTTTCCATTTCATCCATGTCCCTGCAAAGGACATGATCTCATTGTTTTTTATGGCTGCATAGTATTCCATGGTGTATATGTGCCACATTTTCTTTATCCAGTCTAGCATTGATGGTCATTTGGGTTGGTTCCAAGACTTTGCTATTGTAAATAGTGCTGCAATAAATGGTTTTTTTGTGAAGTTAAAATACTTGAAATCACCTAAGATAGATATTGCAACCTCAAATGCACATGGGATGCATAACATTTAAAAATAAACAAAAGTGGCCAAGTTGGAGACAGAGAAGAGTATTAGAGAGTGTGGAGAACTGGTGAGCACACACTGTTTTTAATTGGGAATGGTGCTACTGGTCAGTGTCAGTACCAGTTAATTGTTCCCATGGGGACATTGTGATCCAATGTTGCTCAACCTGATATTTTTCAGAGAAACTAGAAATCTAGATTCTTGTGTGAAATTCTATTGTGACTAATTTACACTTCTGAAAATCTCTATGTAGGCTAGTATCTAATGCGCCAACACTTTGTAGGCAGTTTGAGATCTGCCATCTAACACATAGAAAGTATTTGATAAGAGTGCCTCCTTATTTCTCCCACTTTTATCCAAATTTTTGGATAAATATTTAAGTTATTTAAGATGCCTCACAGGTTGAAAATAAGTGAACAAAGAATCATAGACATTAGTAGTTATTTGTTGGGTTTTGAAATACAATAAAGACAGTGATGACTATTTTTGTGGTCTGGCCAAAGCCCCAGGAATCTCTGAAGAACATAGCCTTGCATTATTTGGACTTCTCTGGCCCCTGATGGCAGTATGATGGTTTAGTGACAGCTGAAAATGTACATGCAAGTAAAGACAAGGCTGTTGTGGACATGGATCCAGACTTTAATGGAGAATAATCAATCCCAGAAACTGACAGTATGGAAGCCCAAACTCTGAGTTAATGAGCACTTTGATGAAGAGAGCCAGGTGGGTTTGAAGATGGACTACCAATCTTTGGTGTTCCTCTGGGCTTGTGATCAAAATGCTGCTTTTACTAATTGCTAATCACATGACAAATAGCCTAGTATGCAACCAGCAGGTGATATGAAACTGCAGGTGAAGAAATTTCAGAGCATAATGCAGCATAGCCTTGTTTTCAGGAAGAGGCCAAAACTGAGCTGGAAAAACACAATTTGGGGAATAAACTGCAAAGACCCACATGTAAGAAAGTTTGAATTAATAAAATGAAATAGCAGAATCAATCAGATGGAAAACAATACATTCAGCACTATAAAAACAAAGAAAGAAAAAAAATCAGCCATTGGGAAAAAAAAAAGTGAAAGCCACTAAAGAATAGCCCCATTAAGAAGCTAAGCCAAAGAATCTGCTGGAAAATACAAAACATATTTGAAGAACTGTCAAGGTTTATAAAGGAAGCCAGTGTACAAGGCCCCCAATCTGTCCTCAGGCAAACTTTCTACTAGAGATGGAAATGGATTCATTTGGCCTCAATCTCAGTGGGGAAAAAGATTGTTCCCACAATATGTAAAGTTCACAGTCAATATATCTTTCACATTTAAATTGCAAGTTTTTACGACCATTTGTTGAGTACCAGGATGTTGCCTACAACAAAGATTCACATCATAGCCTTGCAAATGGTGGCCAGCAGACAATTACCCACATGCTTAAATCCTCATACAGGTTGTGGAAGCATGAGCATGAGGAAGAAAACGTGTTCACGAACATTGCATTTAAAATAATAGTAAACAGGAAGGCCACTGCCTGCTCAGACAGGAACATGTAGGGTTCCTCTACCATGATGAGGTCTGCAAAGACCAAGAAATTTGATCATCCATTGCATTTGCTCTAGTGCTCACTGAATTGTAAGCACCATGAAGACATAGATATCGCTTTTTTCCCACTGGTGCAATTCCAGCCCCTAACACAGTGCCTGGCACATAGCAGGCACAGAGAAAATATTTGTGGGAGGAGTGAATACATAAATAAGTTAATAAGGGAATTAAATCCAACAAGTTGATTTGGCCTCATAACGGTAACTACTATATAATGAACACCTACTAAGTGCCCAGCTTTTATGTTATTTCTTATTTTTTAATTCTATAAGGGAAGAAGAACATATATTTTTATTTTACAGAGGAAAAAACTGAGGTTCAGCAAGCATGAGTAACTAAATTAAAGTCACGTGACTAGTAAGTGGCAAAAGTGAGATTTGAATATGTGGTTAGTTAACCCTAAAAACATACTCTTCCATTACGCCATTCTGTTTAGCTTCATCCATATCAACTCAGGGAGAGGGACTCAAGCTGCTCAAGGAAACATAAGACTAGAACCCAGGCTTATCTGCTCTACCCGCTTGGCCCTTTCTAAGGTACTCCATGCCCTCTTTCTGCTTTGTTTTCCTCATTGAAGCCCTTGGCAAACAATACCTTTTGAGCATGTTTCACGCAGCAGACAACAGCACGCTCTACAGTGTAAAAAATGTTGATGTCAGAGCTACCGTAAGAGACACAAGTCATTTCATTTTACATCAAGATACGAGTCACCATCTGGAAGACCAGATATGCCAATCTTAATATGAGACCAGATTTTCAAATCTAACTCCAATGTGAGGGAAATGCTTATCAGTATTCAAACTGAACACTTGGGTCACTCTGCCTAGCAAACATTCATTTTGTTAGGACTCCCTTTCAGGAGTAAAACTGAATGCATTCTGCAAACAGCTAGAGCTCATTTCTGTATTAGTTCAGACTCTTGTTTGACAGGAATAGAAACTCACTTGGGCAAGAATACAACACAAGGAGGAAATTTATTATAAGGAAATACAATGTCTCCCGGAACCTGAGGGCAGGAATGCATCTGAGACTCAGAAATAGACCAAAGATGGTGTCACTCTCCTCTTTGCATCTCTACCCTGCAAATTAGCTTTCTCTGCTTCTCATCCCACATGGTGAAACGTAGCCACCCACAACTCCAGTGATTAAATGCTGCTATTTAAGAGACCAGTCAGATGCATACGAGAATTCTAAATCCACTTTGGTGCAGCTTGAGTCAGTTTCCCAGTCCTAGCCAATCCACTGAGGTTTGGTAGGCAGGGGTCATATTTTATAAACATGATCATACTTTATATACACCGTAACCATATGGATGGAGCAAAGCTGTAAAGGGCTTGTCTCCGTAAAGAAGAAAGGAGTGAGGGGGAGTGAGTTCTGAGCAAGTTAACCACTCTCAATTGCCTTCTGTACTGTTATCTATATATACTGATACAAATAAAAATAACCCTTCTGTGTACAATCAAATGCAAAGGTGGAATTTAAAGTGAGAGTTCACTGATTATAAAGGTTTTAACAGATTAATATTTATGACAATAAATTGGCTCTTTGAATACTCTACAATTCAGCATGTCTTGATGCACAAAATGACTTTTAAAACTCCTGTAACCATTCCATCATCTATAACCCCATCCCATGTATTTCTAAAACCCACAATACTATGCCAGCATCATGTTAAGCATTCATCTTATGATTTGGTATTGATGAAAGTTGCTTACTTCCAGGTCTCCTTGTTAAGTTACTTATTATGCTTTCTTGCGAGATAAATGTCCCCATCCCTGCTAAGAACTCCAGCTCAGCCTTTTCATATTATCTCAATGATCTCAGATACTCTGTCTCTATACATTTTTTTATGGATTGCATTACTTTCAACACCTCTTATCTCTCTGCCTGCAAAATCATCCTCCAGTGCAAAAGTAGAAGAAGAGCATTATCTCCAACCACCTTTCTCTCTTGGCGATGGCTTCGTCAACTCTCCATAGGCTAATCACATTTCAGAATAATTGTATTTGGGGATGAATTTATCTGGTGCTGATCTTATCAAAACCAAATATTTGTATAAGAAGATCCTCTTTTGGCATGATTCTGCCAGATTTTTTTGTGTATTCCCACCTGAACTGTAATTCTCCCAAACATAAATAGCCTTCTAGCCTCATTTTGCTCTCTGCTTTTGGATCAGTGCTTGTCATCAAAGGCAAGAGCTTGCTTTTGTTAGGAGCAGGACTGTTTTCTATTGTGTATCCCACTCCAGACAGTGGTATTATCATTTGACGATATCTCTCAGGACTTTCTATTACCATGCAACTAAGTTTTAAACCTATTTTGCTTCAAACATAGTTGATTAAAATCGTTAAGTGTTGGTTTATCCAACAAAGCATATTTGGAGTCATTCAGAAAGTACATATTGGCATACTTCCTCCACACAAGTCAGTGGACAAAAAATAATGGAGATGAATCAGATGTTGTCCCTGACCTTAAGGAAGTCGTGATCTATACGTTTTGTATATAAATAAGCCCAATCAACTTTCATGCCTCGGAAAAGTCAATATCAGATTAACTTATAGATGATTCCCAAGGACTACTATGAATCATTCTTTTCTTTGTTCAATTCAATTCATTAAAACAGATATGAAGTCTGCTTTTTCATGCTTAACAACCTTAATTAACAGTAATAACTAATACGTTTTGAAAGTTCTCTGTGTATCAGGCTCAGTGCTAAGTAGTTTACATATACAAGTGATTCACATATGCAGCCAAGTTTGAGACCATTGCTATAGACTAATTTTTGCATATGCATATATAAATATCCCACAAAGGCTTGTAACGTACAATGGAGGGGAAAGAAAACCTCTGATTTTAGCTATACTCCAGTCAAAAGTGAAATAATCTCTAAAAAAGCAGCCAAGGTATTTATATATTTTAAAGACTTCCAAAGGCACAGCCAGGGAGTTTTTGAGAACCACTCTCCTAATTAAATGATGTTTTTCATTGACCGTCTACTCTGTTTTAAACGTTATCTTTTGTTTGTCTTTGCACTAGTATTTGTTGTATCAGCCCATCTCCAAAGGTCTGCAAAACTGATCAGGATATAGGCCTTTTGAACTCCAGGTCCTCAACCTGAATCAATTTTATGACAGTCCTGAACTGAAAAGGGACATTTCATTGCAGTGTTTAAGTGGTTCAATGTTTAATCTTGGAATTGAGTAACTTGGGATTCTATCCTAGTTCTTTTTTTTTTTTTAACTTTTATTTTAAGTTCAGGGGTACATGTGCAGGTTTGTTACGTAGGGAAACTTGTGTCATGGGGGTTTTCTACAGATTATTTTATCATCCAGTTATTAAGCCCAGTACCCATTAGTTAGTTTTCCTGATCTTCTCCCTCCTCCCACCCTCTACCCTCAAGTAGGCCCCAGTGTGTGTTGTTACCCTCTATGTGTCCATGTGTTCTCATCATTTAGATCCCACTTGTAAGTGAGAACATTCAGTATTTGGTTTTCTGTTCCTACATTAGTTTGCTAAGAATAACGGCCTCCAACTCCATCCGTGTCGCTACAAAGGACAGGATCTCATTCTTTTTTATAGCTGCGTAGTATTCCATGGGGTATATGTACCACATTTTCTTTTTTTTCTTTTCTTTTCTTTTTTATTTTGAGACAGAGTCTCACTCTGTCGCCGGGGCTGGAGTGCAGTGGCTGGATCTCAGCTCACTGCAAGCTCCACCTCCCGGGTTCACACCATTCTCCTGCCTTAGCCTCCCGAGTAGCTAGGACTACAGGCGCCCGCCACCTCACCCGGCTAGTTTTTTGTATTTTTTAGTAGAGACGGGGTTTCACAGTGTTAGCCAGGATGGTCTCGATCTCCTGACCTCGTGATCCNAAGTGAGAACATTCAGTATTTGGTTTTCTGTTCCTACATTAGTTTGCTAAGAATAACGGCCTCCAACTCCATCCGTGTCGCTACAAAGGACAGGATCTCATTCTTTTTTATAGCTGCGTAGTATTCCATGGGGTATATGTACCACATTTTCTTTTTTTTCTTTTCTTTTCTTTTTTATTTTGAGACAGAGTCTCACTCTGTCGCCGGGGCTGGAGTGCAGTGGCTGGATCTCAGCTCACTGCAAGCTCCACCTCCCGGGTTCACACCATTCTCCTGCCTTAGCCTCCCGAGTAGCTAGGACTACAGGCGCCCGCCACCTCACCCGGCTAGTTTTTTGTATTTTTTAGTAGAGACGGGGTTTCACAGTGTTAGCCAGGATGGTCTCGATCTCCTGACCTCGTGATCCGTCCGTCTCGGCCTCCCAAAGTGCTGGGATTACAGGCTTGAGCCACCGCGCCCGGCCACCACATTTTCTTTATCTAGTCTACCATTGAAAGGCATTTAAGTCGATTCCATGTCTTTACTATTGGGAATAGTGCTGCAATGAACATATTTGTGCATGTGTCTTTACGATAGAATGATCTATATTCCTTTGGGTATTACCCAGTTATAAAGTTTGGCTCTGTGCCCCCACCCAAATCTCATATCTAATTGTAATTCCCACATGTTGAGGGAAGGAGGTGATTTGATCATGGGGAAGATTTTCCCCCATGCTGTTCTCATGATAGTGAGTGAGTTCTCATGAGATCTGATGGTTTTATAAGTGTTTGATAGTTGGTCCTCCACATGCTCCTCTCCTGCCACCTTGTGAAAAGGTCCTTGGTTCCCCTTTGCCTTCCACCATGATTGAAAGTTTCCCGAGGTTTCCACAGCCATATGGAACTGTGAGTCAATTAAACCTCTTTCCTCGCCAAATTACCCAGTCTCAGGTATTTCTTTATGGCAGTGTGAAAATGGACTAATATAGTAAAGTTGTACCACAGAGAGTTGGATGCTGCTATAAAGATACTTGAAAATATGGAAGCAACTTTGGAACTGGGTAATGGGCAAAGGTTGGAACAGTTTGGAGGACTCAGAAGAAGACAGGAAGATGTGGGAAGTTTGAAACTTCCAAGAGACTTGTTGAATGTTTTTGACCAAAATGCTGATAGTGATGTGGACAATGAAGTCCAGACTGAAGTGGTCTCAGATGGAGATGAGGAACTTACTGGGAACTGGAGCAAAGGTCACTCTTGCTATGCTGTAGCAAAAAAACTGGCAGCAGTCTGCCCTGCCCTAGAGATCTGTGGCAATTTTAACTTGAGAGAAATGATCTGAAATTGGAATTTATGTTTAAAAAGGAAGCAGAGCATAAAAGTTTGGAAAATTTGCAGCCTGATGATGCAATAGAAAAGAAAAGTCCCATTTTCTTGATAGAAATTGAAGCTGGCTGCAGAAATTTGCATATGTAATGAGGATTTAATTGTTAATCACCAACACAATGGGGAAAATGTCTCCAGGGCATGTTAGAGATCTTAGCAGCAAGCCCTCCCATCACAGGCCTGGCAGTCTAAAAGTAACAAGTGGCCTGGAGGCCTAGGAGAAAAAAATGGTTTCAGAGTTTGGGTCCAGAGTCCTGTTGCTGTGTGCAGCATCAGGATTTGGTGCCCTGCATCCCAGCTACTCCAGCTCCAGTCATGGCTAAAAGGAGCCAAGGTACCACTTGGCCTGTTGCTTCAGAGGATGCAAGCCCCAACCTTTGGCATCCTCCACGCAGTGATGGGCCTGTGGGTGCACAGAAGAATTGAGATTTGGGATCCTCTGCCTAGATTTCACAGGATATGTGAAAATGCCTGGATGTCCAGGCAGAAGTCTGCTTCAGGGGCAGGGCCCTCATGGAGACCCTCTGCTAGGATAGTGTGGAAGGAAAATGTGGGGTGTGAGCCCCCACACAGAGTGGGGCACTGCCTAGGGAGCTGTGAGAAGAGGACCTCTAGACCTTAGAATTGTAGACCCACCAACAGCTTTCACCATGTGCCTGGAGAAACTGCAGGCACTCAATACCAGCCCGTGAAAAAGCTGCCCATGGCTGTGTGAGCTCACATCTTACATCAACATGCCAAGAACATGAACCATGGAGTCAAAGGAGATGATTTTGGAGCCTTAAGATTTACTGACTACCCTGCTAGATTTCAGACTTTCATGGGGCCTGTAACCCTTTTGTTTTGGCCAATTTCTCCCACTTGGAACAGGAGTATTTACCGAATACCTGTAACCACATTGTATCTAGGAAGTACCTAACTTGCTTTTGATTTTATAGGATCATAAAATCAAAAAAGGCAGAAGGGACTTGCCTTCTCTCGGATGAGACTTTGGACTGTGGATCTTTGAATTAATGCAGGAATGAGTTAAGACTTTCAGGACTGTTGGGAAGGCATGATTGGTTTTGAAATGTGAAAAGACCTGAGATTTTGGAGGGGCTAAGGGCAAAAAGGTATGGTTTGGCTCTGTGTCCCCACACAAATCTCATCTCAAATTGTAATCCCCATATGTTGAGGGAGGGAGGTGATTGGATCATGGGAGAGGTTTTCTCCATGCTGTTCCCATGATAGTGAGTTCTCATGAGCTCTGATTGTTTCGTAAGCATTTGACAGTTCCTCTTTGACACATTCCTCTCTTTCCTGCCACCATGTAAAGAAGGTCCTTGCTTCCCCTTTGCCTTCTGCCATGTTTGTAAGTTTCCTAAGACCTCCCCAGCCATGTGGAATTGTGGGTCAATTAAGCCTCTTTCCTTTCTAAATTACCCAGTCTCAGGTATTTCTTTATAGCAGTGTGAAAACAGACTAATACACCCAGTAAAGGGATTGCTGGGCCAAATGGTATTTCTGTTTTTAGGTCTTTGAGGAATCACCACATTGTCTTCCACCATGGCTGAAGAAATTTACACTCCCACCAACAGTGTATAAGCATTCCTTTTTCTTCACAACCTTGCCAGCATCTGTTATTTTTTGACTTTTTAATAATACCCATTCTGACTGATGTGAGATGGTATCTCATGGCTTTGATTTGCCTTTCTCTAATGATCAATGATGTTGAGCTTCTTTTCATATGATTGTTGGCTACATGTGTGTCTTCTTTTGAAAAATGTCTGTTAATACCCTTTAATGGGGTTGTTTTATTCTTGTAAATTTGTTTAAGTTCCTTATAGATGCTGGATATTAGACCATTGTCAGATGCATAGTTTGCAAATATTTTTTCCTATTCTATAGGTTGCCTGTTTATTCTGTTGATAGTATCCTTTGCTGTGCAGAAGCTCTTTAGTTTAATTAAAGCTCTTTCATCAACTTTTGTTTTTGTTGCAATTGCTTTTGGCATCTACATCATGAAATCTTTGCCTGTTCCTATGTCAAGAATGGTATTGCCAAGTCGTCTTCTAGGGTTTTTATGAGGTTTGGGTTTTATACTTAAGACTTTAATCTTAAATGTAGATTGTCTTCCAGGGCTTTTACAGTGTGGGTTTTTGCATTTAAATTTTTAATCCATTTTAAGTCGATTTTTGTATATAGTGTCAGAAACATGTCCAGTATCAATCTTCTGCACATGGTTAGCCAGTTATCCCAGCACTATTTATTAAACAGAGAATCCTTTCCCTATTGCTTGTTTTGTCAGCTTTTTCAAAGATCAGATTATCATAGTTATGTGACCTTATTCCTGGATTCTCTATTCTGTTCCATTTGTCTATGTCTCCGTTTTTGTACTAGTACCAAAACTAGTACTAGTTTTGCAGCCCCATATTATAATTTGAAGTCAGGTAGCATGATGCCTCCAGCTTTGTTCTTTTTCCTTAGGATTGCCTTTTTGAGCTTTTTTATGGTTCCATATGAATTTTAAAATACTTTTTTCTAGTTTTGTGAAGAATGTCATTGATAGTTTGAATAGAAATAGCATTGAATCTACAAATTTCTTTGGACAGTATAGCCATTTTAATGATACTGAGTCTTCCTATACAAGAGTATGGAGTGTTTTCCATTTGTATCATCTCTGATCTTGTTGAACAATGTTTTATAGTTCTTTTGGTAAAGATCTGTCACCTCCCTGCTTAACTGTATTCCTAGTTATTTTATGTTGTGGCAGTTGTGAATGTGATTGTGTTCCTGGTTTGGCTTTCAGCTTGACTGTTGTTGATGTGGGAGCAATAGTGATTTTTGTACATTGAATTTGTATCCTGAGACTTAGTCAAACTTGTTTATTAGCTTAAGGATCCTTTGGGCTGAGACTGTAGGGTTTTCTAGATATAGGATCATGTCATCGGCAAAGAGGGATAGTTTGACTTACTCTCTTTATTTCTTTCTGTTGACTGATTTCACCAGCCAGGACTTCCAACACTATGTTGAATAGGAGTGGTGAGAGAAGGTATCCTTGTCTTGTGCCAGTTTTGGGGGGGAATGTTTGCAGCCTTTGCCCATTCAGTATGATGTTGGCCGTGGGTTCATCACAGATGGCTCTTATTATTTTGAGGTATGTTCCTTCAATACCTCATTTATTGAGAGCTTTCAACATGAAGCAATATTGAATTTTATCAAAAGTCTTTTCTGCATCTATTGAGATAATGTGGTTTTTGTCTTTCATTTTGTTTGTGTGATGAATCACATTTATTGTTTTGTGTCTGTTGAACAAACCTTGCATTCCAGGGATGGAGCCTACTTGATCGTAGTAGAGAAGCTTTTATGATGTGTTGCTGGATTCAGTTTGCTGGTATTTTGTTAAGGATTTTTGCATTGATGTTCATCAAGGATATTGGCCTGAAGTATTTTTGTTGTTGTTGTATCTCTGCCAGGTTTTGGCATCAGAATGATGCTTACCACATAGAATGAGATAGAGAGGAGTCCCTCTTCAATTTTTGAAACAGTTTAATCAGGAATGGTATCAGCTCTTCTTTTTATATCTAGTAGAATTCAGCTGTGAAACCATCTGGTCCTGGGCTGTTTTGGGGGTAGGCCATTAATTACTGATTTAATTTCAGAGCTTATTATTGGTCTATTCAGGGATTCAGCTTCTTCCTGGTTCAGTCTTGGGAGGATGTATGTGTCCGGGAATTTATCCATTTCTTCTAGATTTTCTAGTTTATGTGCAGAAAGGTGTTCATAATATTTTCTGATGGTCAGTTGTATTTCTCTGGGGTCAGTGGTAATACATTCCCTTTTTCATTTCTGATTGTATTTATTTGGATCCTCTCTCTTTTCTTCTTTATTAGTCTAGCTAGTGGCAGAGCTATTTTATTATTAATTTTCTCAAAAAAATGCCTCCTGTATTCATTGATATTTTAAATGGCTTTCATATGCCGGTCTTCTTCAGTTCAGCTCTAATTTCAGTTATTTCTTATCTTCTTCTAGCTTTGGGATTGGTTTGCTCTTGGTTCTCTACTTTTTGTTGTGGTGTTAGGTTGTTAACTTGAGATCTTTCTTTTTGATGTGGACTTTAAGTGCTATAAATCCCTCTTAACACTGCCTTAGCTGTGTCCCAGAAATTCTTGCATGTTGTATCTTCGTTCTCATTGTTTTAAAAAACCTGATTTCTGTCTTAATTTCATTATTTAACCGAAAGCCATTCAGAGCAGGTTATTCAATTTCGATGTACTTGTATGGTTTTGAGTTGATTTCTTTGTCTTGATTTCTAATTTGATTGTGCTATGGTCAGAAAGATTGTTTATTGTGATTTCAGTTCTTTTGCATTTGCTGAAAGGTGTTTTACTTACAATTATGTGATTGATTTTAGAGTAAGTACCATGTGACAATGAGAATAATTTATATTCTATTCTTTTGGGGTGGAGAATTCTGTAGATGTTTATCAGTTCCACTTGGTACAGTGCTGAGTTCAAGTCATGAATAACTTTGTGAATTTTCTACTTCAATAATCTATCTAATATTGTCAGTGGGGTGTTAAAAACTCTCACTATTATTGTGTGGGAGTCTAAGTCTCTTCTAAGGTGTTCAAGAACTTTATGAATCTGGGTGCTTCTGCATTGAGTGTATATATATTTAGGATGCTTAGGTCTTGTTGAATTCAACGCTTTACCATTATGTAATGCCCTTCTTTGTCTTTTTTCATCTTTGTTGGTTTAAAGTCTGTTTTGTCTAAAACAAAGATTGCAATCATTGCTTTTTTTGTTTTTCAGTGGCTTGTTGGATTATTCTGTGTCCCTTTATTTTGAACCTATGTATGTCCTGGTTCTATAATTACTAACTGTGGGACCTTGGATAAGATGGTTGCCCTTTCTTAACCTCACATTCCTCCTCTGTTAAATGGAGGTAATAATAGAGCCTACCTCACTGGGTTTTTTCCCCTTGAGGATTAAACGAGATAATGTAGCATCTAGACTATTACAAGGAAGATGGAAAGAACTGTTCTCAAGTTGTTTTCCATAGGTGGAATAATCTTTTACTTATTTTGAAAACTTTTCCAATGACTGTGTAAACAACATGGTGTTTCCTCAGCATAAATCCTGATCAAAGACTAAAGTACTTGCTAAACCAGGTTATTAGTACATAATAGTCAGTGTCAGAGTAAGTGGCTAAGAAAACAAGACTTCAAAACCTGAAAACCTAGATTTGAATCCTTACTTTTCACCGTATTAGCTGTGGGATTTTGAGAGGGCACTTAAAGTCTCTGGGCCTGTTTTATCTTTTCTTAAAAGGATATACTATTCATTTCTACCTCGAAAGTTGTTATAAAGACTGAATAAATCCACATGAAGCACTTAGTGCAATATGTGGCACGTTGTAGGTAATCTCAAGTATTTGCTGTGACTAGATTTATTCATAATATTATTGTTAAGCATGTCTAGAAACCATTACAAACTACAGCCTGTAGACCAAACTCAACTTGCCTCCTTGTTTTTTAAGTAGTTTCCTACTGGAACACAGTTACACTTATTCATTTACAAATTATTTGTAGTTGCTTTTCAATTTTTTTTATTGAAATACAATTGTATGTGTTTATGGGGTATATAGTAATATTTCGATACATATAGCATACAATGATCAGATCAGGGTAATTAGTATATCCATCATCTTGAACATTTATTATTTCTTAGTATTGGGAACATTGAGTATCCTTTTCCTAGTTATCTGAAACTGTGTAATATATTAGTGTTAACTCTGGCCATCCTACAGTGCTAAACTATGGCTGCTTTTGTGTTACAAGTAGCCACAGAGTTCACATGGCCCCCAGAGCCTAATACTTTCACTATCTGGCCCTGCACAGAAAAACTTAGCTGACTTGCTATAAACGAGACAGTGTGCCAAATTTATTCTCCACACCATGAATAATATTTTTTCGGTAACACCAGACAGATACTGTTGTTATTCTTATTTTTTATATGAGGAAACAAAGACTCAGATTTACTACTTAAAATGTCCAAAGTCACACAACTAACAAATGACACAGCTGGAATTTGAAGCACTTTTATATGACACTGCAATCCACAATCGTAATCATATCACATTTTTAAAATTAGGTTAGGTTTTTCTCTGGTGATGTGTGGTGACTGAGGTGGTTATGAGTTTTTTTTTGTTTGTTTTCATTTTTAATTATCTCTACTATCCTGTGTAGACGGCACAGAGAGCACATATTTGAAAAATCCACATATGGGTCAATCAATTCCATTTTACAAGTGTTGAGAACTCATCTAGGGTGCTATGCACATGATCTAGCCTGACAATCCTAGGGGAGACTGGCCTAGCTACAGATAGGTTTTTCTACTACCATCTTTGTTGACAACTGTCCTGCCCTTCCCTAGAGGGAACTGTTTGCCTTCACCAAGAGTGCTGGCTCCAGAAGGCCAGCTGTGTAGCTGATGAATTAGTTTTGTAGACTATTGCTTTCTTTTCTGTTGGCCTCTTGGGTGTCTGCTCTGTAGCTAGTAGGTGTAAAGTTTATAGAGATGTGTGTAGCTGCAGCTTTGCCTGCCAGAAGCTTATTTTGTTTGAGATAATACCATTTCCCTTTGATTCATTTTTGAAATATATTATATGCATAAGAATTAGGTCCTAGAAACAATTTCCCATGAGATCAATTTGCAAGACTCTTTAGTTTAGAAAGAAAGATTATTCTCTTGTGTGTTTTGGTTTGATATGGAAATGCATATACTTGCCCTACATCTAGATTGCTAGTGTGCTCAGAATTTTCTTTGTAAAGTTCAAAATTAAATCCATATACTCTGTGCCTAATTTTTTTTTTTTTTTTTTTTTTTTGGTGTCTGCATAGAGACACTTTCTTATGGATGAAGCCCTTAAGCACAAGAAGAGTGTGATGGAATGAATCTCAAAATCTACAGCTTCAAAAATCTGTCTTTGTTGTTGGCTGAAAGCAGGACTAAAAATTCTGGTGACTATAAATCCAGACATTGTACTTTCAGTGATAATTAGGTTTCTCACAGATCTGACTTTCTCTATGCTAGACTCAAAATGGCAGTCTATAGCTCAGTTTGCAAAAGGGGACTATTTTAAGACACTAAGGAAGAGATTATTGGAGTTATCCAGTTACACATAAGCCTCTCCTTAAGGTCACTGGTTAAACGTAACGCTCACGGAGCCTAGGGTATTTATTTATTTATTAAATAAATTAGGGTATTTATTTACTTTTTACATTAAATAGTGCCACTGAGGCAATTTTTATGCATGCTATTCTGTGCCATGGAAATGTTTTATCTCAACAGAGAATTGTGGGATGAGTTTACTCCATGTTCAACCTTCAACAAGCGTTTACAAATAAATAACTCTGAGCCAGGCATTATGATGGGTGCTGGCGAAATAAAAGCATGATGGTGCATTAGATTGATTTATTTTCCCAGATTTTCTGTTTCCTTTAGTGAGTCATTTTTCTGCTCTCACTCAGGACATAACTTGAAAGGCAGTTCTCTGCTGTAATCAAGGATTCCCCGTATGAGGTCCATCAGTAGTACACGCAGGCTCTAACAGGAATACAAAAAACTTTTTTCCCCCTTCATGGAGGAGAAGCTCATGGTTACTTTCTGAGACCACAACCTTGGAAGGTTATTTATGATATACACTTCATTCAGCTCTAGGTTTTAATGAAAAACAATTATTATTGTGTTTAACAAAAGTATCTACATCATTTCTGACTATATCCTGAAAACTAATTCCTGAGATTCAAAGTGGAATTTCCCTATTCCACTAAAATAACTCGTTACTTTATAATGAATGTTAAGCCTGAATTCCATAATAGGCATATTCTATATAGTTTGAAAAGCATATTCAGTATTTCAATATGTCATTTTAGGAACCACAGTAAAATTCCTCTTGTTTTAACTCACATTAGAAAAGTTAGGGTCAGAGAAATCTTGGTGGCTGGAGATATGCAGAAAATAACAATTTTACCAGAGGGTTTTAGGGGACATGGCATTGATTGAACACATTAGAATCACTAGATATGAACTATATGTTTATAAAAAGGTAGTATAGATTTAAAGAAAAAAATGATTGGATTCATTATTAATAAAGCTCCAAAGCACATTAGCAAATTTAGTAACCATATTACACAGAGGCCTCAATGTGCATTCACTGTCAATTTAAGACTTTCTATTTTTTTAAACATTATTGCTCTAAGCCTCTTTTTCATCTGTATCTATGCATTTTTTCTCTAATATATCATAGCTAACATTTGTCTCTGTAATTTTCCATTTTTGCTATATTCAGCTCATTTTGCCACCTATGAATTTTTTTTTTATCTAACCACCAGCCTCCTTTTATTTGCTTTTCCGACAAATTCCCACATCTACAGGATCTTTGTTTTGTCAGACCCTTTCGTCCTGTATTCCAAACTCTGAAACTGACAACTCTACTGAAATGAATCATTCTTAATAAAGACACTCTTCTTTTTAAAGAATGTATGGCCATCTGATTTCTTTTGAATGTAAACTTCAGGGTCAGAATGGACCTTTCGGATGGTGTTTTTAAACCTTAATAATTAGTTTCTATCATAATAGAATAGAGATCTCCATGTGATTAGCCATTAATACTTCAGCTTTACTTTGAAATCTGTTTCTTACAAAATTAGGTTGTAATTTTCACTTAATTTATAATATTTGAGTGAATTTTTTTTTTTTTTTTTTTTTTTTTACTATGAAAGAAAAGTACCTCTGACCATGGGTCAAAGGTCAAATTACTATTTAATTAAAATAAAACTGTGGGTTTGCTAAGCAGCACATTGTCCACATTTATAAAGAGAGTTCTGTATTTTTGAAGTTCATCCATGTAGGTTGATATTTTGGGAAACATGCCTAGACAGTCTTTATTCTGCATCGGGGGGACTTTGTATCTGTAAGAACATGACATGCTTTGCCTTGATTTATAAATGATCGCATGTCAACTGAAATATAATATGTATTTGACAGGGCTTTCTAGGCTCACATTTTTTACCAGAGGAAACACTGGCCATACACAAAATGCTTTCATCAGCCTGGCCTCTTTGTGACTAAAAATACTGTATTCATTTCTTATATTATCTTTAATAACTGTCCCATTTTTTCTATTATGAATAAGGCATTTAATATCTTTGTACATATAACTTTGTAAACTTTTGCAAGAATATCAATAGAAGAGATTTTAAGAATTGATACTACTGGGTCAAAGGGTATGTCCATTGAAATATTGGTAAACATTGCCAAATTACATTCTTTTAAAAAGTATCTATTGGTGAATTCCCGGGCAAGATGGCTGAATAGGAACAGCTCCGGTTTGCAGCTCCCAGCGACACCAACAGAGAAGTCAGGTGATTCGTGCATTTCTAACTGAGGTACCTGGCTCATCTCATTGGGACTAGTTAGACAGTGGGCACAAACCACGGAGGGTGAGCAGAAACTGGGTGGGGTGTTGCCTCACCCAAGAAGTGTAAGGGATCAAGAAACTCCCTCCCCTAGCCGAGGGAAGCAATGAGGGGCTGTGCTGTGAGGGATGGTGCTATCTGGCCCAGACACTATGCTTTTCCCATGGTCTTTGCAACCCACAGACCAGATTTGCTCAGGTGCCTACACCACCAGGCCCTGGATTGCAAGAACAAAACTGGGCAGCCATATGGGCAGACACTGAGCTAGCTGCAGGACTTTTTCTCATACCCCAGTGGTGCCTGGAATGTCAGTGAGACAGAACAATTCACTCCCCTAGAAAGGGGGGTGAAGCAAGGGAGGTGAGTGGTCTTGTTCAGCAGACCCCATCCCCATGGAGCTCAACAAGCTAAGGTCCACTGGCTTGAAATTCTCATGGCCAGCACAGCAGTCTGAAGTCAACCAGGTATGCTCAAGCTTGGTGGGGGAAGGGGCGTCCCCTATTACTGAGGCTTAAGTAGAGGATTTTCCCCTCACAATGTAAACAAAGCCTCTGGGAAGTTCGGACTGGACAGAGCTCATCACAGAACCATGAAGCCACTGTAGCCAGACTGCCTCTCTAGATTCCTCATCTCTGGGCAGGGCATCTCTGAAAGAAAGGCAGAAACCCCAGTCAGGGGCTTATAGATAAAACTCCCATCTCCCTGGGACAGAGCACCTGTGGGAAGGGGCGGCTGTGGGCACAGCTTCAGCAGACTTAAACGTTTCCTGCTTGCCAGCTCTGAAGAGAGTAGCAGATCTCTCAGCACAGCACTTGAGCTCTGCTAAGGGACAGACTGCCTCCTCAAGTGGGTTCCTGACCCCCATGCCTTCTGTTGGGGAGACACCTCCCAGCAGGGGTTGACAGATACCTCATACAGGAGAGGCAGTGGGCATCTGGTGAGTGCCCCTCTGGGACAAAACTTCCAGAAAAAGGAGCAGGCAGAAATCTTTGCTGTTTTGCAACCTCCGCTGGTGATACTTAGACAAACAGGGTCTGGAGTGGACCTCCAGCAAACTCCAGCAGACCTGCAGAAGAGGGACTTGACTGTTAGAAGAAAAACTAGCAAACAGAAAGCAATAGCATCAACATCACAAAAAGGACGGCCATGCAGAAACCTCATCTGAAGGTCACCAAAATCAAAGACCAAAGGTCAATAAATCCATGAAGAAGAGGAAAAAGCAGCACAAAGAGGCTGAAAATTCCAAAAACCAGAATGCCTCTTTTCCTCCAAAGGATCACAACTCCTGGCCAGCAAGGGAACAAAACTGGACCAAGAATGGGTTTGATGAATTGACAGAGATAGGCTTCAGAAGGTAGGTAATAACAAAATCCTCTGAGCTAAAGAAACATGTTGTAACCCAATGCAAGGAAGCTAAGAACCTTGATAAAAGGTTACAGGAACTGCTAAGTAGAATAACCACTTTAGAGAAGAACACAAATGACCTGATGGAGCTGAAAAACACAGCATGAGAACTTCGTGAAGCATATACAAGTATCAATAGCCAAATCGATCAAGTGGAAGAAAGGATATCAGAGACTGAAGATCAACTTAATGAAATAAAGCATGAAGACAAGATTAGAGGAAAAAAAGAATGAAAATGAATGAACAAAGCCTCCAAGAAACATAGGACTATGTGAAAAGATCAAACCTATGTTTGGTGTACCTGAAAGTGATGGGGAGAATGGAACCAAGTTGGAAAATACTCTTCAGAATATTATCCAGGAGAACTTCCCCCAACCTAGCAAGACAGACCAACATTCAAATTCAGGAAATACAGAGAACACTACAAAGATAATCCTCAAAAAGAGCAATCACAAGACACATAATCATCAGATTCACCATGGTTGAAATGAAGGAAAAAATGTTAAGGACAGCCAGAGAGAAAGGTCAGGTTACCCACAAAGGGAAGCCCATCAGACTAACAGTGGATCTCTCTGCAGAAACTCTATCAGCCAGAAGAGAGTGGGGGCCAATATTCAACATTCTTGAAGAAAATAATTTTCAACTCAGAATTTAATATCCAGCCAAACTAAGCTTCATAAGTGAAGAAGAAATAAAATCCTTTACAGACAAGCAAATGCTGAGGGATTTTGTCACCACCAGGCCTACCATACAAGAGCTCCTGAGGAAGCACTAAATATGGAAAGGAAAAATCAGTACCAGCCACTGCAAAAACACAGCACAATGTAAAGACCATCAACACTATGAAAAAACTGCATCAACTAATGGGCAAAATAACCAGGTAGAATCATAATGACAGGATAAAATTCACACTTAGCAATATTAACCTTAAATGTAAATGGGCTAAATGCCCCAATTAAAAGACATAGACTGACAGATTAGATAAAGAGTCAAGACTCATCAGTGTGCTGTATTCAGGAGACCCATCTCATGTGCATAGACACACATAGGCTCAAAATAAAGGGAGGGAGGAATATTTACCAAGCAAATGGAAAGAAAAAAAAAAAAAAGTAGGGATTGCAATCCTAGTCTCTGATAAAGCAGACTTTAAATCAACAAAGATCAAAAAAGACAAAGAAGGATATTACATAATGGTAAAAGATTAATGCAACCAGAAGAGTTAACTATCCTAAATAAATATGCACCCAATACAGGAGCACCCAGATTCATAAAGCAAGTCCTTAGAGACCTACAAAGAGACTTAGACTCCCACACAATAATAGAGAGAGACTTTAAAACCCCACTGTCAATGTTAGACAGATCAACAAGACAGAAAATTAACAAGGATATTCAGGACTTGAACTCAGCTCTGGACCAAGCAGAACTAATAGACATCTACAGAACTCTCCACCCCAGATCAACAGAATATACATTCTTCTCAGCACCACATCACACTTATTCTAAAATTGGCCACATACCTGGAAATAAAACACTCCTCAGCAAATGCAAAAGAACAGAAATTGTAACAAACAAGTCTCTCAGACCACAGTGAAATTAAATTAGAACTCATGATTAAGAAACTCACTCAAAACCGCACAACTACATGGAAACTGAACAACCTGCTCCTGAATGATTACTGAGTAAATAATGAAACGAAGGCAGAAATAAATAAGTTCTTTGAAACCAATGAAAACAAAGACACAACGTACCAGAATCTCTGGGACACAGCTAAAGCAATGTGTTTAGAGGGAAATTTATAGCACTAAATACCCACATGAGAAAGCAGAAAAGATCTAAAATCAACACCCTAACATCACAATTAAAAGAACTAGAGAAGCAAGAGCAAACAAATTCACAAGCTGTCAGAAGACAAAAAATAACTAAGATCAGAACAGAACTGAAGGAGATAGAGAGATGAAAAACCCTGCAAAAAAATCAATGAATCCAGGAGTTGGTTTTTGAAAAGATTAGCAAAATAGACCACTAGCCAGACTAATAAAGAAGAGAGAAGAATCAAATAGACACACACACACACACACACACACACACACACACACACACAAAGATAAAGGGGGTATCACCACTGATCCCACAAAAATACAAACTACCATCAGAGAATACTGCAAACAACTCTATGCAAATAAACTGGAAAATCTAGAAGAAATGGATAAATTCCTGGACACGTACACCCTCCCAAGACTAAATCAGGAAAAAGTCAAATCCCTGAATAGACCAATAGCAAGTTATCAAACAGACGCAGTAATTAATAGCTTACCAATGGAAAAAAAAAAAAGCCAGGATTAGATTGATTCATAGCCAAATTCTACCAGACATACAAAGAGGAGCTGGTACCATTCCTTCAAAAACTGTTTTAAACAACAGAAAAAGAGGTACTCCTCTCTAACTCATTTTATGAGGCGAGCATCATCCTAATACCAAAACCTGGCAGAGACACAACTAAAAAAAGAAAATTTCAGAGCAATATCCATGATGAACATCGATGTGAAAATCCTAAATAAAATACTGACAAACCAAATCCATCAGCACATTAAAATCATCCAACACAATCAAGTCAGCTTCATCCCAGGGATGCAAGGCTGGTTCAACATATGCAAATCAATAAACATAATCCATCACAGAAACAGAACCAATGACAAAAATCACATTATTATCTCAATAGATGCAAAAAAGGTCTTTGATAAAATTCAACACCCCTTCATGCTAAAAACACTCAACAAACTAGGTATTGATGGAATGTATCTCAAAATAATAAGAGCTATTTATGACAAACCTACAGCCAATATCATACTGAATGGGCAAAAGCTGGAAGCATTCCCTTTGAAAACTGGCACAAGACAGGGATGCCCTCTCTCACCACTCCTATTCAACATAGTATTGGAAGTTCTAGCCAGAGAAATCAGTCAAGAGAAAGAAATAAAGTGTAATCAAATAGGAAGAGAGAAATTCAAATTATCTGTTTGCAGATGGCATGATTGTATATGTAGAAAACCCCATCGTCTCAGCCCAAAAACTCCTTAAGCCAATAAGCAACTTCAGCAAGGTCTCAGGATACAAAATCAATGTGGAAAAATCACAAACATTCCTGTACACCAATAATAGACAAACAGAGAGCCAAATCATGAGTAAACTCCCATTCACAATTGCTGCAAAGAGAATAAAATACCTAGGATTACAACTTACAAGGTGTGTGAAGGACTTCTTCAGGGAGAACTACAAACCACTGCTCAAGGAAATGAGAGGACACAAACAAATGGAAAAACATTCCATGCTCATGGATAAGAAGAATCAATATCATGAAAATGGTCAAGCTCCCCAAAGTAATTTATGGATTCAATGCTATCCATATCAAACTACCACTGACTTAGTTCACAGAATAGGAAAAAAAAAAAACTACTTTAAATTTCATATGGAACCAAAAAAGAGCCCATATAACCAAGACAATCCCAAGCAAAAAGAACAAAATTGGAGGTGGCATGCTACCTGATTTCAATCTATACTACAAGGCTACAGTAACCAAAACAGCATGATACTGGTACCAAAACAGATATATAGACCAATGGAACAGAGCAGAGGCATCAGAAATAACACCACTCATCTACAAGTATCTGATCTTCCACAAACATGACAAAAACAAGCAATGGGGAAAAGATTCTCTATTTAATAAATGGTGTTGGGAAAAGTGGCTAGCCATATGCAGAAAACTGAAACTGGACCCCTTCCTTACACTTTATACAAATAGTAACTCAAGGTAGATTAAATATGTAGATGTAAGCCCTAAAAGCATAAAAACTCTAGAAGAAAACCTAGGCAAATACCATTCAAGATATAGGCATGGGCAAAGACTTCATGACTAAAACACCAAAAGCAATTGAAACAAAAGCCAAAATTGACAAATGGGATCTAATTAAACTAAAGAGCTCTGCCCAGCAAAAGAAACTATCATCTGAGTGAACAGGCAACCTACAGAATGGGAGAAAATTTTTGCAGTATATTCATCTGACAAAGGGCTAATATCCAGAATCTACAAGGAGCTTAAATTTACAAGAAAAAAACAGCCCCATCAAAAATGGCCAAAGGACATGAACACACACTTTTCAAAAGAAGACATGTGGCCAACAAACATATGAAAAAAAAACTTCATCATCACTGGTCATTAGAGAAATGCAAATTAAAAGCACAATGAGATACCATCTCAACCAGTTAGAGTGGCGATTATTAAAAAGTCAGGAAACAACAGATGCTGGAGAGGATGTGGAGAAATAGGAACACTTTTACACTGTTGGTGGAAGTGTAAATTAGTTCAACCATTGTGAAAGATGGTGTGGCAATTCCTCAAGGGTCTAAAACTAGAAATACCATTTGACCCAGCAAGCCCATTACTGGGTGTATACCCAAAGGATTATAAATCATTCTACTATAAAGACACATGCACACATATGTTTATTGCAGCACTGTTCACAATAGCAAAGACTTGCAAACAACCCAAATATCCATCAGTGATAGACTTGATAAAGAAAATGTGACACATATATACCATGGAATACTATGCAGCCATAAAAAAGAATGAGTTTATGTCCTTTGCAGGGACATGGATGAAGCTGGAAACCATCATTCTCAGCAAACTAACACAGGAACAGAAAATCAAACACCGCATGTTCTCACTCATAAGTGGGAGTTGAACAATCAGAACGTATGGGCTCAGGGAGGGGAATATCACACACTGAGGCTTGTTGGAGGGTGGTGGGCAAGAGAGGGATAGCATTAGGAGAAATATCTAATGTAGATAACAGGTTGATGGGTGCAGCAAACCACCACGGCACATGTATACCTATGTAATAAACTTGCACATGTATTCCTATGTAATAAACTTGCACATGTATTCCACAACTTAAAGTATAATAACTATAATAATAATAATATCTATGGACATTCTCCCCAATTGTGTTTGAGAGTGTGTGTCTGCATACCTTCACCAACTTTGATATTAGCATTCTTTATAATTTTTGCCAAGCTGTGGGAAAATATTTGTAGAAATACTTTATATTTCCTTATTATTTTGTGAGGACTTTTGATTTTGGTCATTCAGTTTTTGTTTATTTTAGAGAAAAAATCCTGTTGCGATGAGGATTTTAGAAATCAGAATTCTAGTGTTTGCCTCATTTTAAGACAAATGTTTAAAATTGAAATGTAATATAGGTTGAGAAAAACAGAAAAGTCATGAGTGAACAGCTCAGTGGATTTCCATTAACTGTACTCACTCATGATACCACAGCTCACATCAAGAGCTAGAATGTCACCAGCAATCCAGAAGTATCCCTGGTGTCCCTTCTCTGTCTCTGCTACCTTTCCCAAGGTAGCTACTGTCCTAACTTCCTAACTTCTAGCACTACAGGTTACTCTTGTCTTTAAAAACAAAATGAAAAAGAACATTTAAATGGACTTCTATACTATATCCTCTTTGGTGTCTGGCTGCTTTCATTGACTATGTTGCATGTAGCAGTAGAGTCTTCCTTCTTACTGCTGTACAGTAGTCTACTGTAGAAACATACCACAATTTAGTTTTGCTGTTGATAAACATCAGAGTTACTTCCAATTTGGGATTATAATCAACAAAACTGCTGTGGATATTTCTGCATACTTCTTTGACGGATGTATTTGTTATTCTTGGACATAGTCCTAGTAGAAGGATAATGTAAAATTGATCCATACATGAAGTTATCCAAACCATCCATAAAAGTTTAAACAATTCTATTAAAATGCTGCTTTCATAATGTTATTTTACCCGTTAAAATCTTTTAAGAGCTACTCAGTGTCCTCTGAATAAAATAAGAAAATTTTAAAATGGATTTTAAGGTCCAGTATGAACTTACAACTGATCATCTTTCACCCTCTCCTTTGCTCTCATCTCCAATGGCATCTTCCTTCATTTTGACCCCAGCACTCCAATCTCCAGTCATACTTTGTTGTTTGCCATATTGTTTGGAGGAAAATCTTAGTATTAACCAAGAAAGACTTGAACAAAACTATGGAGGAAAAAAAGGAGAAAGGTACTGTTTCTCTAAGACTGTTCTCATGAGGATCTTCCATTTTCTTTCTTTTAAAAAAAAAAAATTTATTATTTTACTTTAAATTCCTAGTACATGTGCAGAATATGCAGGTTTGTTACACAGGGTGCCATGGTGGGTTGCTGCACCCATCAACCAGTCATCTAGGTTTTAAGTCCCGCATGCATTAGGTATTTGTCCTAATGCTCTCCCTCCCCTTGCCTGCTACCCGCCAACAGGCTCTGGCGTGTGATGTTCCCGTCTCTCGTGTCCATGTGTTCTCATTGTCAACTCCCACTTGTGAGTGAGGGCATGCGGTGTTTGGTTTTCTGTTCCTGTGTTAGCTTACTGAGGATGATGGTTTCCAGCTTCATCCATGTCCCTGCAAAGGACATGAACTCATTCTTTTTTATGGCTGCATAGTATTCCATGGTGTATATATGCCACATTTTCTTTAACCAGGCTATCATTGATAAGCATTTGGGTTGGTTCCAAGTCTTTGCTATTGTGAACAGTGCTGCAGTAAACATACATGTGCATGTGTCTTTATAGTAGAATGATTGTTAGTTTGCTGAGAATTATGGTTTCCAGCTTCATCCATGTCCCTGTAAAGGACAGGAACTCATTCTTTTTTAATGGCTGAATGGTATTCCATGGTGAATATGTGCCACATTTTCTTTATCCAGTCTATCATTGATGGATATTTGGGTTGTTTGCAAGTCTTTGCTATTGTGAACAGTGATACAATAAACATATGTGTGCATATGTCTTTATAATAGAATGAGTTATAATCCTTTGAGTGTATACCCAGTAACGGGTTTGCGGGGTCAAATGGTATTTCTGGCTCTCGATCCTTGAGGAATTGCCACACTGTCTTCCACAATGGTTGAACTAATTTATACTCCCACCAACAGTGTAAAAGTGTTCCTATTTCTCCACATCCTCTCCAGCATCTGTTGTTTCCTGATAATAATTTATTTTGCTGTGCAGAAGCTCTTCAGTTTAATTAGATCAATTTGTCAATTTTGGCTTTTGTTACAATTGCTTTCAGTGTTTTAGTCATGAAATATTTTCCCATGCCTATGTCTTGAATGGTATCAGTATCATGAAAATGGCCATACTTTCCAAAGTAATTTGCAAATTTAGTATTATTCCCATCAAGCTACCATTGACTTTCTTCACAGAACTAGTAAAAGCTACTTTATATTTCATATGGAATCAAAAAAAGAGCCCATATAGCCAAGACAATCCTAAATGAAAAGAACAAAGCTGGAGGCATCACAATACCTGACTTCAAACTATACTACAAGGCTATAATAACCAAAACAGCATGGTACTGGTACCAAAACAAATATAGAGACCAAAGGAACAGAACAAAGGCATCAGAAATAACACCTACATCTACAACTATCTGATCTTCCACAAACCTGACAAAAACAAGCAATGGGAAAAGGATTCCCTATTTAACAAGTGGTGCTGGGAAAACTGGCTAGCCATATGCAGAGAACTGAAACTGGACCCTTTCCTTACACCTTATACAAAAATTAACTCAAGATAGATTAAAGACTTAAATGTGAGACCTAAAACCATAAAAACCCTAGAAGGATCTTCCATTTTCACAAATGCTGTCTGGAGCTAGCATCCCTACAAATGTCTTTCCTGTATTATTGACTGCAGTAGAAATAGAGTATAAAGCAACTGGGCCTCCCCAGTTGCTTCAGATCCCGTGTCAATCCCATTAACCTGAATATAGTTTACTGTGAAGAAGAAAACTTTAACCTTAGGTTGAAATTTATGTATTTTTTGTCTAGCTGTTCCTTGATGTTATTTCATTATGAACATTAACTTATGTAAGTGTTTCTTCAGGGAACTGAAACTTCAGTAACTATATTCTGCTCTTCAGATTATCAGTCATAAAATGTCTGCTGGCAAATAGACATCTAATCAAAGAAGAATGTTCATTTTCTTGCCAACTTCTCACCTCAGAGTCACTCATTCTTTATTTACAACTTATCTAAAGGAATAAGTTTATATTCCAAAAATTATTCTTTTAAATAAAGTAGAAAAATTTCTCTCTCATTTAGTCTAACCAACTTAACATCCAAATTACTCTATTTCCACACAGCGCTTCTACATTGATCAAATGACAATTAATCATTATTTTTTTGGCCATAAAAATGTTAAGTTCTAATTTACATAACTTTAGAGTTGAACTAGCTTATTCATGACAGTCAATATAATTAAAATATCAAAAGTGATAATAACTATGCAGTTTTACAATCCAAGTCTGGCTATACTGAGCAGTTCATATTACTCCATTTCTTTTTCACAATTATCTTATGAAGAAGGTGTTCATTTTACAAAGCTCAGAGAGATTAAGAAATGTATCCATTTTACATGGTTTATAAGCAGGAGGGTTGGGATTTGAACCCCTGTTTGGGAGATTACTGAGCCCAGGAGATTTCACTGTAGTATTAATATTTTGCCAATTATTTCATTTCTCTGTTGTTTGGGATTTCTTTACAACAGAGGCTCAACCATCCAGTTGACTAAGAATCAGTTCAATTGACTGTTTAACTATCAATTGCTAGGAATCAATAATGGTGAGTTATTTGGACTTCACCTTCAGTAGAAGTCTCAGAAAATCTGTATCTAACTGATTCTCTTTCCCAATTGCTCTCAGTAAATTTAAAGATATTCAACAATTCTTGCAGGCCCATAATTCATGTTAGCATAATAAAATTCCAACAATTTCATAATAATGGATATATATTAATAATAGTAACAAAAATGACTGCCCACTTTGAGTGGTTACTGTGTTCTAGGCACTGTGCTAAATGCTTTATGCACATTTTTCTTATTCAGTCCTCACAACTACTCAATGAGGTACATTGTTGGAACACTAAAACTTAATTCTATATGAAGCAAATAAAAGGAGGACCATCTATTGACATGCAGAAACAAAAATTAGAGAGGTAGAGCTGGCAGCATTGGATCTAGTGCTCAAAGGTGTCACAAGGGCTAGGTTCATCTCTATCGCCTCTCTGCACTGGTCTGCATGTCAGCTCAATCTCAACTCACACAGGAGCTCTCCAAAGGTGAGCTCACATTTTCAAGTTCAACAGAAATAAAGCTGCTTCTTACCCAATGTTTCCACATAGCCCAGGTCTAATCTGACTTAACCAACTTGGATGACAAGCCCATCCTTAAGCCACTCATTGTGGCTGGGAAAAGACCATGCTGTTTGGCCAGGTCACAATCCTGGAGCCCTTGTTTACTTGCACTGCATCGACTGAAAATGGGGTAGGGGTGGTCACTCTACAAAGGAAACCAGGTGTGCTGTTACCAAAAGAGGGAATGAGGCATAGGCAAGCAAGAACAGTGGATTTCAACTACATATAGTAATAGTCATCATTATTCCCATTTTACAGATAAGTAAATTAAGGTTCAAGAAGTTTCATTTGTTGAGATTCACCAGTTATGAAATACAATAACAATATTCCAGCCAGTGACACTCAGAGTAATTACAAAACTATAGTGCATTCCAGCAACTAAGTCTGTACATACAACGAAGATTCTCAAGAGAGCTTTATTGCTTATGCTGCTTATTCCAGCCCTGATAAGGAACCATCAGCATTTGAACCCCAGTAATCCTCCCAACTATAAGGGGAACAGAGTCGTATTCAGGCTGAGTGAAGTAGAAACTGCTAAATTCTATTCCTCTCTAACCAATCAGATTCTTTAAGAGGCAAATCTGTTTTTGTATTTGTGTAAATCTTATACATACTGTTGATTCACAGAAGATGTTATTGGTAATGATTCAAATATCAAACTTAGTGGACATTTATACATGGAAATTACCTAATTAATTCCTAACTATATACTTGAGGGGAAAATACACTAGGTGGTAATGAGACAACAGACAAGAGAAGCAGTGACTATATCAGGTATGTACAATCTTCCTAGATGGCCTCAGTGGACTTTCATTTTTATACCATTGATGAGAAATGTGTCAGGTGTTCATCCACAGCTGTGAATGGGACAGAAAAATATTTTTGAATGTGTGGGCAAATTACTGTTCTAGCCATACAGAAAAAGGAGAGAATGAATATTGTGTTGGCAGCAGTGATTTCCACAGCCAGGCATTGTGCTGGACACTTGGGATAACCCAATCAGTAAAAGCAGGCATGACCACCAACTCGTGGAGTTTTCACTTCTTGGTAGAGGCAGACAATTTTTTCACAAACACATATAAAATTGCAGTTGTGAATGTGCTGAAGTGGAGGAAGTCATGAATCCAGGATGATAAAGAGGGAAGTGTCACAGACCCAATCAGGAGGTTAAGGAGGGCTTCCTTGAGGAGGTGACGCGGGAACTAGGGCAGTGCCTCAGTCAACTTTGGCATTTACAGAGTTCTGCATGTAACAAATCCACAAGAGATAACTAAAGATAATTTTCCTGATACTTTGAATACAACTGTACCTCATGGCTCTTTGTATTGTGAATCACAGAAAATCTCATTCAAGCTCAATCAAGAAAAAAAGGCATTTACTGGCTAAAGTTCAGCACCCCGCTTCCGGCACAGTGGCATCAAATAGTACAAACATAGTGTCAGGAGGTGCTCCACCTCTCTACTCAGTGTTCCTTTGGGTTGACTGCATTCTCCTGCAGGCTTTTCCATCATGGTGCTTAGATAGTGGCAAGTTCCAGACTTACGTCTTTTCATCAGTAATGCTTAGAGGAAAACACTCTACTCTTTCCCCAAGAATAAATGTTCTGCATTTGGATCTCTTTGTGTATAGCTTGGACCAGGTACCCGCCCTTGTTAACAACCACCTGGTCACCAGAGATGTCATTATCTTCATTACCAGTCTTCAGTCTTGTGTTTTCTCTTGGAGCAGGGCATGAAACCAGCACCTCCCAAACTCCATGAACTGAAAATGGGGAAGAGAGGTCACTGGCTTCCCTAGAAGAAAGAAGAAGCAATCATCAGTAGAAGTAGGACTGTTTGCTGGGCAGGCAGAAAGAACAGGTGTCTGCTACAGAGTAGAAATAACTAATAACATTAATGACTGCTACAGCTAGCAATAGCAATAATACTAAGAACAAACACTTATTTGACAAGTGTTTCTTATTATAATTTCCCCATAAAAACGAATTCTACATTCTTGGCATATCAAGAATTTAGCCAGCCTGCTTTGCAATAGCTACATAACCCAGAAGACAAAACTAGCTCTGCGGTGTGAAATTAGTGAGCACGAGATTTCCAGAGAGCAGGATTTCCAATATAACTAACTCCCTTCCCTCCACCCCGAAGCTCACCCTGAATGCACGGGTGCTCATTCGTTCATGCAAGCTTGTCTCTGTTAGTGCTGACATGCCTGGAGAGGGTCTATTAAGGGAAGCTCATTTCAAGCACAGATGGTCCCAGGTAGCTTAGCCTCTGCCTGGTGGCCAGACAAAGTGAATTCAGATGGTCTTAGACTTCTGATCACATCCATGCAGCCAGAGAGGAAAAGAAAAACTTATTTATCATCTTGATAAACAGTCTCTTTCAATGTCTGCGGATGCTGTATGTAACTCGGTAGAGTCAAATACTATTAAATTGTCATCACTGTCAAAAAGAGGAGTAATAAGTTTTTCTACTTGAGTCATAGTTAATGACATCTACAATGTGTAACACAAATCAAGATTTCTGTTTGCCTTCTTTTCTCCTAAATGTGTGTTTTCTGGTCTCTCTGGCTATGGATGTGAGGCACAGCCCTCAAAATATAAATAAATATATACTTTGTTATTACCTCTCAGCTAAACCAATAAAATATCCAGATGACAAGGGCCAGACTCTTGGCTTGGATGAGGTATGCATGCACAGGCAAAAGATAAGCAAAAGTACCTCATTCTAGTTCTGCATGGAAGACATGGATTTGAAAGACTGTATTTCACTGAGTGGAAAGCCTTGGAAATGGCTCCACCCAACAGTTATTAGTAAACATATTTGCAGAGGTTACTTAAATACTGTTAAGGGTGGAAGGCATCTCTTTTGCTGTCATGATCTTAAAGAATAATAGCCATGTGTCCCATAACAATGTTTCAGTTAACAACAGACCTATAAGATTATAACACAGCAGAATACCATATTTTTACTGTATGTTTTCTATGTCTAGATAGATTTAGATACACAAATACTTATTATGTCATAGCTGCCTACAGTACAATAGCATGCTGTACTGGTTTGTAGCCTAGGAATAATAGGCTATACTATCTAGCCTAGGTTTGTAGTAGGCTATACCATCTAGGTTTATGTAAGTGCCCTCAAGAATTAGCACAAAGATGAAATCACTTAATGACATATTTATTAGAACTTATCCTTGTCATTAAGTGAGGCATGACTGTGTAGTAGACTGTATAGTGGGTTTGTTAAGCTTCAGCAACAACCTCCACATCTCACGGGCTTCAAATGGCAAAAGTTCATTGCTTGATCATACAACACACTCATTGTGATTCATCAGTGTGGCTGTGTTTGCAGGAGTTACTCAGGGACTAGAACTTCTGTTGCAAGCACCGTCTAAAATAGGGGTTGGCAAACTGGCCTGTAGGCCAAATCTGGTGCATCATCTGATTTTTATGATCCACAAGCTAAAAATGATCTTTACCTTTTAGATGGCTGGAAATTGTGACACATAAAAATTACACAAATTCAAGTTTCAGTTTCCATAAATATTATTGGCATACAGCTATACTAATTTGTTTATATATCTTTTGAGGCTGCATTTGTGATATAACAGCAAAGTTTGGTAGTTGCTCCAGAGACCAGATGGCCCACAAAGCTGAAAATGTTTATAATCTGGATGTTTATAGAAAAACTTTGCTGATCCTTGATCTAAAATACCACTGGCTGCCACACCAGCAGGAAGAGAGCCCTGGAAGGCCTTGCACAGACAATTAAAAGCTCAGCTTGGTAGTGATATGTCAAGTCCATTAATACCCAGTTGACTAAAAACAGTCAATGCCTCCTCCTCCCACAAGGGGGTCAGTAACTACCATAAGCCCAGGAGGAGGAGACAGTCATTGGCATCCCTAATGGCTGCCCCAGCTAACACTAATAATAGTAACAGCATCAGAGCAAACACATTGCTCCTGTACTCCCACACTCTTCCAAGTGCTTTCCCTGTGTTTACTCATTCATCCTCACAACAACCTCATGATGAAAGAATTATACTACTATTTTCCCCATTTTACAGATGAAGATACTAAGAATAGAAAGCTTGTATGATTTTCCTGAGATAAATCCAGCTAATAAAGGGTGGAAGCAGTTAAAACCCAGTCAATGACCCCAAAATTCAATCTCAAACACTATGCTCTCAACCATCCTACCACTCACAGACCTGCTGAGATTTAAAAGAATGCCATTCATTGATGCCGTAGAGACAACTTCTTCACAAAATCCTCAATTACGGAATATGTTAGACATAAGCAAAACTCTAATTTTAGTATCTGTATAACAGATTTCCAAAACATTTAACAGTTTATTTAGGAGGTGGTTATTAAGTGGCCCATAGATGAAAGTAAAATCTAACATCTATAGATTTGTGTGCAGTTCTCCTATAGGACCGAAAAAAAAGAAAGGGCTGGGCGTGGTGACTCATGCCTGTAATCCCAGCACTTTGGGAGGCCAAGGTAAGCAGATCATGAGGTCAGGAGTTCGAGACCAGCCTGGTTAACATAGTGAAATCCCGTCTCTACTAAAAAATACAGAAAACTTAGCCAGGTGTGGTGACAAGTGCCTGTAATCCCAGCTACTGGGGAGACTGAGGAAGGAGGGTCGCTTGAACCCATGAGGCAGAGGTTGCAGTGAGTTGAGATTGTGCCACTGTACTCCAGCCCAGGCAACACTGCAAGACTCTGTTTCAAAAAGAAAAAAAAAGGGGGGGATTTGCAGTTTGAGATCAGTTTATGGCTCAGCAAGAGGGCCCACTGATGGGCATCTGGCCCTAAACTGGACAGTATTTAACGGCCACTTCTTCCTTGAGTATCTCAAATTTTGTCTTGATCTTCTCATCTTCACTTCAACCAGCTCAAAAATGTTGTTCCATGGCATTTTTTTTCATTTAGCTGGAGAAAAGAAATATCATAAAATAATGATGGTTTAGAAGTGATGGATTTGGAGTCTTCATATTGCAATATCTGCTTTATTTTGTTTACTCTACCTTTATATCTTCATAAAGGAGTTTGTGTATAATCACCACCCATGTTCCTTTTAACATCCATTACACTTATCTGTGAACAATAATGGAAGTATCTCACTCTAAGAGAATAAAAAGAAGTTAATGGTTATTGTTGGGCTTCTTTCTCAGCATGTATTCCTGCTTGTATATCGTTAAATATGTTATAAAGAAACAGAGAACAAAAATGAATTAAGAGGTAGGAGTAGACAAAGTGAGGCCAGGCGTAGTGGCTCAAACCTGTAATTCCAGCATTTTGGGAGGTTGAGGTGGGAGGATCACTTGAAAACGGAAGGATTGCTTGAAACTAGGAGATCGAGACCAGCATGGTTTATAACCTAGGAGTAATACATAGGGAGTACAAAGCGTGACACCCATCTCTACAAAAATACAAATCAAAACATTAGCCAAACATAGTGGCATGTGCTTACAGTTCCAGCTACTCAGGAGGCTGAGGTGGGAGGATCAGTTGAGCCTGGGAGGTCAAGGCTGTAGTGAGCTGTGATTGTGTCACTGTACTCCAACCTAGGCAATGGAGTGAGACCCTATCTCAAAAAAAAAAAAAAAAAAAAAAAAGACTAGACAAAGTGAGTATGCAATGGAAAGGGCACATTAGGCCACTTGCCATTGCAGGAACAGCTCAGAAATTTGGGGTCTTTGGAACCTGGAATCTAAAAGGCAAATGACTCCATTTTCCAACCTTTCAGAATTCTACCCTTTCATCCTCCTCCAGTGTTGTCTTTGAAATTGGGTTTCAATTTTTATATTAATAACAAGGAGAATGGCAGCCCTTATTTATAGTATACCTACTATGTGCTGCTCGATTTCTTAATTACTTTTCGTATACAATCTCTAATGCTCACAGTATCCATTAAATTTAGGCATTTTGCTTAGAGGGACAAGGGCTTAGAGGTTACAACTTGCTCCAAATCATCCGGCTAGTAACCAAAGTGATGTTAATTATTCAAAATTATATTAGATATTAGTATATTCAGTCTTTTATGTCAGTGTGTTACATAATTTTAGAAAAATTAGTATAGCCAGAGCAGTTATTCATCTAAAATAGCATGGCCTATGTCTGTTCTAGAAATTGTTTCCATGTCATTCTCAGCCTTAAAGGATAACAATGGTGAAGAAAAGCCTGATCAACTATTGCCTAGCTGGGTCAATGGTCTCGGTTTAAGAATAGGGTCGAGGGAGATCCAAAGGGGATTTAAGTCAAGAATATTGCACACTAAAACGAACGTAGATATAGCTGTTTTTGTAAGCCCTATTTCATTTCAATTCTTGTCCCAGTCATAGTAGAATACAACTTATTCATTTTAGATGTTGGCTCAGGGAAGCTGTGATTCAGTTTCCAGAGACTTTTATTGACATCCAGGGTGAATGCCCCACTTTGAGGTAGAAACTTCCCCTTCAATTGTTTCATTTCTGAGATTGCATTAATTTGGAATGATTGAAGGAAAGTCTACATCAACCAAGCAAATTTGAGGACAGAGAAAAGAAAAATGAAGATATATCCTCAGCCTTATTTTAACAAAAATTTGAAGGCAGATCTGAGAGTAGCCCAAAGGCAGTCTGATGTCCACTCCATTACATGGGTTCCCTTTCCTCATGCTCTCTGATGCATCCTTGTTGGGAAAGAGTAAAAGTTCCACAATATGTAAAGAGCAGTAAGGAATCAAGTGTGTTCTTGTAACCTCATTGGTGCACCTTTGGGTAAAATGTATTTCCATGGGGGTAGACCAGTTACTAAAAATTATTTCTGCAGTAGACTTTCAACATATCCAATATATAAGTCATTTTCTTCTTTTAAAAAACTGAAGAAATCTAGTGGATGGGTGTTGAGTTGATTGTGGTATTACCTTACTTTTAGCAGTTTTATTTCAGGGAGATAATGATGCCTAAATGTAGTTTCTCCGTGATTAGCCTGAAATGAGAGTAAAAAGATAAGAGTGAGGAGCAGTCCATATTGGTGGAAAATGGAAAAAATAAGAGTTATATTTTCCCACCAACAATGATGACCTGGTGAAAGATGATAACTTCAATAGTATTAGTAATATCAGAGTAAATTTTCATGCCTACTCTGAACCAGGTATTATTATAATCACTTTGCCTGTATTTATTTAATTCTTATACCTGTTAAGTATAAGAATTATTGCAACTATTGCAATCCAGGGCATTCACCCTGGATGTCAATGTTAGTCTCTGGAAACTGGATCACAGCATCAATGCCCTTCAGGTTCCCTGAGCTAACATCTAAAATAAATAAGTTGTATTCTACTGTGATTAGGACAAGAATTGAAATGAAATAAGGCTTAGAAAAATAGCTATAATGTGTCTACTGTTCACTATAGGATGCAGTATTCTTGACCTAAATCCCCTTTGGATCTCCCTCAACCCTATTCTTAAACCAAGACCATTGACTCAGCTAGGCAATAGTGTAGTTCTTAAAACAACTCTGTAAAGTTGATGCTGTCATCCACATTCCACAGATGAGAACCTTGAAATATGGAATGAAAAATAATAGGAAGCAGCAGACCCAGGACTTGTCTCTGCAGCCTGGCTCTGGAATTTGTGATCCTATCCATTCCGCTACCCTGCCTCAAACATTGTTGTCCTGCCCAGAATTTCTTCCATTTTCCTACATTTTTCCTCTACATACCCGAGGACCCTGGGAGAGAATGGATGGGAATTTGTTTAATCTCAAGCATAAACAAATCAAGCATCTATTTTGCCCTCCTCAACCAAAGCATGCTTAAAGATCCATTAGTGTCTCTCTTGTCAATGATTTACAGACAAGACACTCAGAGCTTCCTTCCAGTCCATTGGGTCAATAAAGCATTTTAAACACAGTCTTAAATATGCATTTCTGACACCCGCTATGATGAATTCCAAAAAAGCTATTTATAAAACCTTGATCAAGAAGTCCTGTAAAAGTGACTCTGAAAAAAATTTGTGATTTTTCTTACATATTACAGCTTTTAAAGAAACCATTTGTAATAAAGTGGAAATGCAAGGATTCTAATAATCATGTCAGTCTTAACATTCTTTAAATATGGTTTATTCATTTTCTCCAAAAGTTGCCTTTGGCTATAAGCATATATCCTGGCCTATTAATGAGAACTGAAGTTTCCTCACAATTACCTTTAATTGCTATTTCATTTTAAAGCTATTTCACTTAGAGTGAAAAGCTTTTCCTTCTCACTTTTCCTTTTCACTTTTCCTTTTTGACACCATCCCAAACCAAAATCCCAAGTTGATTTCTCTAGAAGGTATATTGCAAGTTCTCACCTTTGCAAAAGCTACACTTACTCAAATTCATCTTTGTGAAAATATTCACATAATGGATGTTCAGAAAAAGTTCCCAAAAGAGGATTAATTTATATATTCTGTCTTTCTTCTTCTACCTTTTCCTTTCTATTTTCCTTTTCTTTCCCTTTACTTTCCATCTATTCTTCCCTCCCTCTCTTTCCTTCCTTCCTTTCTTCCTTCCTTCCTTCCTTCCTTCCTTCCTTCCTTCCTTCCTTCCTTTCATCATTCAGTCATTTAATAATTTAGTAAATGTGTGACTGCCCACTGTTATTCCAGGCACAAGAGATAAAGAATTAAACAAGATGTGGTCCTCCTGCCAGCATAGAGTGCCCAGCCAAACAGGCTAGACAACAAGCCTGTAATTCCAATTAGGAGTCATGCTGAAAAAGAAAAGTTCAGCTTGCTAAGAGAACATATAATGGGGGTCAAAAGTGAGTCTCTGAGGAAAAGGTTCATTCAACAACTCTATACAGACCAAACAAGTTCCAGATTTCAAGCTTAGTACTGGGATAATGGTAAAACAAACAAAAAAAAAAATGTTGTCCTTCCTCTTTATAGGAAAAGCAATACATTCTTTTTAAAAAATCAAAATCATGCACACTGTAAATATTATTGTACAGGAATTATGTAGGAGATGTAGGATCATACACAGGAGAATATAACTCAGAGTATGGTTCAGGAAGACCACCACAGCAATACCCACATACATGCACATGTACAAGGCTTAGGTTTACATTCCCTCTCTTTTTATTTTTAAAGCAATTCTCTCTATTCCAATTTACACTACCCACTTAGCATCGTTTCTTCTTTCCCAGAAAACCTGCTGTTGTGATAATTTTAAATTGTTTGGCTATGCTTTGTCTTGGACATGAAATCACTGATAGATATGGTTTGGCACTATGTCCCCACCCAAATCACATCTCTTGTAATCCCACATGTCGAGAGAGGGAACTGGCTGGAGGTGACTGGATCATGAGGGTGGTTTCCCCCATGCTGTTCTCATGATGGTGGGGGAGTTCTCATAAAATCTAATGATTTTAAAAGTGGCCATTTCCCCAGCATTCTCTCTCCTGCCACATTTTTAGAAGGTACTTGCTTTCCCTTCACACTCTAGCATGATTATAAGTTTCCTGAGGCCTCCCAAGTCATGCGGAACTGTGAGTCAGTTAAATTTCTTTTGTTGGTAAATTACCCAGTCTCAGGTAGTATCTTTACAGCAGTGTGAAAACAGACTAATACAATCACCAACAGCAAAAGATACTAGCGAATGTCCAATTCCCTGGCAGATGAAAAAGATCGGACATTTGCAAATTCCCATAGATGTCTATTCTAAAAAGTCGACCCAGTTTGTAGCCCAGAGCGATCCAGTTGGTTGGTATGAACTATTTCTATTAAATATCCAATCTGGGGGCAAACCCTGGCTTATGATGCCAGTTGTCAAGCTTTTACTCATCTGCCTGCCAGTCATTCCTAACCTCTTCTTCCCTTTCCATCATGACACATAATTGTCACCAGTGGGGACTCCTTTTAAAAGAAACATTATCTTTAGCAATTTATCTTCCTTGTTTCCTCACTTGTACAGGTCAAGACAGTGATGCATTGAGCTGGGAAGGAGGGATCATTGCTAGGAGCATGTTGGACTCAGCATTTTTTTAACTTCTCCAGCTCAGAGTTGCTGCTGCCAGAAATAATCTTGAAATGACCTTTTTCTATTTTTTGGATATTAGAAACTTTCTTTTCCTGTTAAAAATAGGTTTGATAATGTATTCAGGGCTCTGATAAACCCAAGAGAAAAGAGCAGATGGGAAAATAGAGAGATGCCCCATGGAGCTTTTTTTTTTGCAGGGGACCTTCCCGTTAATACCTGGGTCAACATGAGCAAAAGGAATGAGAAGAAAGACCACTGTTTTGAAGATTTGTGGCAGAAAGAGAACTGGAAAGCAGAGTACATTTAACACATCCAACTTTTTCAGATCAGTGTGCATTAGCCAGATAATTACAGCATTTACCTCCTAATTGGAAAGAACAATGGGATCCCTTATAATGCTAGATTTAGGGGTTTGGAATAATTTTATAGATATTTTAGATATGTGTTTTCCGCAGATTAACTGATAACAGAAACAATAATCTGGAAAATCTGAGTAGCACAATTAACCTCCATACTAACCTGTTCTTTATTCTACATCCTCTGCCATTAGATGATAGGTTACTTCATCTGTCTTATTTTTTAGATCTACAGATCCTGGGTAAAATCCAAAAAAGAGGCTATTTTCCATAAGCAAAAAAAAAAAAGAAAGGAAGCTGCATTTTCTAAGGAAGCACTTAGATTACTTAGCTTTGAGAAACCATAGATCATCTTGAAATCATTTTGACTTGGATTGAGATGAAATTTAGAAATGGATAGGCATTGACACCAAGGAAAAGTCTGAAAGACATTTCAATGACAAATATTATCAGTTTGAAATCACCTTGGCAGTTAAGTTTGAAAGGATAGTTCACAAGGTAAACCTTAAAATGCAGATACATTGGATTAAAATGGACATTTTCTAATTTCCAGAAAGGGTATGACAAACTTAACTCTTCCCTTTCATTGGGATCAACTCTGGGGAACATTTTGGTTTCCTTTCTCCTTTTCCAAGAAGCCAGCTGATGGGGGCAATAGATAAGTAGAAACTTTTGTCCGAGGGAGTCTTGAAAAATTTTATCTCTGTGGTTGTAACAGGAATTTTATGTCCTCTTATATCCTTATAGAATTTGATCACCTTCTCACTGTATCATGGGTGGACCCAAGTAAAGGTGGGCTCTTGATATAGCCAAGAAGTGAAAACACATAGGAATGGGGAAGGTGTGTATTTTACAAGCTTACTATACTCTGTGTATATACTCTGCTATACCAAAGGCATACACCCTTCTCGGTTAGGTTCCATATTATTTGATCATTCAGAAATCCATGACAGATTTGTTATTCATTTTTCATTTTGTTCATTCATCTACCCATCTGAATGTAATGTGGTATCTTTGATGGGACCCCGAAACAGGAAAGTACATTATGTAAAAGCTAAAAGAATCTGTGAATAAAGCCTAGCCTTTAGTTAATAATGTATCAATCAAATATTTGTCATTTAATACTTCCTTTGGATAGCTGATAATCAGTGTGATTGATTTCACTTTTTCATTAGCAGAAGAATCTCTGTGAAGAATAGATTATTATATTGAACTTTAAAATAGCTTATCTCCTTTCTTAGAGTGGAGGTAACTGAGCCCCCTTGGATAATCCACAAAGCCCCACAAAATGTATCTTCAGAGCAAAGTTATGTAAGTGTGAATTTTCCTGCCAAAGAGCGAATATTTTTACTTTTTTAATACAAGTCCAGGCTTCCATGGGCAGGATAGATTGAAAGATTAAATTGCTCCGTTTTACTGTGGCTAGATCTGTCACAACATAAACTTTGGGAATGAGATTTAGGTATCATGGCCCAATCAGATCTTCCAACTGTTGGGGTCCTGAGGGGTTTCACTGTATCCACCAAGACCTAGTTCTGGGCTCTACGCCAGTGTACCTGAGCAGCATGTGTAATTGAGGCCATAGTTCAACTTGTCAAAACCGACAAGCCTGTTATTTAGAGCAACACCTTCCTGGCCTCCTTTGTGCAAATCCACCATCTGTGCATCTAAGGAAGATATGCCCTGGGGTCACTGACTTTATATACAAGTCTTTAATGAAAATGGAGCATTCGTCATTTCCCAGTTACCAAGCTTTTCTCCCTTTTTCAAGGAAATGACATCATGTATGTGAGGGTGGGACAGGGGAAAGAGCACTGTATATGGGGTGAGGGTCTGGGTGCTGGTCTCAATGTTATTGGCTCCTTGCTAGGTAAAACATGAGCAAGTTTCTTTTTTTTTTTCTTACATTTTAAATTTGTATGGATATTCTTTATTATTATTATTATTATACTTTAAGTTCTAGGGTACATGTGCACAACATGCAAGTTTGTTGCATATGTATACATGTGCCATGTTGGTGTGCTGCACCTGTTAACTCATCATTTACATTAGGTATATCTCCTAATGCTATCCCTTCCCCTTCCCCCCACCCCATGACAGGCCCTGGTGTGTGATGTTCCCCATCCTGTGTCCAGGTGTTCTCATTGTTCAATTCCCACCTATGAGTGAGAACATGCAGTGTTTGGTTTTCCGTCCTTGTGATACTTTGCTCAGAATGATGGTTTCCAGCTGCCTCCATGTCTCTACAAAGGACATAAACTCATACTTTTTTATGGCTGCATAGTATTACATGGTGTACATGTGCCACATTTTCTTAATCCAGTCTATCATTGATGGAAATTTTTGGTTCCAAGTCTTTGCTATTGTGAATAGTGCTGCAATAAATATACATGTGCATGTATCTTTATAGCAGCATGATTTGTAATCCTTTGGTTATATGCCGAGTAATGGGATGGCTGGGTCAAATGGTATTTCTAGTTCTAGATCCTTGAGGAATTGCCACACTGTCTTCCACAATGGTTGAACTAGTTTACAGTCCCACCAACAGTATAAAAGCATTTATATTTCTCCACATCCTCTCCAGCATCTGTTGTTTCCTGACTTTTTAATGAGCACCATTCTAACTGGTATGAGATGGTATCTCATTGTGGTTTTGATTTGCATTTCTCTGATGGCCAGTGATGATGAGCATTTTTTCATGTGTCTGTTGGCTGCATAAATGTCTTCTTTTGCGAAGTGTCTGTTCATATCCTTTGCCCACTTTTTGATGGGGTTGTTTTTTTCTTGTAAATTTGTTTAAGTTCTTTGTAGATTCTGGATATTAGCCCTTTGTCAGATGGGTAGATTGTAAAAATTTTCTCCCATTCTGTAGGTTGAAACATGGGCAAGTTTCTAAGTCACTCTTGGTCACAGTTGCTTCTCCTGTAAAATAAAGATTTGTGATGTGTTTATTATGGTATTGGGCACATAGGAAAAACTCAATAAATGATTAATTTCTTTAATACTATTATTATTACCATTGGTTGCATGGCTATATTGCTTGCTCTAAGTCTGCATCATCTCTAGAAAATTGAAATAATAATAGTTCTACCTCCATCTTTGAACTGCTTTGAAAATTAAATAAAATATGTGTTAAAAGCACATTTTAAACCTTGATAATAATATTCCACACATTGTTGAATACATAAAACAATAAGAATCCATGTTCTGGAGGAGTTTGATTTCCAATGGGACACATGGACAATAATGTCATGAGAAAATTATATACTGTGTTTGAAAGTTACAGGTGTTGGGGGCAGAGGAGTGAGGGGACATAAAGCAAGGGAGCTCATGAGTACTGGCTAAGGGGAGTATGATTTATTTTGAGTAGACAGGTGTCAAGTGTGCCTCTTATTAAGTGACATTTGAGCAATGATGGAGTGGGGAGTGGGTGAGCCAGAGATCTGTTGGGAGTGTGTCTCAGGTGATACAGTGACCCTCATGGGGTACGTGCCTAGGGTGCTCATGCAGTAACTGTCAAAACCAGTGTCCATGGAGGAAAGGGAAGGAGAGAGAGAGTCATAACAAATCGGCCGGGAGTGGTGGCTCATGCCTATAATCCCAGCACTTTGGGAGGCCGATCACCTGATGTCGGGATCACCTGATGTCGGTGGATCACCTGATATCGGGAGTTGGAGACCATCCTGACAAAATGGAGAAACCCTGTCTCTACTAAAAATACAAAAAAATTAGCTGGGCATGATGGTGCATGTCTGTAACCCCAGCTACTCAGGAGGCTGAGGCAGGAGAATCACTTGCACCCGGGAGGCAGAGGTTGCAGTGAGCCGAGATAGCGCCATTAGACTCCAGCCTGGGCAACAGGAGGGAAACGCCATCTCAAAACAAACAAACAAAACGAATAAGGTCAGAGTCACAACTGGGGGAGGAGGGGTGGCTTGGATATTTAACCTTGATAACCTTTCTAAGCCAAGTGTCAAACTTTTCTTGGAAGTTTTCAACCACAAGGAACAACCACTTGTGAAAAGATGCAAAAAGCATGAGTTTTGGGATCTAGTAGATTGGGGTCACACTTATGTGATTCTGGGCAAGTTATTCAACCCCTCTGAGTCTCAGCTTCTCATGTGTAAAGTGGGGATAATACCTTGTAACGTTGCTGGAATGTGTATAATTAATACAGCGCCCAGCATCCAAATCAGAGCCCCAGAAATGCAGCAAGCTCCAAGAGTAGCAGAGAAGCATTCCTTTTTCTCATTGACAGCAGTGCCACGAGGGACAGGCTTTGGACCTTCAGGGCCCACCTTGTTGTCAGTATTATTTAACTCAGTGCAGTAACTCAGGCAATCTGGCATGTCTGTCATTGTGTCCGTTGACTTGACTGTAAATCATATGAGATTCAAAATACATCCTGAGAGCTTTCATGTGCCTTGTGCCATTTTCAATCATAAATATTGCTCCACTCTTGTATTAGAGCCAAGAGGTGATGTTAAAATTAGTGGCATTTTCGTGAAGTGTTGAACTAGCTATTACTGACTTGACCGAGGGTATTTGTAGCTGACAATTATAAGCTAAAGTGACATGATTGCAGGTGTCTGAGTTAAAGAGTGTAATATGGCCGGCGGCGGTGGCTCAAGCCTGTAATCCCAGCACTTTGGGAGGCCGAGACGGGCGGATCACGAGGTCAGGAGAT
>NW_016819951.1:1598279-1600714 GCF_001698545.2 Rhinopithecus bieti
AAAAAAAAAAAAAAAAAAAAAAAAAAAGAGTGTAATATATGATTAGCCCTATTCCATTAACTTGAATCCCAGTGTTGTGCATGTGGAGATAATAAGGCACTCTTCCATGAACAAGTTGCAGCCTTCTTTCTTCTACTCAGTGTTTTGCAAGAGCCATTTATTTCTTCTCCTTTGCTACCTTGTACTTCTCCAACTCCTCCTGTACACAGCTTACCAAGGTGATTGCCCTAGAGAAATACCTGTACCACACTAGTCCTTTGTTCCAAAAATTCCCATTCATTGCTGTGAGGAAACAAGCAATGACCTTGACCCTAATCAAGCTTACAGTTTGGCTAGGGCACAGACATGAACAACTACACACAGGAAATGTGTAGGGTGCTAATAGAATGAACAATGGTGGAAGTGAGGAACATTCTCTAAGGAACTGACCTTTGAGTTGAGCTCTAAGGAGAGTTAACTGGCAAAATCATTTGTGTTGGAGTGAGGAGGTTGGAGGTATGGGAGGTAGGAGTGAGTATTCCGGGAGAAACCATATCTTCAATCCCTCTAAGACAGAAAGTGTGTTATTTATATCTTTGTTGGCACCAAAGATAAAAATTTATATCTTTGTTGGCACCAAAGATATAAATTTATACCTTTGTTGGCACCTAGAAAGACATAAATAATATCCAGTCACTCTGGTATTCTTATTATAGGAAGCATATACAGACTCTTTACATGTGTCAGGCTCAGCGCTAACCCCTTTACATGTGTTCTCTCTGTTTTTACTCACACAACCCTGTGATACAGATGTTACTATTATTCCCATTTTACAGGTGAGGAAACTAAGGCATTCAGTAAGTGACAGAGCTGAGATTCAAACTAAAAGAGGCTGATGTGAAAGCCTGAACTCTTCCCTCCCATGGAGAGAAACATAATTAGTCTACTCAAAATAAAAGACTCTTGTGTTTCTTTCATGTTAGGCCAGGGTTTCTCAACATCTTCACAATATTAATCTTTTAGACCAGATCATTGTTTCTATGGGAGGCCATCCTGGGCATTGTGGGATGTTTAACATAGCCCTGCTTCCTTCCTGAAAGATACAAGTAGCAGTGTGCTCCAACCAGTGATGACAATCAGAAATATCTCCAAACTGGCCAGCTATTATTAGCGGGGAGGGAGCAACATCACACCTCGCCACCACTGCACTGAGGATCACTGCATTACACAGTTCTCAAAGGACAGGATGAAAGGATGAAACTGTCTCTTAAATCTTCTCTCTTTCCTTTCTCCCTCCTTTTCTTTTTTACAATGTTTTCTAAGTGTCCATATGTATCCTTTGTATACAGGGGATGTATTCTCATCCATACAGTTTATCACACAGTAATTTGTATATAGAAGTTGCTTAACAAATGCTTGGTGAATTTTTGCCAACTGTATCCTAAATGCCAAGAATCCTAAGTGGTCCGGGTCTATTCTGAACTCCAAACTTGATGTTGAGAAAGTTGACTCCTGCTTTCTGGTCACTTGGTGTATCTTTTGTGTATCTCTAGAGATCTGGCTTAGCTGATTTCCTGTAGACCAGAAAGACCCACTTGGATGCTTATCAACCTTTACACGGAGTCGGCAGTTCACCTGCTAAGAACCTAGTGGAGGGTGACGCACATTAGTTTGCCAATAAATTCTGATGAATGCATGGATGAGCTGTTACAATTAAGTCAAGCTATATGACCAGGCCTGCAGTTTGAAACATTGTTTAAAGTACCTACCCATTTTCTCCAGCAATTCTTTCTTTCATTTGTGGATGAAGTCTAGATTTGGGAAATATCTCCTGAATAGATTGTCTATTTACCCCCCCTTGAAGTAGTCAGGCAATGGAAGGGAGAGCTGATTTCTGGGCAGTTTTTCTGGCACTGTAGCTTCTGTATCACTGGAGTGTCAGTTGTTGTCAATAGAGAGAGCTCAGAGAATCTTAAATCTGATGATGACACAAAAGATGGCTCCCAAAATATGCATTTAAATCAGGCAGCATCTTTATTGAGTGTGTTAGTTCCAGGCATTCATTGCTTTACTGCCTCTCAATACCTACAACCCAGAATTGCCACATCTTGAGGGCTATGTATTGGTATTCTTTGTTGCTTTGGAAGTACAGCACTGTCCTCTCTGTGATTACGTATAGTAGAAGAGAGTCCTTTTGTAATTGTATTTCATGGAAACTGTTTCTGTAATTTCAATTACTTTCCTCAACCCCTCTACATGTACTCCCAGAGGCTCGAATAGTCATTGAGTTATTTCTTTTTTTTTTTCTTTCATTTTTTTATTATACTTTAAGTTCTAGGGTACATGTGCATAACGTGCAGGTTTGTTACATATGTATATTTGTGCCATGTTGGTGTGCTGCACCCATCAACTCGTCAGCACCCATCAATTCATCATTTATATCATGTATAACTCCC
>NW_016819951.1:1601087-1699483 GCF_001698545.2 Rhinopithecus bieti
TCTGTTGGCTGTATGAATGTCTTCTTTTGAGAAATGTCTGTTCATATCCTTTGCCCACTTTTTTGATGGGGTTGTTTGTTTTTTTCTTGTATATTTGTTTGAGTTCTTTGTAGATTCTGGATATTAGCCCTTTGTCAGATGAGTAGATTGCAAAAATTTTCTCCCATTCTGTAGGTTGCCTGTTCACTCTGATGGTAGTTTCTTTTACTGTGCAGGCAAACCGGTTTCAGCAGCACATCAAAAAGCTTATCCACCATGATCAAGTGGGCTTCATCCCTGGGATGCAAGGCTGGTTCAACATTCGCAAATCAATAAACATAATCCAGCATATAAACAGAACCAAAGTCAAGAACCACATGATTATCTCAATAGATGCAGAAAAGGTCATTGAGTTATTTCTAATCAGTGTCCCTGTTCTTTCTCTCTTGCCAGAAGGAGGGACGTGTGAAGTGATAGCAGCACACCGATGTTGTAACAAGAATCGCATTGAGGAGAGGTCACAAACAGTAAAGTGTTCCTGTCTACCTGGAAAAGTGGCTGGAACAACAAGAAACCGGCCTTCCTGCGTCGACGGTAGGTACCTGGTTTTACCTCTTGAAAAGTTCATATGGCATTCACTGTACATAATGTAATTTCTCATTTTATCTGCTATGGTTCCAGATAATGAACAAGGTGCATCCAAAGTGTTAAAAAGTTATACAATTGCCAGCCTCAGCAGAGTTTGAATTCTTTTTTCTCTGGTGCTATGATTTCAATGTTTTTTCTCCAAAAAATCCATGTTGAAATTTGCTTGCCATTGCAGCATTGAGAGGTGGGACCTTTGGGAGGTGATTGGGCTGTGAGGACCTGTATTAGTCCATTCTCACACTTCTATAAGGAAATACCTGAGACTGGGTAATTTATAAGGAAAAGAGGCTTAGTTGGCTCATGGCTCCACAGGCTGTACAGGAAGCATGGCTACGGAGGCCCCAGGAAACTTTCAATCATGGCAGAAAGTGAAGCAGAAGCAAGCAGGTCTTACATGACCAGCAAAGGAGGAGGTACTACACAATTCTAAACAACAAGATTTTGTGAGAACTCACTCACTATCATAAGAACAGCAAGGGGGAATAATGGTCTGCCTCCATGAGCCAGTCACCTCTCACCAGGCCCCTGTTGCAACACCGGGGATTACAATTTGACATGAGATTTGGACAGGAACATAAATCCACATCATATCAGGGAGCCTGCCCTTATGGGTAGAATTAATGCTAATATAAAAGGGTAAGTGTATACTTCTCTTGCACACTTGCCTTTCTGCCTTTCATCATGGGATGATGCGGCAAGAAGACCCTTACCTGATGCCTTCATCTTGTACTTCCTAGCCTTTAGTACTGTGAGCTGATAAATTTCTATTCATTATAAAGTACTCAGTCTCAAATATTCCATTATAGCAGCACAAAATGGACTAAACTTCTGGGTTCTGGGGTTTCAAATAGCTTTATTTTGAAATTTTTTAGAGCAAATTAGGGTAAAGGAATTTTTTTCAGGTCAAGAAACTTGAAGGTCCAGCTCATTTGGGAAATGATTTTGGACTAAGGCTATAGAGAATGATGATGGTGATAATGATAATAAATATAGCAACACCTAACATTCATTCAACACATATTTAATGAGCACTTACTATATGCCAGGTACCACTCTGGGTGCTCCAGAAAAACTGATGAATAAATAGAATTGTCCTGAGTCCTCAGTATGGGTCAAACCCTGTGCTAAACACTTCTCATGCATTATTTTATTTAATCCTTCCAACAATTCGACAAAGCAGTATATTTTTTCTTTATTGTGATATAACAGATCCCAAAACTTAACAGCTTAAAACAGAAAATATGATGTCGTAGTTTCTGTGGGTCACGAATTAAACTTATGAGGTTCTGGCTTAGAGTATCTCATGTGGTTGCAGTCAAGATCTGAAGGTTTGACTGATATGGCAGAATGGTTTTAAGAAGGTTTGTTCACATGGCTGTTGGGAGGTGGTCTTGGTTCCTTGCCTTGTGAACACCCTCTCATAAAAAGCTTGGTGTCCTCACAACATGGTAGCTGGCTTCCCTCAGAGTGAGTAATCCAAGAAAACAATACAGAAGCCTTTATACATCACCTCAGAAGTTACACTTTGTTATTTCCACAATATCCTGCAGGTTATACCCACCAGCCCCTATTCATTGTGGTGGTAGACTACAAGGGCTGGAAGACCAGCAGGCAGGGAACATTGGGGGGCACCATGGAAGCTGATTACTGTAAGGAGATGCATTTTTCTCTACCGCTTTCAACATGTAGAAACCGAAGCTTGGAAGGGTTGAATAGCGTTCCATTCATCCCATGGTTGATAAGCCATGGCTCGAATGACTCTTCAGCCCAGCATAATGGACTCTAATACCAAATTTAGACCACTACCTTTAAGACAGTTTTATATGTTACTGCCAAACAATGAGTCCAAGGTGCAAAGGGACTATAAATCTCTCCTCCCATCTTTGTGTTTCGTCATTTAGAGCTGGGTGTGCATTGATTTTCAAATCCTTTATTTAAGAAATCAGGAGGAGGACTCAAAGAAATGAGTCACTTGCTTAGTTCACGTAACAGGACATTGAACCTGAATCCCTTGGCTTGGTGTTCATTGTTCTTCCTCTAGATATAGATAAGGAAGGATACCTTCTAGATCGATTCATGTTATGTATTTTCATTATGGATCAGTAGGTGGTTAGAAAGAGAAACACACTCAAGCTAGGCTAAGTAAAGAGGAAGTATTTTAAGAAAATAAAGGAATCTCGGTGAACCAATTATAGGAAATTTAGCCAAACCTCTTGGAATTTGTGAAGTCTTCAGGCAGCTGTCGTCTCATTTTCTTTGTTCATGGAACATACTGTCTCTGATCTCTGTTTACCTAATTCTGTCCTGTGTAGACTGTCTCTTTTCAAGATTTTTATTTTTACCTTCTCATAAATGAGAGAATGATATAAGGCTTTTACTTCCATGGTACTGAGTCTAATGTCTCTCAGCATGATTGTATTGCTTCAGGGCACACATATATTTGACTCAGTTTCTGTGTCTTAATACATTATCTGAGAAGACAAGATGTGATTGGCCCAACTTAGGCCAATGCGTCAACCTTTGCCCAACCAGTCACAGCCAGAGGAGCAAGCTCATGTGGCATATACAGCTGTCAATTATATGCCATGGGAAGGTCAAGCTATTTTATTTTTTAGAGACAGGGTCTTGCTAATACATCTATCCATAAAATGGCTTGATTCATTTTTCCCAAGAACTGTTTGTATTCAGTCTTACAGTTTATAACTATTTTTTAACAAAATAAAATTTATCTGATAGATGTAACTTTAATTGTTTTTTTCAAGTGGCATTATTCTAGAACAAGAACTTCTGCAAAAATTCCTTCTGGTGATTGGTCCTTGGGAAAAGACATGATACAATTTTCTTGACCACGTACCATCATATTTCCTAGAGACAGCCATGGTAGAGAAAAAGGTTTGAGAATTGAAGAAAGTTTGAAATTCAGCAACAGTTTTTCATAGAATAACATGGGATATATGTGAGAAAGATTATGTATGGTAGCCTCTGCTTAGCCTTCCAAAACATGATAGTGTATTAAAGGCTCTGAGAAGTTCTGCAGACAAGTAACTTACTAAACTTGAACACAGTATTTCTCAAACTTTTAGAACCTTTTTAAATGTAACTTTTTTTTTGTCTCCTCTAGTTCCCAGAGTTCCATGCAATAAACTTGGGGCTATGATGCTGTGGAGTCTGTGTACTATGATTTGTTTCTCAGGATTATCTTTCAAGTCTTCTGAGTTAATGGATAGTGTGATGCCTGTAGATAGCTCAGTGTGTTTCCTAAGACTGGCTGGCCAGACAGTACACAACTGATCCTATACTGATGTGATTTATAGTATCTCAGTGACATATTGGGCTCAACTGCAGCTTGGAAATCATCTAGAGAGCTTCCAGAGCAAGCATAGTATGAAAAAGCTTAAGCCCCTATATATATTCACAAATATTAAATGTTTTAGGGGACAGAGAAGATGACCTATTTTGGTTCTGCCATTTGTTACTTGTCATCCACACACAATGAAATACTGAGATAATGAATTGCTGTGGTGGATCACGGATGCATGCCACAAAGGCTGGCTGTGGTCCCTTCATAACTGTCTCTGTTTGAAACTTGCTTTGTTCTTTTTAAACACACCCAAGCTTGTTCAGTAGATGGAATGCTGAACACGTATGACTTTATCAGAAGACATTTATAAAGGGAAATTCCGTTGTTCTTATTAGAAGAGGATCTTGTGTAGCATCTTTAGTGAAGTGATGGCATTTTCAGGTATACTTTCTGAATTGTGTGCAAATCCTCTTTGAAACAGCATTTAGTCCCCAGCTTGGCACCTAAACATGTACAGGAGTGTGAGGGATCCAAGTCTGCATCCATAAGAGGAAGAAGAGGATGAATGTACAAGAGCTGTCAAAGCTTTTTATAGTCCCTAATAAAAGATAGTTGTCTACATTTGTTCCTCCTAACAAAGACAACTGGAATTCAGTCATCATATATATCTGTCCAAGAGCAGATGTTGTCATCTTTCTGTTTGTTTGTTTTCTGGTTTTGAGCAGCGGTTGCCAGTTGCCAGCCCACTGGTAAAAACCATTCTCAGACCTGTTCCTGAGGTCGGCAGACTATTGAAAAAATTGACTTTGCATGCCTTTAAATGGGACACTCCAGTTTTCTACAAGCCTCACTATTTCTTATTATTACACTGGACTCTGACAGGTTGATTTCCTGCCTGATCCTTAAAGACAATGGAATGTGTGGTAACTAGCTCATACAGTCATTTCCCTACTAATTTCAAGTGAATAAACTAATTTTAAATAAGTTTTTTTTCTAAAAAATTAATTTTGTAGAAAAATATACTCTTTAATCAAAGTAATATATATAATCTGTTGCGAATATAAATGTATACGTATATTCCATAATAGAAATATATATCAAAACATCACATCATACCCCATAATTATTTATCAATTAAAAATTTTTACAAAAGAAATGTATGTATATAAATATAACAAAGAAAGAACACAAATTAAAGTGATTCTTCATTTTTTTTCTTTCCCACTAATCCTCTCACATCATAATTGCCAGAGGAAATGATCCTTGTCATATTTCTACATATCCTTACAGAAAATATTTTGGTACATGCAGGCCTACAGATACAGACATGTAAAACTTTATAAATATGAATGATATTATATTGTATAGACTGGTCTAAACCTAAATTTTTTAGCACAAGGAAATATCTTAAGTAGTTCACTGAAAGAAATAAAAATGGCTGGTAAACATGGAAAAAATGCTTACCATCACTCAGATGAAGAAATGTAAATTAAACACTGGACTACAGTGTTTCATCAATCAAATAGGCAGAGATGAAACGTTTGGTAATACCCAGACTTAAGGAAGAGAGAGAAAAAATCACATTTAAATCATACTCGGTGATAAATGACTTACAAACTCAATTAGTTAGCCATTCTTCTCTATGGGATTCACCAAAAAAGAAGATGATAAATAGGAAATTTTGTGATTAGACTGGCTGTTTGGGGAACATAGTACAAATTATGTGCAGTATAATTGCAATGACTTTAGCAACATCTCTTGGATGTTTAATTCTCTGCATTTTCTCAACAGGATCAGATTCATGACTGTGGGTATCATCTAAGAAATATTTCAAGAATTTTGATGTTATTTTAATGTGAAAACTATATATAAAGTTATATTTAGTGCATATACTAGACTTAATGTAGAAGTCTCATTGTAAAGCCCATCTATATAGCCACTTGAAAGAAGCAAAATTCTCTGCATAAACATCTATCACGGTGTGTATGTCGTGTGTGTGTGAGAGAGAGACAGGTCATGGCACAGCACACCTGAAATCTTTGTCAGTTACCTAGCTGCCATAAAACTTGTTTACACATAACCTCAAATTCACAAAGAAATTTCCCCAAAGTAGCCCCCAAGTCATTGGTTTTCATTTATCTCTAGAGAGCTCAGGTGTTTTCAAATACCTGGTCTTCTCTGATATGATAGCACTTTTCATCCTTTCTTTTCCCAGAAAGCAGGAAAAATGTTGTTCTAAATCTAAGGAGTCAGCTCCACATCCCTTTAGCTGGGCTGCAGCCTAGATAAGGCAGGATTCTAGGGTCCTGTGTTATTAATGTGCTGTCCATATGAATAACAAGCAAATCTTGTGAATTATTTCATACTTCTAGGAAAATCTATAGCCCTGTCCTTCTGCAACAACACTGGAAGCTGCCGAGGATACCGGTACATTTCTATGCGGAAGAATCTGATAACTTTATATAAGGAAGTAGTAAAACTTGTATCCCCTTCTGGGACTTGTGTATAAACTTATACAGATGAGTAATATTTTAAAAACTTAATGATATATATGTTCCTCCATCCTCTGAAGCTCTCTGAATTTCTGAAAACCTACCACCCCCCTCCATACAAGTTCAAACAGCAAGATATGAATTACCCATTGATACAGTTTGGCTGTGTCACCACCCAAATCTCATCTTGAATTGTAGCTCCCATAATCCCCATGTGTCATTGGAAGGACCCAGTGGGAGGTAATTGAATAATGGGGATGCGTTTTCCCATGCTATTCTTGTGATAGTGAATAAGTCTCATGAGATCTGATGGTTTTATAAAGGGCAATTCCCCTGCACATGTTCTCTTGCTGCCACTGTGTAATTTGTGCCGTTGCTCCTCCTTTGCCTTCTGCCATGATTATGAGGCCTCCCCAGCCATGTGGAACTATGATAGTCCAATAAACCTCTTTCCTTTATACATTACCCAGTCTTGGGTATTTCTTTATAGGAGTAGGAAAATGGACTAATGCACCCACTAACCAGAGAAGAGAGGCCCAAACATGTGGAATTTAAATGTAAAACCTATTAAGGTACTCAGATTTAAAATTGAAGAATGAGTTTTTTCCTGTTCCCCAGACTGTTGAGAGCAGAGGGAGAAGAGGAAGGAAGGACCATATGGGTAGCGGGATGTGGCCCACTAGAGTAAAGGCCATCTGTGACTAGTACCAGAGAGATGTGACTCTACCTAAAGATCCATATCTCCAACCTCCAGCCAAGAGAACACTGTACATGACAGCTCAATACACTTTGTTCAAGCCATTTTATTAGCTGCCTTCAAGTGAAGACCATCCATTAACAGCAGCTAGATATTGCACATTGATTTTCCAACAAGAGTCATAAACCACAGGCATCCTTAGACCTCCTTAGCCTCCTACCCTGCATAGGTGACCCCCAGGAAATGAGAGGAGAAACCTGGGTTCCTAGATGGGTGGAGTAGTCATAGGAAGGAAATCTTATGCACCAACTATGTAAGAACGGATGAGTTTGAGATCACCAGTTGACCTAAGACATTGGTGGGACACTCTCACCTTCCCCATTTCACCTGTTTCACTTATGAAATGAAAAGCAAGTCCAATAATATCTGATATTACTTGGTATTTTCATTATTGCATCATTTTAAAAATTGAGGGTAAAATGTAGTGGACTATCAATTAATATTACTTAGGCTCATAATTAATATTACTTAGGCTTGTAAAATGATTGGGCGGTTAACTAGCCACTCATTCAAAGGAAGATCACATCCTTTAAATTTAGAATGACCTGCACATGCTAACTTAGAAGTTATCATTCCTGGTCTCCTTTGATGCCTACACACTAATTTTGTTTTATACTGAATGCCTCTTCTCATCAATGCTCTCCCAGGTGCAAGAAACCTAAACCTTCTCAATAGTGGTTCAAGTAAAAAGGGAAGTTATTTTGAGAATATACATGGGGTCGTGGAATTCAAGGGCAGAGATTGCTCCACAGCATGCCTTGAAGCACCTGAAACTGACATACTGATTTCAGGAGGCAGCCTATCTGTGTTCCCCATAGCTCTATCTCATGGGAGATGTTGCCTTTCATCATGGGCTCATTTTGGATATCTGCCTTGTTCTCTTTTCTTTACAAACCAGGGAGGTTAAGTCCATCCATGTCAGCTGGCAATGATCTTCTCAACTCAATGGGACACTACTTAGAGTAGTAGCCTGAAACTGGTAATTTTACTGGTTTGTAGTTACTGAGTTCTTACTATATGCTAGACCCTGTATATTGAGTTTATTACTTATGTCATCCTCATAAAAGCCTTATAAGATAGGTACTACTATTCCCCCTTTACAAGGGAGGAACCTGATGCCTTAGAGAAGTTAGATTATTTCTTCCGGGACATGATAGGGATAGATATGAGACCCCATGTGGGAACTGCTGGAAATAATGGGCAGAAAAGAGGATCAGAAATAAAGGTAGGAAAGATTCAGAGTACCAGTTCACTTCTTATATTTGCTCCCTAGGAGAACAATAACACCATTCAGTCACACTAGCCTCCTGATTAAGCTCTTCCTCTAACATACAAACCATCAGCATTCATGTTCCCTATATTTACATTCCAAATCCATCCATTTCTCCTCATTCCCTAATTTCAAGACTGCCATTATCTAGACTCACATCTCAACCCTAGTTAATCCCTCTGATTAAAATGTACCCTCAATACCGCTTCTTCACACCATCTGATTCTTCATTACTCAACTTAGATCTCCAATTCCAGAGGTCCTTCCTGAAGACACTATGCCTAAAGTTAATAATGCCCACCTCTAGGTCCTTGGAACAGCCTGTATAACATTTCTCATAACTCACTGCAATGTACTATAATCTTTGTTGACTTGTGATCTCCTCTGCTAGAGAGTCTTATTAACTCATTCATTCATTCAGCAATTATTTTTGGAGCATTGACTATGTGCCAGGAATTATGCCAAATGCTTCATCACATAATGCTGAACAAAGACAGCCCCTTGCTCTCATGGAACCTACAGTACAGCAGGAGAGACAGACCATAATTTAATCAGGCCTAAACACATACAAGTAAACCACACATTCAGAAGGATAAGAATTCTGTCCTTGGAGAGGATGCAATAACAAGGAATGTAAAGGAGATTGGGGAGCTAAGAAGACTTCCATGAAGACGTGACAGGAAGCCTGAAATGTGAGGTACAGCTCAAGCTAGTGGGTGAGCAGCATTGCAGGCATAGAAGACAGCGTGCAGAAAAGCCACAGGTTTTGATCAAAACATTGAGAGAAAACCATGGTGGTGGGAACCCATAGGACAATAACATTGCAAGAGACAGAAGGCTGAAAAGTTAGATAGGGCCAAACAAGAAGTAACCATAAGTAGTGTAGTAATTACACTGTGTGTCTCTATTACCTAACATAGTTCTTAAAACTGAATCATGCTAATCATGTACTTGGGGGGCAATAAAGGAATCTGTGGTGGGAAATTGTGTAAATCAGTCAACTTAGATTTTTGTGACTGAGGAGACAGCACTGAGAGCCCTCTATGGAGACAGAAATCTCCTACGAAGTGTCTGACAACAGATTTCAAAACCTCTATATTAACACTTCAGACAATGCCAAAGCAAAGCAAGCCAAATTGTCTTTTTGATATCACCAGCCTCCACACATGCTGTTACCCACACAGGGTTACTGTCACCTGAATGTCTCACTCACTCTCTACTCCCGACCACTCACACTGCTACAAAGAGTCCTCACAACTGCACACACACAGCAAACAAACAAAACCGTCGGATGGAAATTTTAAATCATTGCTCTCTTCAATTCTGCTTACTGTCTTAAGCAGTCTTGAGATACTGTGTTAACTAGGAGATTCTTTATACAGGGGAAGGGCATCTGGGTAAAGGGCTTCTCATTTAGGGTTTATTTTAACATGGTAGATAACTACAGGCTCATGTCAATTTATTTTTCTCCTGATTAGCACTTAAGTTCTTCAACTCCAATTTATTTCTTTATGGATTTACAACACCATGTTCTATGTAGCTCCCTCCTAACCCCTCACGAAAGCCTCTATAACACCTAATACCAAAGGATGCCTGACCAACCTTCCATGAAATCGGGGGTAATATAGTGTTGTAAAATTCAAATACAGGTGTTATAAGTCTATTTTGTCAAGAAAGAGTTGATGGAGAAATGGCTGTCTCTCACATTACCAAGTCCTGCTCCCTTTAAAATCTTCGAGCACATAAGTTTGAGAAACAATATAATAAAACCACATTTGTACTATAGAAATTGTCTATTGCTCTTAGCAGCCCTTATGCAAGAATTATAATAACTACAGGGACTGAGAGTTGTTAAGGACTGATACCGCGTCAGGTATCCTACTGAAAATCTTACCAACATTATGATACCTAATCTTTATAACAACTCACGAGATGGGTACTATTATTATTATCCCCATTTTAATGATAAGGAAACAGGCTCAAGATAAGAACGGGCTTGCCCAGGGTCACATAGCTAACAGGTTGAAGAGTCAAAATTCAACCCCAGCAATCTGATAGTATTACTCATGAAAGACATTAAGATTGCATTCATTCTCAAAGAGACAAATGGAAATTTGTTATGGCAATTTAAAATCATTGTGACTTGGAACACACAGACTCCTGAATTTCAACTCTAATTCTGCCACTGATTAGTCACATGTCCTTAAACATATTATCCTCTTGGAATCACAGTCTCTTTTCTGTAAAAGGAAATGAAAATAATATAGCATCAAAGAGTTGAAGGGAATACTAAACAAGAAAATTCATATAAACCACAAATGTGTAATCCAATCTCCATGCATATTGTGAGCCCTCAATTATATTAGCAATAATGCACTCAGAAAATATCTTATATTTGTATTTTCATTAATGAGTGCATTTCTACAACTTAAGGTAAGAAACCATGAGTTAAAACTGCAATTTTGATTGTAATGCCTGTACTTGTGTACCTTTTCCTCATTTGATTACCTTCAACCATAAAACAAGACTTTCAAACCTCCAGAAACGTGTGCAGAGAAACAAAAAGAAGCTGGTCATGACATAGAAGTCTGTATCCCATCAGGCATGAAGAGAGGAGACAAGTTGAAGGTGACATGCTGTGTTTTCATTCAGAAGTGAAGATATTGAGGACATCTTCTAATCCCAATCCAAGTAAGAGAAGACACTCATTTCCCAAGCTCCCATTGGTCATCACAGCATCTCTGGAAATGAAATATCTCATATGCATGATGGAATTCAAAAAGGAACTAGGAGTGTGCATTTCACTGAAGATAGGGCACATTAGGTACAGATTGACTTACCCTTGACTTTGGTCTTCTCTTAGCCCTCACACAAGAGCTGCCTTTCTCTTCTCGCTATAGAGACTCCCTAGGTTGCTTCATTCATTCTCATGGCTTCAGAGACCCAAATAGCTCCCAAGTCTGTGCACCTAGCCTAATCCATTCTTCCAAACTCTAGGTCATTTTGTTCATGTAGTTATTAGACATCTCCATTCGGATTTCTCAAAGACACCTCAAATTCAATATGCTCAAAATGGAGCACACTTTTGTCTTTTTTCACTTCCTCATGGCCCATGTCCATTTTGTCATCAGACCTCCTTAATTCCTCTGCCTAATTCTCTTTCATCTTTTCCCTTCTTTCCATCTCAATTTCTATCCAATAACCAAGCTCAAGCCATTGTCACCTTTTCACCTTGATTACTGAAGGATCTTCATTCTTATTGCCTAAAGTCTTTATCATACACAGCCTCCAAAAACTAATCTAAGTCCTCCTGATGTAGGCTACTATATATCTTGTTCTTCCCTTTTCGGAACACAGTTTCCCACTTTAAGTTACATTTTAATACTCTCTTTATTTCTGTACAACAAATGCTGCATGAAGGCAAAGTTCATGAAGGTCTTGTTCACAGCTGCATGCCAGTGCCCAGCACAATGCCTGGTACAGATGCTCAAATAATTCATGTCTTTTGTACTTATGTAGTGGGACAAGATCAAATCAAAGATGGATTTATATTCCAGTTCCAGCTCTACTATGATCCTAAGTTTAAGTTTCCAAATCTGAAAACAGGAATTACAAGAACTTAACTTCACAATGTAATTATGAGAATTATTTAAGAAATGCATGTAGAGCACTTGGCACAGAATTAGTTCTCAATAAGTATTAGTCCTAACCATTGAAAGGATTGATGTGAGATACAGATTTGGTGGGTCATCTCTCGGACTCCTCACCGTTAAATGGAGAAATGAAGACAGCATAGGAACAATTCCCAGACTTACACTTGAGTGTTGTTTATGTGTAAAGGAGATTCTTTTGTCCTGAGTGTATCACAGACTCAATTGAACTATCTGTACTCTAAGTTTTCTGCAAAAGGATATCAGAGAAAAGTTGAAGTCCTTGTACTTGGTGGAATCAGTCAAAACCCGATGTTTTAACGTTATAGAGGCTACAATAATCTCTATCAACAAAACTGAATTGGCAATGAACTCTTCTAAGCATTTGTATCATCTGAAATAAACTTAAGTTTTTATGTTGTTTTCCTTTTGAGTTGCTGGTGTTATGTGAAGTGGTAACTTGGGATTGGTGTGGACCAAGTTAGTTTTTGCAGCAATTGAAGGACTGTTCGAGGAAGGCTCAACCATCTCCTCTGTACTTCTTTCTAAATACAGCCTCTTCTAGCGATGAGCTTGTTACAAGCAATAGAAGAAAATGTAAATATTTTCTTGGCTGCTTTTTACAATAAACTGAACAAAAACAGATTCAAACATAGAACCTTGTCAGATTCCATACCTAAGATGTCTGTTTTACAGTATATTGAAGAGCTTTGGCCCCTTCTTTGCATTCATGTGCTATGAATTTTTTTTCTTCCATTTTGATACAAAAAAAGATCTCAAGCAGACACTTGTTCTATCTATGACTGTTCCAGGAGGGAACAAAACACATGTTAGGATGAATTTACACAGAACTTTTGACCACAGGTGGAATTACTCAATATACTAAATGATTATTCAGATGGGAAAGCACTACAAATGGCTTTGCCAGCCTGCTGACTGACTGACAGAATTTTGGTATACATTTCAGAGTTAACACAATTTGTCTAAAACTTGTCATTTTTGAGGACTTCATTTTGCATTGTCTGTGGAATTCAAGAGAAATATGTCTAATACTACCTCCTGTCTAAAACAAAAATGATACATGAAAGGCCCAAGAAAATGCCAAATCAGAAGATTCTTTCTGCAAGTACTAACCCTCTTTAATACTGAGCATCAGATAGGGTGACCAATAGGACATGATTTCTGCTTCAATGATTATAAAGTTCAGGGGAAATGACAGGTAAACTGATGATTGCAAAGTTGTGTGATGTGTGCTGTGATGGAGATGAACTCAGAGTGCTCTGAGAGCAGAGGTTAGGGTGTTAAATGATGGAATGGGAAGGGTGATCTAGATGGCTTCTCATCAGAACTAACATCCAGTCTGGGACTCTCAGTGACTAGGTAAGAGGATGGGATCGAATGTCCATGGCAGAAAACGGCATGTGCAATAGCCCAGCATCAACAAGAAGGATCCTGATGAATCCAAGGAGCTACAAGAAGTTCAGTGTGCCTGGGTAGAGAAGGGTGTGGGATGGGTCTGGAAATCTCATTAGGAATGAGCTCATGCAGCAGCCTGATAGCCATGGTGGACATTGAAGCTGCCCAAAAGCAGTAGAATTAGGCACTAAAGGGTTTTATGTCAATGAATGATATGGGTAGATTTGTGTTTGGATGTATCACTACCTAGCACAGGAATTAAATTGTTTCTAGTATAATTGCTATTTATTGTACTTAGAACCCAGATTTCTAACCAATACAGAGAATAAACCCAAGAAATGTCAGAAAGGATACAGGTCCATTCTGATTTTTAGGTCAGTGCTCTGATAGTTAGGATAACAAAGTTACATCGCAGTTTTGCTGGCAAAAAATAGAGTAGAGATTATGAAAGAAGTAGTATCTCCCATAGGAAATCTTGATATCTTAGCCACATGACTGTGAATTCATGCTTTTGGTTTTGCATCAAGGATCATTATGGAAAGGGGAGTGTTCATTCTACTTACGGAGAAAAAGTAAGAAGAACTGAGATTAACATATCTTAACCATGTAAAAAGGAAGCCCTTCATATCAGGGAAATTGAAAAGTACAATTAACCTCCTGCCAGGCTACATGTTAGAATCACCTAGGGAGATTCTTTAAAATATCATTGGCTTGGACACACCCCTAGGTATTTTTACTTGATTGAGCTGAAGCAGGGCCTGTGTATTTGCATATTTTAAAAGCTCCATGAGGGATGCTAAGGGATAATCAGAGTTGAGAACCAAAGCTGTAGCGGTTAAGAGCATGGGCTGGGGAATAAGGCAGAGTGGATTGAAATTCTGGCTCTTGTTGAAAACACAATTATTTCTGTTGTTTTAATTTCTAATTTATAAACATTCCATATAGCATTAAAGGTGACTTATATGGATATTTCCAAAATAGTCAGATAAAGTGTAATATAGATATGAAAGGAATTCCACTCTTATCCCCTGCCCTTAGTCTCTTCATTTGTAAAGTGGGCATAATGGTATCTACCTTATATGATCTATCCTAGCTTTGAACATGTTAATAAGTAAAAAGATTTGTAAATACCTGGCATATAAATGTTTGATAGATGCAAGCTATTGTTCTTAACTCAGGTGAAGTTAATAGGAGAAACAGGACAGAGAGGAGAGAAATCACAAAGCATGTTTCAAAGACACCAATTAGTTTGGCTGAGGCCTCAGGGAGTAATAGGTAAAAAATTTACAAAGTCAAGTTGGGGCCAAATTGCTTTCTTGAGCTCCAGGCTAATGTTGAAATTTGAGCAAGTGTTCATTAATTGGTCATCTAATAATGTAGTCCCCAAGCAGGTGAGACCAGCAGGTGTATATTGTACAAAATAGAATAAATTTAAGGATTGCTCAGAGTCCATTCCAAAACTTGGGCTCTGATTTGAATTTAACCCAAATGTGGAACCAACAGATGTCTCTGTGGAAAGTTGTGATTAAATCAGTGTAGAGCTTCACAAATGAACAGCGAGTCACTGGATATGAATAACCCTTGGCACTCAGGAAGGCAGATGCCTTTCCTGGTGACACCTTGGCTCTTGTTAGCAGATACAGCTCCACTTCTGTTGTCCAGATTTTGCCTATTTTATTAGAAAACTCTAAATAGTGCTGAAAACTGTTTCTGTTCTTTCCCTTTTTATTTATAAATATTTTATAAAAGAGCAAATGTAACTTACATGGATGAATCCCACACAGCAATGTAAACATAAAATGTAATATAGACATGAAAGAAGTAAGAAGACAGGGGAAATGAGGGTAAGAAGTTTAAGAGAAAGCTGAGAGGGAACTGAGAGAAGGTCACGCAAGCCTATAAATATGCCAGCAATGTGTCGCAAATTTGGCTGTAAGCCTTCTAACAGGCAATGCAAAGAGGGAAACAAGATTGGTTACAAGATTTAGAATGTTCCCAGCTTAATCCAGGCTGTTGCTTAGGAGAGAAACAGCTATTCTTGGCAAAATGTTAAAGAGAAATATGTCCAGGTCTACATAAAGAAAATATTGTTTAAAACAGTTGTGTTAGTCTATTTTCTGTTGCTTATAACAGAATATCTGCATCTGGTTAATTTATAAATAAAATTATTTCTTACAGTTCTGGTCTGGAGGCTGAGAAGCCTAAGGCCAAGGGGCTACATCTTCTTCCTAGGAGGGCCTTCTTCCTAGGAGTGACTCTGTAAAGTCTGAAGGCAACACGGCATCACATGGCAAGGGGACAGAATGTGCTACGTCAATTATCTCTTTCTCTTCTTATAAAGCCACCAGTTTCACTCTCATGAAAACCCATGAATCCATTAAGGAACTCATTCACTAAGGAATGAATTAATTCATAAGGGCAGAGTCCTTATGACCCAATCACCTCTAAAGGCCCCACCTCTTAAAGGCCCCACCTCTCAATATTGCCACACTGGGGATTAAATTTTAACATAAGTTTTGGAGGGTACAAATTTTCAAACCATAGCATTCCACCCCTGACCTCCCGAAACTTATATCCTTCTCACATACAAATATATTCATTTCAACTCCATAGCCCTAAAGTCTTAACTTGTTCTAGCACCAACTCAAAAGTCCATCTACTTTTTTGTGAAATCAAAACAAGGCATCTACTTCCAAGACACGTGGTGGGAGAGACATAGGGTACACATTACCATTCCAAAATGGAGAAATAGGCTAGAAGAAAGGAGTAACAGGCCCCAAGCAAGTCCAAAACCCAAGAGCAGACATTAAGTAGTAAGACTCCAGAGTAGCAGTGTGCAGTGACTCATGCCTGTAATACCAGCACTTTGGGAGATAGAGCTGGGCAGATTGCTTGAGCCCAGGAGTTTAAGACCAGCCTGAGCAATATGGCAAAACCCTGTCTCTACTAAAAATACAAAAATTCATTGGGTCTGGTGGCACATGCCAATAGCCCCAACTATTTGGGAAGCTAAGGTGGAAGGAGCACTTGAGCCTAGTGGGAGGTTACAGTGAGCCAGGATTGTATCGCTGTGCTCCAGCCCAGGAAACAGAGTGAGACCTTGTCTCAGAAAAAAAGACTCCAGAATAACAGAATAATCTCCTCTGGCTCCATGTCTGCGTCTGCAACCTCTGCACAACAGTTATGGTTGGGCCCCCAAGACCTCGGGCGGTCCCACTCCTGTGGCTTGGCTGGACTCAGTCTACCCAGCTCGCTTAGGGCAGCATTGAACACTGTTAGCTCTACAGTTATGGGACCTTGGTGTTAGTCCCACTCCCATGGCTCCATTAGGCATTGTTCTGGTGGAGACTCTCTGGAACACCTTCAACCCACCTTTCCACTCAGCATTGCTCTAGAGGAAATTCTCTGTGGTGGCTCCACCCCAGTGATAAGTCTCTGCCTCGCCCTCGGTCATCTGACACATTCTTTGAAATCTAGGTGAAGGCTGCCATGCTTCCATAGCTCTTGCCTTCTGCATGCCTGCAGAATTAGCACCACTTTGATGCCACCAAATCTTATGGTTTGTATCCTCTGGGGAGTGGGTTTCATCTCAATTGAGGCCACTTGAGCCACAGCTAGGGAGGCCACAAATTGCTGTACCAGGGTTCTGGGAGCAAAGTGCTGTGGTATCCCTGAGCAGCAAGCCCATTTAGAGAGCGTCAGGCCTGTCCCCTGAAATCATTCTGCCTTCCTAGCCCTCTGGGCCTGTGATGGGAGCAGCAGCCTCAAAGATCTATAAAATGCCTTTGGGATCTTTCTTCCATTGTCTTGTGGAATAATACTTGGCTCCCTTCTATCCACGCTAATCTCTTTAGCAAACAGTCACTGGGCTACCTCATTGGTTTTTCTCTCCTGAACATGCTTTGTCACTTTTTACATGGCCAGGCTGAGAGTTTTCCAAATCTTTCTACTCTTCTTTCCTTTTAAGTATAAATTCTGTCTTTAAATTATTCTTTTCCTCCCAAATCTCAGTGTAAGTGGACAAAAGTAACCATGAAGCTTCTATATTTTGCATAGAAATTTCTTCTGCCACATATCCTAGTATATCGCTTTTGATTTTGGCCGTCTACAAAGCTGTATTAGTCAGGGTACTCTAGAGGGACAGAAGTAATAGAATAGTTATAGAGATATAGATATAGATAAAGGGGAGTTTATCAAGGAGTATTAATTCACACAATCACAAGACCTCACAACAGGCCATCTGCAGGCTGAGGAGCTAGGAAGCTAGTCTGAGTCCCAAAGCTGAAGAACTTGGAATCTTATGTTTGAGGGCAGGAAGTATCCAGCATGGGAGAAAGATATAGGCTGCAAGGCTAAATCAGTCTAGTCTTCTCAGGTTCTTCTGCCTGCTTTTATTCTGGCTGCGCTGGCAGCTGATTACATTGTGCACACCCAGATTAAGCGTGGGTCTGCCTTTCCCAGCCCACTGACTCAAATGTTAATCTCCTTTGGCAACACCCTCATAGACACACCTGGGATCAATACTTTGCATTCTTCAATCCAATCAAGTTGACTCTCAATATTAACCAACACAAGTCCACTCCTTGTCAACTCGAATGCATACACAACTACTGAGATCATACATAATCTTCAAATAAAGACAGTAATAAGATCATAATTATGCCTAACATAATACAACTTCCTTTGAACAACTGGAAATGCACCAATCCCCAACTCAAATGCTATTACGTAAAGTTAACAACACTTAAATTCCGATATGAAATTGATATGGTTTGGCTGTGTCCCCCCATCCAAATCTCATCTTGAGCTGTAACCCCCACAATTCCCATATGGCATGGGAGGAACTAGGTGGGAGGTGATTGAGTTATGGGGGCAGATCTTTCCTGTACTGTTCTCATGATAGTGAATGAGTCTCACAAGATCTGATGGTTTTAAAAACAGGAGTTTCCCTGCACAAGCTCTCTTCTCTTGTCTGCCACCATGTGAAACATGCCTTTCACCTTCCACCATGATTGTGAGGCCTCCCCAGCCACATGGAACTGTAAGTCCATTAAACCTCTTTCTTTTGTAAATTGCCTGATATTGGACATGTCTTTATCAGCAGCATGAAAACGGACTAATACAGAAGTCAACAAATCTTAGGTCACATGATAAAGGAAAAAGGAAACAAAATGAAGATTTTTTTTAGCACAAGTGTATACATGCACAAACATGTTTTTAACAAAAGGAGGAGGAAATATGACAATTACAGCTCTCATTTCTGCAACTGGTCACATGGTCATAGCTGGTTTTAATGACTAGCTTCTTCTACTACCCATTCTGTATTCCCTTTGCCTTCAGCAAACGCCTCAGGTCATGAATTTTTCCCGGTAGAGTGACCCAAACCTTCATTCCTGAAGGGTCTCGGCCATTTGTAGTCCTGCCTGGATTGGCTCTTGTAGTTTCCCATTGACCTGAGTCGCAGGGAATGGTAATACTAAAATCTCTTGTATTCCACGTATACTATTCCTTACCTCCATTGTGGAGTAGTAGACTGATTTCATCTTGATAATCCAGGTCAATCACTCCAGCCAACACTGTAACTCCCTTCTTAGCCTATTGACTTAAAGGTAGGAGGAGCTCAAAGTGTCCAGGTCGCAATCTTAACTTCCAGTTTAATGGAATCGTTGTGTCTCCTGGAGGCAATATTCCTCCCTCTGGAACTGTAGCTGACTAAAATTAAAGGATCTTCTACCTCAGTAAAATTTCTAGGGGTCCAGTGGCATGGAGTCTGTTGAGATACTCTTTCTAAGGTAAAGAATAAGTTGCTGCATTTGGCCACTCCTACAACCAAGAAAGAGACACAAGGCCTAGTGGGCCTATTTGGATTTTGGAGGAAACATATTCCTCATTTGGGTGTGTTACTCTAGCCCATTTATCATATGACCTGAAAGACTGCCAGTTTTGAGCGCAGTCCAGAATAAGAGAAGGCTCTGCAACAGGTCCAGGGTGCTGTGTAAGCTTCTCTGCCACTTGGGCTATATGACCCAGCAGATTCAATGGTGCTTGAGGTGTCAGTGGCAGATAGTGATGCTGTTTGGATCCTCTGGCAAGCCCCCATAGTGGGGGGGCTTGATTCACCCCCATAGGTGAATCACAGCAGAGGCCTCTAAGACTTTAGAGTAAAGCCCTGCCATCTTCTGAAGATTACTGCTCTCCTTTTGAGAGAGAGCTCTTGGCCTGTTACTGGGCTTTGGTGGAAACTGAACTTTTAACTATGGGTCGTCAACTCACCATGCAGTCTGAACTGCCTATCATGAACTGGGTGCTTTCTGACCCATCTAGCCATAAAGTGGGTCATGCACAGCAGCATTCCATCATCAAATAGAACTATTATATACGTGATTGGGCGCAAGAAGACCCTGAAGGCACAAGTAAGTTACATCAGGAAGTGTTTCAGATGCCCATGGTCTGCACCTCTGCCACGCTGCCTTTTCTCCCTCAGCCTGCACTGATGGCCTCATGAGGAGTTCCCTATGGTCAGTTGACAGAGGAAGAGAAGACTAGGGCCTGGTTGACAGATGGTTCTGCACGATATGCAGGTGCCACCTAAGAGTGGACAGCTGTAGTACTACAGCCACTTTCTAGGACATCCCTGAAGGACAGCAGTGAAGCGATATCTTCGCAGGAGGCAGAACTTTGAGCAGTGTACCTGGTTGTGCACTTTACATGGAAGGATAAATGGCCAGATGTGTGATTATATACTGATACATGGGCTGTAGCCTAGTCTTCCTGTTTTCTAAGGCCTCACTAGAATCCTGCTCCTCCAAATTCTTCCAGCCTCTGCCCATTATGCAGTTCCAAAGCTGCTTCCAGATTTTCAGGTATTCATGATCACCACCACCCTACTCCTTATATCAATTTTTTAAATTAGTCCATTTTCTGTTGCTTATAACAGAATCCCTGAAACTGAGTAATTTATAAAGGAAAGGAATTTATTTCTTGCAGCTGTGGACACCTAGGAGCTAGCTGCATCTGGAGAGGGCTTTCTTGCTGGTGGGGACACCAGAATCCCAACGTGGCAAAGGGTATTACATGACAAAGGGGCTAAACTAATGTGCTTGCTCAGGTCTCTCTTCCTCTTCTTAAAAGGCCATCCATTCCCCTCCCATGATGACTCATTTATCCATGAGGAGATTAATTCATTCATAAGGGCAGAGCCCTCATGGGACTCAATCATCTCTTGGAGTCTCCACCTCTCAATACTGTTAAGTTTCAGCCTGAGTTTTGGAGGAGACATTCAAACTATGGTGGTACTAATATTCTTATCACATTTCAATATCCCAGTAGAGTATGTGACACATAGTGGCTGCTAGTGAGTGAATGAAGGAAAAAGAAAGAGGAAGACAGAGGGAGGCAGGGAGGAAGGGAAGGAGGAGAAATCTGTCCTCTAAATCTGCAAAATTTATGGGATGCTTTGTTAACAATAAGGTAGTATACACAAAATGGCTCAGTGTAGCCATCAGCACTCAACTAGTCCGACTGAAACTAGAAATGGATTTTAGCGCCTACAGAAAAGAATAGATTAAATATCTCACAGGCAATCTTTACTATAAACTGTTTCTCTCCATCAGATAGCTGATAAGGATTGAGGGGCAGTAATTTCATGTTATAGTCCTATATACCTCCATGTTCTTGATTAATGCGATAGATATTTAATTCTCATTCACATAAAAACTGATTCAGGTGTACCTGAATGGCAAGTAGCTCTCCTCCATGTGGTGATTCAGGAAGCCTCAATCCTTATGTATTGTGGCTCTGTTATGTGTGACTGCTAAAGGCATCCACATCAAGTAGCGGAGAGTGGAGAAGGCCCATCTACTTCTTAATTACCTTGGCTCAGAAATGACTCAGATTACATACACTCAAATTGCATTGGTGAGGGGTTCCACCTTATTGCAAGGGGCCTGAAAATTACAGTCCTGGGTAGGACAGCCTCTTCCTGGTAACATTCTTCCTCTAAGAAGCACAAGCACAGAACCCTGGAAGGCAATTACCTATTGCCCTCACTATGCTTATGCCTGGCCACCAAATATCCGTGCCTACTTTTCCCAAAGAGAGATAGCCCAAAGTTCTACCCTGCAAGCATCTAGCTCACAGTCTAGGACCTCCAGGTCATGAATAGTTTCTCCCTCAGGTCTGTATTAGTTTGTTTTCACGCTGCTGAAAAAGACATACCCAAAATCTGGCAATTTACAAGAAAAAAAAATGAGGTTTATTGGACTTACAGTTCCATGTGGCTGGGGAAGCCTCACAATCATGATGGAAGGTGAAAGGCATGTCTCACATGGTGGCAGACAAGAGGAGAGAGCTTGTGCAGGGACTCTCTTTTTGAAAATAATCACATCTTGTGAGGCTCATTCACTGTCACAAGAACAGTGCAGGAAAGACCCGACCCCATAATTCAATCACCTTTCACCAGGTTTCTCCCACGATATGTGGAAATTGTGGGAGTTACACATCAAGATGAGATTTGGGTGGGGACACAGCCAAACCATATCAAGGTCTAAATGGAATTCCTCCTTATAGTCTGGCCTTCCTATAAACCACAACATGAATCATCTGTCCCTCACCAAATCCCAAATACAAAACATATAGGTGTTGTGTCAGGAGCAGAATAACTGCAATGTTAAAACTCCCTTTCAGAGAAGGGAAGAAAGGAAAAGAAACAGTGATCACCATTTCCTAACAAAGTGAGATCCTGCCAGGCAGCATTGTAAAGATCCCCACATGGGAGGAGCCCTTGGTCCATTTCCTCCATGGCCCTGGCTCTGCACCCCTACAGGTTTTCTTTTTCATCATCCTCTATGGCCTCATCTGAAGGGAGTGTCAGGCAGTGTGCCTACCTTGGAGCTCCTTCGCTCTCACAACCTACTTTTTTATACAAATTTGGAAGTCCAAGGGTTGCTGTAGCCTCAAACAGTGAAATATGCTTTTTAAAAAAATCTGAGCTAGTTGTCTTTTGGGTAAAACAGTTCTTTCAAGTACTCAGAAAGTCCCTAGTCTTTCTTTCTCCCATAACTTATACCTACCAGTTGTCACAGCCAATGTTATTCCCTAGAAAGAGTTCTCAAGCCTTCTTTCTTTTCTCTGTCACTCTTGTGTGACAAGCATTATTTTCTCACATACCATTGGCCAGGTGAAGTTACAATACCCCACCTAACTGAAGGGAGCCTGGGAATTGTAGCCCTTGGCTGAGCTTTCCAGTAACAATGCTACACCATGTAAGGAAGTACAAATCTTGAGTGAAGAGTTAATCATTGTACTGTAGCTCCCTAAGAATATTTGGAGGAATATGTGTATTCTGTATGTGTGTAATACAAAATGCTGCTGCTAGCTCTTCTTTTAAATACAGTGGCTCTCAGGGCCAAGTGTGGTGGCTTATGTCTGTAATCTCAGCACTTTGGGAGGCCAAGTCAGGAGTATCACTTAACGCCAGGAGTTTGAGACCAGCGTGGGCAATATAGCCAGACCTTGTCTCTACAAAAAAATACATACATACATACATACATACATACATACATACATACATACATACATACAGTAGATCTGGATTTAAATCCCACCTTCTCCATTTATAACCTGTGATCACAAGCACTACTTTATTCCTTCTGAATACCACATTTTGTTATCTACAAAATATTGGTAGCTGTCCTTATATCACAGGGTTGTTTAATTAAATTATGTAGTTATCTAACTGATCAATTATGGCCAAGTAATTCAAAAGGAATATGAATGGTTATCTTGAGAATAGAACCCATATCTGTGTTCAGTTTTTGTCATAACCCAAAGATAATTAGACAAAACTTAGACATGCTGATATTTACATCTCTAAGACATTTCATACTTTATAAACTTTGCATTTTGAGCATTTTATTTTCTTTGCTGCAAAATTAGCTGGTTTACTGTGACATCTACTTAGCAGATTATGTATAGTACATTTTCTATTTCTGCCATTTTTATTTTTGCATTTTTGGAAAGTGATAACAACCACTCCAATTTAGTTGCAAGAAAGCCTTCTGATTGCACAGTGTTTGATCCAAATTTGTGTAGTGGTAGGATGTGCACTTGTGTAGAATTTAGCACTGAAGGATTATCTACTTTACAAGAATATTGTTTTAATTAGTCGACAAATGAATAAATGATTTATGCAATGAAGTATGGGCAAACTAATTTTCTCTGAAGAATTCTCCATAGATATTTATATTGAACAAATATATAAATACTGGTGCAGTTTTAGACACTGAAATTCACATTCAGCATGAAAATTTTTTGAAGTGAATTCCAGCTATAAACTGACTAGGAGGGAATTTTTCTATTTGGATAAGATGTAAGACCCGTTGGCCTAAATTGATGGTTCTCCAATATTAGCATGCATCAGAATCACCTGGAGGGTTTATTTAAACAGATGATTGGGGTCCTCGTCTTCAAAGTTTCTTCAGAGTTCTAGGGCAGGGACCAAAAATTCACATTTCTAAACAATTTCCAAATGCTGCTGCTGTTCTTGAGAACACATTCTGAGAACCACAGCCTAAAGCAGAAGTTGGAGAACTACATCTCGCATACCCAATCTGGCCTACCTTTTGTTTTTTGCTGTTGTTGTTTCTTTGTTTTGATTTGTTTTCTAAGAGAGGGGATTTCACTCTTTGCCCAGGCTGGAATGCAGTGATACAATCACAGCTCACTGAAGCCTCAAACTCCAGGGCACAAGCAATTCTCCATCTTCAGTCTCCAAAGTAGCTGGAACTGCAGACACATACCACTATACCCAGCTAATTTTTCTTTTTAATCTTTTGTAGTGATGGGGTCTTGCTGTGTCGCTCAGACTGTTCTCGAACTTCTGGCCTCAAGACATCCTCCCACCTCAGCCTTCCAAAGTGTTCTGATTACAGGCACGAGCCTCCATGTCTGGCCTATTTTTATGCACAAAGTTTTACTGTAATACAGCTTTCCTTATTTATGCATTATCTATAGCTGCTTTCACACTATGACAGCAGGAATAAATAGTCATAATAGAGACCATATGGCCTGCAAACTCAAAAATACTTAATATCTGTTCCTTTACAGAAAAAGTTTGCTGATCCCTAGCTAAAGAATAGGGAGGTGAGTATGGAAGAAGACAGCAAGAGTCCCGGCCCCCTCCCTTCTATCTGAGCCTCACATAAAATCTCTTCATTACCTTGAGTTAGACATTAGCAGAAGTTTGCCAGCAGCATATTCAATTATAAGGACACATCATTTATATATGCCTGTCATTAAATAATAAAAATTAAAGGTAATCAAATTACCCACTTCAGTACCCTGTTTATTCTAGATGGATAGAAGACTTATATCTAAAAAGAATCACAAAATCAGCTTTCATCTAAAACTTATGGCTTCTAGAAAAGACATAGAGGTTAACTTTCCCTTCTGAGGTTGCAAAGAAGCTCCATCAATATGATTAATGGTTCACTGCATGTCCAGTTAATTAGACACACACTCTCATCTGCATCCGAAGCACAGAAACCAAAACAAAGTGTCTATGGCATAGAACCAAATAATCTGAATACAATCACTACTTAATGAGATCATCTTTAGTGGAGTGGAGTAGTCAGAAGGGAGATATCTGCATCAATCCAGTGACTTCTTGGCTTTGATCACTCTGCTTTACCTTAGGGGCACTAATGATCCATCCATTGCATTTCTGAGTTTTCCAACAATGAAAGTTGGAGAATCAGATTCTCTTTCATAATGTTGGATCAGTTGCTGTCACCATTTGGAAAATATATTTTTAAAGGATATGAACAGTGTTGGAATGAGGCCCCTTATTTTAAAAGTGGGTAAAGAAAAGTGAGCTAGCATTTGTTAAATATCCATACATGTGCCATGTATTATTGTAGGCATTTATGTTTATCAGCTCCAACACACACAATGGCAGTCTCCTAAGATTAGCGGTAAGATTATTCTATTTTATGAAAAGGAAAACTGAGATGTAGAAAGCTAAAAGAACTTTCTCGAGGTCATCTCACTATGGAGTGCTAGAACCAGGATTGACTAACTATCTAAAAACCAAACTGTTGGCTATTCCATTCTGTCCACTGCAGTTCCCTCCCCTAAATTTGCTAGATTTGGTTGCTCAATTCATCCACTATGCATCACTTGCTCAGGATCCACTCATTCCCCCAATGAGCCTCTTGTCTGCTCTACAGAAATTGTCCTTGCTTCAGGACCATTGCTCCTAAACTCTCCAGCTTCTGATCTGATCATTAACAAGCCAAAGGTTTATTCCAAAGTTCTAGACAACAGTTAGATGGGTGTGGATGGTAGTTGAACATTTAAAAAAATATACATTTGCGTAGAGTAGTGTAACTAAAAACCATAGAGAAACAAACCCAGACTCATGAACTGAATAATGCCAAGGCTGGCAAATAATTTTCATCTCTTGAGTGAACTGTGATCAGTTGTTATTAGCTGCTGCAAGCCTGTGTGGGGAAGTATTCTGAAGCGATGTTCTGCCTAGGAAAGCTATATTCTGTTCATAGGAAAGAATGCTGTAAGCGGTAAATAAAAGAAGCAACATGTACAGCACGACTTGCCAGATATGGATCTAAATACTTTATTAAGTTGGTTAATCCTGCAATAATCCTATAAGATAGGTACAAAGGAGAGAACTAAAGCACCAAGGTTAAATAATTTACCCACACCACACATTCAGTATTAAGTGGCAGAGCTGAGAAGTGAGCTCAGGAATTCTGCTGCAGTTGGTGGAGGGTGTGAGCAATTCTGCCAGAGAATAGTAGGTTGTGTGAGAGATATTTGCATCCCTGGAGTCATCTCCTAGTAAAAGGACACAATGAGGAGGAAGTCTCAGGGCTTCTTAATCTGTTTTGTGCCATGGAGCCCTTAACAGTGGTATAAGGTCCACAGACACCTTCTGAGGATAATGTTTTAAATGCATAAAGCAAAATATATATGGCAACTAATAAAATCAATTATATTGAAATCTAACTTTCAAAATATTTTTAGATGTAAATTTGAGAGAGAGTAATATGCATGTTTCTTTATTAATACAGTAAATAACAAGATCCATCAGAGAGTCTAATAGAAACTAGAGTTTTAAAATAATGAAGAGCATAAACATTTCAACGATTCTATTAATACGACTGGACTGTTAAATAAAAATCTTTGTGATTTCTGTTTGTGACAAAGTCACAGGTACTGCTAATTCAAGGGTAGTTTGTTGCATTCTTTCATAGTTGAAGGAGATGCTAAAGTGCCGTTAAAGGTTAATGAAAGAGGTGATTTTTGTTTTTTCCTATTTAAGGCCACAGACCCTGTGGGTCTATCCACTGAAACTTCAGAGTACATTGAACACTTCAACTGCTAATGTTGTAAGAGGAAAACTGGATATGAAAGGCAGTAGAAAGAAATTTAATAACTTCTCCGTAATTGTGTAACCTGAATAAGTCGGCTAACATCTCTGAGTTTTCATTTTCTCACTATAAAATGGGACTAAACCTCTCTTATTAGACTGATGTAGAGAAGAAAAAAAATAACCTAGTTGGAATGACATTGTGGGCTATAAAACACTTTGTTAATTCTAAGAGATCTTAATAGCTGTTAGAGAAGCAGCCACAAGGTAGTATCAGAATTTGAGCTGCCTATTACTCAGTTTTCATTAATGCTGTTTAAAAAAACACAACTTCATTGGCTGCCTACTGTGTGTCCATGCTAGGTTTATTTCCATGCTAAGGTACAAATATAACCTTTAAGGAGATTGGAGTCTACTGTGGGAAAAACAGACACATCTCCACAAAATAGTGAAGTACAGTGAGAGAGAAATGCGCAGAAAAGATGCAGGGAAGGCTTCCTGCAGGAGGCAGTGTACCAGGCCTTGAGGGTTGAGTAGGAATTAGGCCAAGAAAGAAGTATTGATGTTACAGCTGCAGGGAACAGCATCATACATAGAACAGAAGTAAGATATGGGCTTTGTATGCAGGAAATGAGACTCACTTCATCATTTCCAAAACATGAAGTACCAAAGATAAAAGGGGAGAGGTAAGGGCGAGAATAGGGAAGGTCCTACCTGCTATGTTAGAGAACGTAGGCAGTATTTTACAGAGGATGGGAGACCCTAATGTCTTCTAAGTAGGTGATTTATATGATCAAACTTATGTTTTAGAAAGAAATTGCAAATTGGTAACCTTCTAGAAAAATCTGAATTACATATATGTTGGGCCAATATATTGAATTTCTTCTTCCTATATTTAAACATAAGACTACCCTCCCTCCAAAAAAACAGAAAGATCTAATATTTCTGAGTCCATATTGCACATGGCATCTGAGTAATGATGTCTCATTTGGAGCAGACATGGGCTCTCCAGGTGTCTATAATCTCCCCACTTCCTGTTCCCTTGCCAATGCTGAGCCCAATGAGTGTGGCCATTTATCATCAAGCTTAAAGCACATTTTTCTTATGGTGAAGATATGTTTCTTTGTATTCATGTCTACATGAGTACAAAGTACTTTTGGTAAAAGTGGGAAAGTGAATGAACAGAAGGTCCACATGCTTCAAGAAAAATGAGAGATGATGTTTCCTTCCTTACTCTAGCCTGCTCTTCTCACTCATGGGACCTGCCTGGAGCTGGACATTGTGTTTGCAGCCCCTTTTGCCAGGCACAGCACAGACTGTCAGACTCATGGAAAATGGGTTTTATGGGGCAGAACTGGAGGCAGGTAGAACAGTTAGATGATTGCCATGATCCACACAAGGAATGATAAGAGTGGGAGTTAAAATTGTAGTCCTGAGGATGGAAAGGAGGCATGCAGTCAAACAATCCATTGGAGACAATGTAACCATGGGATTCATGATTCATTAGCTTTGAGGATAATAGAGGAAAACAGTGATTTGCCTAGTTTCTAGTTTGTACTTTGAGGCTGTTTATGATTCATTCAACTAAAGAGTAGGAAAGGAAAGGCAGATTTAGGGTGAGGAGGATGGAATCTGTTGTGGACATGTTGAGTTGGAGATAAAACTGGGACATATAGTAGCAGTGTTTAACAGAAAATTGGATGTAAGAGCCTGAAAGCAAAGAGGTCTTGGTTACAAGTTTGAATTTAGTGAGCCGCAGTCTGTTGGTAAGTGAAGCCATGAAAGTGAGTTCCATCACTCAAGGAGAGCTTGAAGCTCAAGAATGGCTCATAGGCAGGTGCCCAGGCAACAGTGTATTTTAAGGATCAGATCCCATAAAAAGGACCCCCCAAACACAACTGCACAAGAGTGAAAACAATCCAGATATGAAGGTGTTATGGAGACCAAGGAAGTAGATTTTTCAGAAGTATTAAATGCAATAAAAGGTGAAGAAAAGGAGGTCCCAACATTTTTGAAATTTGAAATGTATAGTTTCTCTTAGTTAATTTCAGTAGAGTTAAAAGGACAACACCAGATCATAATTACATATAACACTTACTACATGACTCTAATAATGTAGTCACACCTGCAGTCATGTAGTAAGTGTTATGTAATTATGATCTGGTGTTGTCCTTATATCTCTATTGCAACTAAACTCCCTTTACATTGTAACTCATTTGAAACTACAATCTTATGAGATTGGCACCTTGGTTTTCCCCATTTTACAACGAGTAAACTGAATGAAAACGAAGTTACATTACTTTCCTGAAGAAACACAGCAAATAAGTGATGGAGCCAAGGTTTCAAATTTGGGCAGTTTAGCTCCAGAGTCCAGGCTCTTGACTTCATTACTATGAAATTATGTTTTCATATTGCAGTGAGTAACAAATAGGGTAGCCCAGTTTATGCCCGTTGTCCCAATATCCAGGCTATGAAGCAGTCACTTTCCAGATTTAGATGAAAAATTATATCTGGCCACCCCACTCATTCAATGAATGACAATAGGAAAATAAATATTTTAAGCCTAGACAGTTCTTTTTACCATAGTGTATCATAATTTGTAAGTCCTCAATAAATGTTTGCTGAATGAATGCATCAGAAATGTTGATAATGAGAGTAGTTGACTGATATCCAGAGGGTAAAGACTAGAGCATATTAATAAGACTGAAGGGAGGTTGTCAGTAGAGGAGGAACTTGAAGGAATGCTAGACAAAGTAAATGACTGATTTAGTGATGTCTCAAAAGAGGGAGAAAGAGATGGTGCTGAACACACTCCTGCATCACAAAGAAAAAAAAAGGCTATTAGGCATTTTCCTTGAAGTCATATCCCCCATCCCTGTCATCTTCCCCTTCCATTTGTACATTCAAAATATTCTGAGCACAAAAGAGGTTGATTTTGGGGGCGGGGGGGAAAGAAGTATAGCAGTGAAAACAAAAATGGGATTTATACAGGTATAATGACATGAGAAGACACTGGACAGAAAGTCAACAAGACCAAACTGACAGATGAGACTCTTTCCACACCGTAGGGATCAGAGTCATCTGTTAACAATAAAAGAGTTGTGTGGCCTGGAGAGGAGAGGTGGTGATATGAAATTGGCCATTCCAAAATGAGACAGGGAGTTGGCTGATAATAAAAGAATTAAAGATCAGTTCTGATGGCCTAACTTAAGTGGGAGACCATACATTTAATGTGACAAGCAAGTTTTGTGCTGTTCTGCATGGAGGTTTTCCTGGACACTGTGATGACAGGATGGAACTGTGAAGGAATCTGGATGGATTTCTGAGGGAGTTGTTCAGATGATCACCCAGGATAGAAAGAGAGGCCAAGAGGGGAGGATGGCTGGGAGAAAGTAAAAGGACCAAGGGCCTGAATGTTTCCATGATGGTAAAGAGTAAGGATGGGTAGCAGGAGAGCCTGAGAAGGCCTGAAGGACATGTGGTTGTGATCTAAAAGGAGAATTCAGTTTTAAGGAGCCACGTTGCTTTCTTATGCACTGTACTTTCATTAGAACATGTTGACTGGGTGCCATGGCTCACGTCTGTAATCCCAGCACTTTGGGAGTCCGAGGTGAGTAGATCACCTGAGATCAGGAGTTCAAGACCAGCCTGACCAACACGGTGAAACCCCATCTCTACTAAAAATACAACAATTAGCCGGGCATGGTGGCAGGCGCCCATAGTCTCAGCTACTTGGGAGGCTGAGGCAGGAGAATCACTCAAACCCAGGAGGAGGAGATTGCAGTGAGCAGAGATCATGCCACTATACTCCAGCCTGGGCAACAAAGCAAACTCTGTCTCAAAAAAATAAAAAAAATAACAAAAAACCAGGTAAGAACATGTCTACTACTATCCTTACTCAGCCAGGGAAGGTATGTTCAATATCAGATTTTATTCAGCCCCAAAGAACACAACTTACCCCCGAGAAAATGTCCTATAGTGTGTCAAGCAGCCATGTGAGTTTGAATTCTGCACCAAAATGAAGACTTGGAATCATGTGCCCCAGTCAAAGAGGACGTCTTTGTTTTCTATCAGGGAGAGACATCCAGGGCATGTGTGAAATTGATTGTAAATCATTTGTGTTGTTTTCTAGATATTGAACATGGCCATTTAACATATTTAATGTGTTTCTGACATTTACAAAGTGTCTAGCAAGCTTTGGACAATCATTATTTAAGGCATTTTTACTGAAAGTACCCCTGAGTAGTTCCTAAACACTGCATTCTTTTTCAATCGATTCTGAATATCCCTGAAGAGGGAATTGTAAATGTTGAAAACTGTAGTTGTCAATCATGGGCTCATCTACTCGCCTCTTTGAATGATAATATAAATTCATTTGAAACACTACAGTGTTTCTAGATACTTGGGGCTTTTTTCCTTGCTGCTATAGAATTGCTTTATTTCAGTAAGATTCAAAAAATGAATTAATCTCCAGAGACATAAGCACTTACTAACCTTGAGAGTTACCCAACTCCAGATTTTGAATTCTTTTAAGAATGATGGGGTTTGAATAGGTCAGAGGTAGTGCCCCAAACCCTCTGTCTTGACAAGAGAGCCATTGCAGACTCCTTTCACCCTTATTTAATTTGTGCTGGGGACTGACAGGTGGTATATTAGGATGTGAAAATGTCTGCAATCAGAAAATACAGCATGTTTCCAAAATGACAGAAATAGTGCATGTTCTAAATGCAACTCTTCTTCAAGTCACTTTTCATTCCTGTTCTGATCAAAATGCAAGCTATAACCCTATCCTCGGTAAGTCTGGAGGCTTCCGGATGCCCCAAATGAGGAGGATGGCATATATATGGGCTTGAACCTCCAGGTGAGTGGAGGTATGCAGTGGTTTTGTAGATGGAAAATGCAAATACAAATCTCTTTGTTCTTAATTATATTTGATACATTCTCTGCATAGAATATCAATTCTATCTAATGAGAAAATGTACAGCTAGGCCATTTGGCAATGGGCAACAGATTCTGTGTAAGCATCTGGCATAGGAATAATTTGACAAATAGCAATATGCCAAAATTGTGTTAGATAATTTTTGAGGAACTATTTGTCAGGCTGAATACTCATTATTCCTGGGATGTGATTCATCAACTCCATGATTTAAATGACAATTAGCTATAAGGTTTACATTGCAACTGAGCTGTTCATATTTCCCATAATCCTCTGGATGCATATTCTTCATTGATAAAGATGCAGTAACTTCTAGGGCCTCTCACCTTGACACTCTGCTGGAAATCTGAACTTCATTCTCAGGTGCATCTGAGTAAATAAAGGCTTAAGGAGAAGGGCTGAAATGAGAAATTAATTCTTTGCACATCCTGTGGAAGTTGAAGCAGGTTAACAGATGTTCTGTATCAATGGGGCACCTACAGCAACTTGTAAATTTATAGCACTGACTGCAATTGTGTTGTTAAATGAAGATTCTGCAACTTCAAAATACGAGAACCTACTGTAATTGACACAGGAATTATAAAAGAACAGTGACAGCTTTTCCAGGCTCTCCAGCATTATTTCTATAAGAAATACAGGATCATCATATGTACTAAGTCTCTTAAATATTCTTCCCTGTCTTTGAATTCTTCTTCCTGTCACCACATCTATTCAGTTGCTTCTACTGAACTTGATTTTACTAGCATTGTGAGCCCCATTGTCCCCACCCTATTCCCCAGCCTATCAAATCCCAACTGGCCTCAATGTCCTTCCTTCCCACTCTCAGATTTTAGGGTCAGCTATCTCAAACAGCCTTGTACAAGAACTGTGAATTTGAAAGCCCATATCTATATCTCTCCACTGTATCCTGTTTGATATAGCCCCCAGCTCTGGATTAGTAGAGGAATCCCTTACCTCTAAGCCCATCCCTGAGCTTCTAAGAAGGGTTGGAAATCTTGAGCCATTTGGACACTATGTAAGGACCAGTTCTTCCATCCTCATCTGAGCTCTTAGTGACAAGTTTTTGTTATTGTTGTTGCTGGTCCATAACAGCTGCTATTTCAGTTCTTCCTTTCCCTCCTTGAGTCTCCACACCCATGATTATTCTTCTACTCTTCATTATAAGTTGCATAAGAATTACCAAAAATGTTTACTTAAAATGCTGTGTCCCTAAGGCCAACCCCATCTATTCTGATTCAGTAGGCTAGGGTGGCATCCAAGAATCTGTATTTTTTGTTTGTTTTTATTTTTTAATTGACAAATAAATGTGTACAGTTGACTCTTGACCAACACAGGGTTAGGAGCACCAACCCCTAGACAGTCAAAATCCATCTATAACTTTTGACTCCCCCAAAACTTAACAATTAATAGCCCACTGTTGACTGGAAGCCTCATTGATAACATAAACCGTCGATAACATGTATTTTGTATATCACATATATTACACACTATATTCTTACAATCAAGTAAGCTAGAGAAAAGAAAATATTAAGAAAGTCATAAGAAAGAGAAAATATATTTATTATTCATTAAGTGGAAATGGATCATCACAAAAGTCTTCATTCTAGTCATCTTCATATTGACTAGACTGAGGAAGAGGAGAAGATGAAGGCTTGGTCTTGACGTCTCATGGGTAGAAAAGGCAGAGGCAGGTAGAGGAGGTGGAATGGGGAGGCAGCAGAGGCAGGCGCACTTAAAGTAACTTTACAGAAATGCATCATAATATTTGTCTAAGGTTTTTGCTTTTTCATTTCTCTAAAAAATGTTTCTATATAGAACCAATTCTCCTCCCACCATTTACTTTAGTTTTAGTACCCACGTTACAAAAGAAGTCAAAGCAGTCTTCAATAATTGGAATGCTTCTGCCAGACTGTCCAAGGTCAATTTGTTTTCTGACACTGCTTTTCCATCTTCTTCCTCATCATCAGATTTCGATGCATTCATCTCCATCAGTTTGTCTTTTATTCATTCCTCTGGTCTGGTGTGTGTTAGCTCTTGAGTTTCTTCAAGATCCGTATCCCTTCATCCCCCCAATTTTTTTTTTTTTTTTTGCCATATACATGATCATTTTCAAGATTTTCTTGATTGGTCCTGTCATGAATTCATGTACAACATCTGAATACATTATACATTCTCCAGCAGGAATTTATTGTTCCAGGATTGATGGCTTTAACAGCTTTTTATGTAACACCAATGGCATCTTCAATGGTGTAATCCTTTCAGACTTTCATTATGTCCTCTCTCAGGGTTCTCCTACATAGCACTGACAAACTTTTTATACAGTGTTATGTTTAAGGAGCCTTAAAGGTCCTATGACTCCCTGATATAGAGGTTGAATTAAATACATGGTGTTTGGGAGCAAGTAGATTACTCAATGCCTTCAGTGTTGAATTAATAATGAGGTTCTGGGTAGCCAGGAGCATTGTCCAATATTAGAAGTACTTTAAAAGGCAATTATTTACTAGCAAGGTACTGCCTGACTTCAGGGACAAAGCATCAATGGAACCAATTCAGATAAAAAGGATTCTTGTTGTGCAGGCCTTCTTGTACAACCAAAAGACTGGAAATTGGTGTTTATCTTTTGCCTTCAAGGCTCAGGGGTTAGCAACTTTATATATAAGGGCAATCTTGATATAAACCCAACTGCATTTGCACAAAACAATAGAGTTAGCTTACTGGCTTAAATCCTGATGCTCGCTTCTGTTCCTTACCAATAAATGTCCTTTGTGGCTTTTCTTTCCCCTGGAATAGAACACTTTCATCTTCATTTAAAGTCTCTTCAGGCAGATGCTCTTTCTCCTCAAAAATTTGTTTAACAGCATCTGAAGGGCTGGGAGCGGTGGCCCATGCCTGTAATTGCAGCACTTTTGGGAAGCGGAGGCAGGCAGATCATGAGGTCAGGAGATCAAGACCATCCTGGCTAACATGGTGAAACCCTGTCTCTACTAAAAATACAAAAAATTAGCTGGGCGTGGTGGTAGGCACTCAAGCCTGGGTGACAGAGCAAGACTCCATCTCAAAAAGAAAAAAAAAAACCAGCATCTGAGAATTGGTCTGCTGCCTCTTGGTTAACAGAAGTTGCTTCTCCTGTTATCTTGGCATCTTTTAAACCAACCCTCTTTCTAAAACTATTAAACCATCCTTTGCTGCCGTTAATTTCTCCAGGTTTAGATCTTTCACCTTCCTTTTGTTTTAAGCTGTCAGGTAATGACTTCTGTTTTTCTCAAATCACATTGGAGTCTATGGGTATCCCTTTCTTATAGCAATCTTGCACCCATATAAAAGCTTAATTTCAATATGATATAAAAGGTATTCTGCAAAACATGCAAGTTTTGTGCCTGCTGGCATAGTTGCAGCTACAGCTTCCCACTTTTTTTTTTTTTTTTTTTTTATAATGTCCTTAAGCCGGATTCATTTATCTTGAAATGATAGGCAACTACAGCTGCAGACCTCAATCAAGCAATTCAACTTTTTCTTGTAATGTCATGAATTTTCTCTGTTTCCTAGAAACACTTCAACCATCACTAGTGGTACCTCATATGGGTCCCATGGCATTATCCAAGGTTTATGATACTGCGCTAAGCATGATGAAAAATTCAGAAGAACTATGAGAGATCACTTTTTACTGCAGTATGCAATTTGCTGGAGAGATGTACTGTTCATTCAGAGATAATTAGAGTCACGTGGCATTTTAAGTAGGTACTTGTAATGCTTCAACTCACTGCAATAGCAACTGGAGGGGGCTACAAAATTGTATAGTAGTATACTATGTGCTACAGTTAATTTTATGCAGTTAGGATTAATAGTGTGTGTTTATCTTGGTTTACATTCTCTCAACTGTGAATGGCTCCATGTATGGCCTGTAAGTGTGTGTGTGTGTGTAAATTTTAATAAATTTTAACTTTTCATAATAGATTTATGTATATGTTATGGTCGTAAATGATGAAATGGACTACTATCTAAATGTATGTTATGCATTCATGACATACCTAACTTTCTTAATGTTTTTGCTGTTTCTAGGCTACGTAGTTCATCTGCTAGTTTTTTCAAATTGTCACATATCTCAAAAAATTTTCTGAATACATTTATTTTTAAAAACCTAAGTAAATGGACCTGCACTGTTCAAATTCATGTTGCTCAAGGGCCAACTGTATATCAAATACAATATATTGTTTTAAAAAACATAAACATTGTGAATATCTAATTGAGCTAATATATGCATTGCCTCACGTATTTATCACTCTTTGTGGTGAGAACACCTAAAATTTACTCTCTTAGCAATTTTCAAAAATATAATACATTGTCATTAACTATAGTCACCATGTTATATGATAGATCTCTTCAATTTCTAACTGAAATTTTGTATCCTTTGATCAGCATTTTCCCAGTTCCCTCCTTCCCCAAGCTCCTGGTAACTACCATTCTACTTTCTGCTTCTACGTGTTCAGCTTTTTTAGAGTCCACACATAAATAAGATCCAAGAATCTGCATTTTAGCAAATATCTTGTGATTCTGATGACATTGTCTCATGGACCATGCTTTGAAATACATTGAAATAGTTTACCCTATACTCATGGGTAAACTCATGGGATGAATTGATTAAACATTTTAATTATCTGGTGATATGGTCTGGATTTATGGCCCCACCCAAATCTCATGTTGAATTATAGCCCCCAGTGTTGAGGAGAGACTTGGTGGGGAGTCATTGGATCATGGAGGTGGATTTTCCCTTTGCTGTTCTCATGATGGTAAGTGAGTTCTCATGAGATCTGGTTGTTTAAAAGTGTGTAGCACCTCCCCCTTCTCTCTATCTTTCTCCTTCTCCAACCATGTAGGACATGCCTGCTTCCTCTTTACCTTCTACCATGATTGAAAGTTTCCTGAGGCCTCCACAGCCATACTTTCTGTACCGTCTGTGGAGCTATATACCAGTTAAACCTCTTTATAAATTACCCAGTCTCAGGTAGTTTTTTATATCATGCAAGAACTAATTAATACATCTGGTCTTATTCTACTACACGAGCATTTTATGAATTAGTACATGGACATTTGATAAACCAGAATTACAGCTTGTTTTTTATGAGGACCATATACCTGTTCATTGTTTCATAATTTCCAAGAGGACTCAGGAAAGTTAAGCGGTCTATCCAAAGTCATCAACTCAGAATCCAGTACTAAGACACAGGAATCTGATTCTAAGTTTATTATTCACCCCACTTTTCCCAAAGTGGCTCTATAGATTCTCAAAACGAAATAAATAACATGTTGGCCACGACTGTTATGACATTTCTGGGTGTCTTACGTACAAACATTCCATATGAAGGTCACTTTGAACTGCTCGGGAAACAATCTTTCATGGTTGGAGTAGGGACATTTTTAAACAGTGCTTCCCACTTTTTTTTTTCTTAACTGTATCACTACTTCTATAAAACGGGCAAACCTGAATGTAAATCCAGTTACACTTAGTAATATCTGAGGCAGGTTCCCTGGGAAACAGACCCTAAAACAGATTTACTTCCAGGAGGTTTATTGCATAATGTCTTCAGGATCAGCATCTGTGGGAGAGGCAGGGCTAGGAAGCAGCAATCAGCAGAAAAAGGAATTGAGTTGTGGTACAGTCACCACAAAGCCTTAGCCTTGTTCTCACAGTGCAAGTTCTTCAGAGTTCTTCTCCCTTAGGCAAAGAAGCAGCCATTCTATCCCCACATTTGCCTGTCATTGAGTGCAGGGTGCTCCCTGGGAGGGGAGTACCATTTTGGGCAAGGAAGTGCTCATCAGCTGAGGGCAATTCCCCTGGCGGGAGCTGAGGGAATGAGTGTCTTGTCCTGAGAGGGGAGCAGGGAGGATCAGGTGGCACCCCACAACATCCATTACAAGTAATAAGTTCCTTAACCTGTAGGACAATAAGCAATAACACTATTTTTAAAAATAGTAGACAGGTTTTATGACATTAGGAGCCTTGAAGTTATTGGAAAAATTCTTCCCCTACTTTGATCTTGAGTTCAGAAGCTATATCTTAGAAATAAATAAAAACTCTTAAGTAGTGACTAATTTCAAAGAAATGATACTTTTGTTCTCTTTTTTAATACACTAGGAGAAATAAGCAATGATTCAGACTAAACTGTTCATTTTGTAAAATACAAGTTCTGAGAATTGAATAAATATAACTAAATCCTAACTGTGAGGACAAAATAAATGAAACTAATACTGGTTTTATGGGAGCCGAATGAAAGTATTTGCTGTTGATAGAAAGTATTATCTCATCTTTGAAATGAGTGATAAAATCAATACAAAGAGAGCTCATTGCCACCTTTTTCCTAATTCCGTATTTACCCATATAAGACTTCCATTTTAAGATGTCCCAGTCAAATACTCATGAATATCATCCCCAGTGAAATAAAAGAAATTGATAAACAAAGGTAAACTTCTCATGTGTAATCAGAGATACCTGAAGCTCTAGAAACTATAATAAAGATGTCATGCTTTTTCCCCTTAAACTTGGGTTATGCTTTTAATATAAGTTTGTTCAGATTCACAAAGTAATTAACCACTGCTTTACTTAGGTACATCACGAGGGAAACACATGTTAAGGCCCTTTTTTGAGGCTTGAGAGATGGACAACTGCACATCATCTCTGAAAGAATTACTTTATGGTTGTTCCTTCAATCTCCCAGTATGGCTAAGAAACAGCTTTTCTTGGTCTCAGAAGGAAAAAAAAAAAACGAGGCTTTTAAAAAAATGCCTCCTCTCCCAACAGCAAAAATTTGGCTGAAAATTGACTATAAGTGGCATTAGTGAAGTTAAAAAAGGGATGGGACAAAATATATCCATCCTTTCAAATCTCGGAATTCCAGATTTGGAAGGAAACTTTAGAACATCCTGTTCCATCCGAGACCATCTGATACTTCCAGGTCCTCTCTTCTTACCCTGTGGAAGATGTCAATACAAAGATGGCAGGAAATTGTGTTTTTTTCTTCAGCATCCACTACCTAGGGTCTGGTTCCTTCGGAATAAAGGATTTTTATTTTTTTTAATACTGCCACTCAGGTCCAGGGAAGAGACAGACTTTTAGCATAATGTGGTATAGGGTACATGCCAGAAGGAACATAACTATCGTAATAAAAGCAATTGAACTATATTTTTAAGTATTGAATTCAGAGGTAAGATCTCTGTGAGCACATCCTCCTCCTCTTCTCTGTGTTATAGATTCAGAGCATCTCTCGCTCCTTCCAAAGGGTGGAATCCAGAGAAATAGAGAGTGAATATTCACCCACATAGATGCCAGGGATGAGAAGAGGCAGTATCTGGAGTGGCTCGTTAACACACAGGTTATCTCCTGCCTCCTATCAGCAAAGGTTCTGATTACATAGACCTGGGCTAGGGTCCAATAATTTGCATTTCAAACAAGTTCCCAGGTGATGTTGATGCTGCTAGTCTGGGGATCACACTTCAGGAACCCCATTAGACTAGAACTTTTCCTTCAAATTTTAAAAAATATATTTAAGAAAAGAAATATATCTTAAAATGAAATCTTCCTTCAGAAACAGATAAAGAAGATCAGCTCTTAGAGCCCAAGATAGGGCAGGTAAGAGTCCAGATAACCAGGTGTGGTGGTTTATCCCTGTAATCCCAGCACTTTGGGAGGCTGAGGTGGGTGTATTACCTGAGGTCAGGAGTTTGAGACCAGCTTGACCAACATACTTAAACCTTGACTCTACTGAAAATACAAAAATTAGCTGGGCGTTGTGGTGCATGTTTGTAATCCCAGCTACTTGGGGGACTGAGGCATGAAAATCACTTGAACCCAGGAAATGTAGGTTGCAAAGAACTAAGATCACGCCACTGCACTCCAGCCTTGGTGAAAGAGTGAGACTATGCCAAAAAAAAAAAAAAAAAAAATCTGGCCAGGATACCCTGAAGGAACCCAGGCCAATGAAAGCTGCATATATATATATATATGTATCCATCCCATCTAGAGATTTTTAGCTAGTTGGACCTGGCTATGTGATCCAATTCTTTTTCCCCTACCAGCATCCAATCTGTTCTCAGCCGCTCTGGCTGTTCTCACTGAATCTTAGTAGAGGTGACAAATTGAAGAGGGACTGAAGTTTTCAATTAGTGTACCACCCTTGCCATATTTCTATGTTCCTTTCACAAGGAAACTCTAATGTTAGGTAGAACCCAAGCCTACCACAACATATCACCCTGATGTCAGTAAGAATGAAAACCTGTCTCATTTATGTTCATCTCTCCTCAAGCAGAAGACAGTTGCCTGTGGTCCCAGTTGTCTTTCCTGTAGAAGGCAACTCTGGCTGCTCTGTCCTAGGACTCAGGACAAGAGCATAGACATGTCCATCTCCACTGATTTTCTGGTACTCCGCCCTGTGACTTACACCCAGTTTTCTGGTAGCACTTTTGGCTGTTAATATATAACGGGTTAAATACCTTGGGAGAAAAGGAACAGTCACTCCTAGAGCTGTTGTCTGGGTTGCAACAAAGATGTTTATTTAGCAAAAGTGGGGGGAAAATCAAACTATGCAGCAATAATGCAGTTAGTAATTGTGAGGCATTGATAAAACAATACATTTTACTGTTAAAAGTTACACTTTGGAAAATGCTGGAGAATTCTCAGCACAATGGCAGATAAAATAGAGAAAAGCTTAGAAGATTTTGGTTTTCTATTTGTATTTTGCTGTGTTTTGAGTATTCCTAAATATATATCTACACTTATTTTTTTCAAAATATATAATTAAAAAGAAATAAATTTTGGCAAACATAATAGATACCTGATATGGTTTTTCTGTGTCCCCACCCAAATCTCATCTTATAGGTCCCATAATTCCTACATGGTATGGGATGGACCTGGTGAGAGGTAATTGAATCATGGGGGCAAGTCTTTCCTTTGCTGTTCTCGTGATAGTAAGTCTCACAAGATCTGATGGTTTCATAAAGGGGAGTTCATCTGCACATGCCCTCTTGCCTGCCACCATGTAAGACGTGAATTTGCTCCTCACTCATCTTTTGCCATGATTGTGAGGCCTCACTAGCCATATGGAACTGTGAGTCAATTAAACCTCTTTCCTTTATAAATTATTGGGTATGTCTTTATTAGCAGTGTGAGAAAAGACTAATATAGTAACTGATTCCAGATAAATTCTATAGAAAATAAGATGTTCTAGTTCCTTGTCACTACTGTATATCTGATTACTACTAGTTTTGTCTTAAGTCATATCATCAGGATAGTTCCTTGTCACGGAGTAAATTGATAATTCTAGGCTTACTTAATGTGCTGTTTTATGTTACATGGAATCATCTACTTTGATAGTAACCAGGCGTTTTCCAGATTAAATTATGACATATATCAGAAACTTCATTGCCTGACGAGCAAAATGAAATTCCATGGAATATATATATTTTAGTTGTCATTGGTAGGAAAAGCTTCCTTTTTGTTATGAGTGTGGTATGTATACCATTTAGTGAATTCCAAAATTGGCAACTAGTAAGGTAAACAAAACAACTCTCAAGGCTTGTTATTTTCAATTTAAGTGGCCTCTTTAAAAATGTAGATTAGGCAAATCCTATAGGCAAATGTTGTCACTCTCTACAGGGACCTTGTGTGATCCCTGGTTCTTAGTTATTTGGTTGCTTGTGATTATTATAATTTAGCTGAAAGGGCATCATAGAGTTTTCTAGCACATGGGTCGGTGGGGGCATAGATTTCTATCCAAGTCGACGCATTGATAGAGTCAGCCAGTAATTTAACAGCAGCAGAACACCATTAAATTTTAACTTAATTGCCGTCTCCTCCTAATCTCTATGGATATAATCAATAGATGCCAGAAAAAAGTTGAAGGAGTTATTTAGCAAGCATCTATTTCCTGAAGCATAGTGGAAAAACCACTGTTTCATTTCAGAACTGATTTAAACAACTTGCAACTCAAATGCTGTCTGTCACTTACAAGGTTTTTATCAAAAGGTTTTATTTTATTCAGTTTTTTGATTAGCCCTTTTTTTTTTGACAAGCATATTGGAATTATCATTGTGTAATCAGTTCGATTTTCTCTAAGGATGTGCCCCCACCTATCCTTGCCTGTTGAACTGTGTAACTTCTCTACTCCATCTTTGTTACTTATAAACTCCCTTTCCATGTCCACAATGAATCTTGATCTATGTCCTGTGTTCCAAATTTTCATAGAAAAGTTCCATGCAGACCGGGCATGGTGGCTGAAGCCTGTAATCCCAGCACTTTGGGAGGCCAAGACGGGCGGATCACGAGGTCAGGAGATTGAGACCATCCTGGCTAACCCGGTGAAACCCCATCTCTACTAAAAAATACAAAAAAAAAAACTAGCCAGGCGAGGTGGCGGGCGCCTGTAGTCCCAGCTACTCGGGAGGCTGAGGCAGGAGAATGGCATAAACCCGGGAGGCAGAGCTTGCAGTGAGCTGAGATCCGGCCATTGCACTCCAGCCTGGGTGACAGAGCGAGACTCCGTCTCAAAAAAAAAAAGAGAAAAGCTCCATGTAAATAGTGAGCACGTCCACATACCCGAGAAGAAGCTTTACCAGTTGATGTTGGGTGTCATGTTGGGTGAAGTCAAAATCTGATGACAGTTTTTAGTTTTTTATAAATTTGGAAGGAGGATGGTATTCCATTTTTAGTCTCCTTGTTCCATATCTGCTGAATTATGGACCATAGCATTCACAGGCAATTGCGTAGCCTCCTGAACAGCCATCTTGAGTAAAATGGAGACTGTAATAAAAAAAAAAATTAAGTCAGGTTTAGACAAATTCGGTGAGCTACATGGATTAAAACACTACTACTTATTAAATGAATGGATAGTTTTTTTACATTATTTTCAAAATAACTCTTTTATAGGACCCTTTATAGATTTGAGACAACATACTCTTGATGAGGTAGGATGTTATTTCATTTTTATAGACAAAGGAACATTGATTTTATGCCATTGTCTTTAGCCAAGCAGGGAAGAATACTTCCAGCATAGCCCAACTTTCTGTTCATCTGCTGAGCACCTACCGTGTACCAGAGACTGGTCTATTTGCTGGAGCTTTGTAGACAAAGAAAACAGACAAACCCTGGCTCTCATTTAGTTTGCAGTCTAGTGGGGATAGAACAGTGAATGCAAATGCAAAAAGAATATAAATGCATTCCTAAGATAATTTCAAATAGTGAAATTACAATGGGGAAAGCAAAACCAGGTAAAGAGAGAGCTAGGACAGAGGGAGCTCCTTTAGATTGAATGGCCAAAGAAGGTCTCTCAGAGAAGGTACTTGGAACGGACAAGGAGGATCCCATCTGGTAAAGTTTTGTGGGGAGCGATGAAAACAGGTTCAGAATCTCCAAGGTGGGAATGAGTCCATGACTCTTGGAAAACTATCAGAAGCCCCTTCCCATTGGAGAAGTGAAAGGAGACAGTGGCATGAGATGTAGAACTGAGGAAAGCCGGGGTCACATAGTGCAGGGTCTTGTAGAGGACAGTCAGAGGTGTGGATATTTTCATCCAGGCAATAGCACATTTTTGGTGGGTTTTAAGCAATGGTAGTGACAATATATGATTTGTTTAAAAAGTAAAGTAGCCGATGCCTGCTGTTTGAGAATAAACTGAAGGTAGGAGGGTGGATGAAAGGCAGGGTAGTAGTAAGATATCCTTCCTCTCTACCCTTTCATTTTGTAGTTCCGTGTGTTTAGAATAAGCATGGCACCGTATGACTTGCTAAGTGCCAAAGGAGAGAAGAAATCAGAGATACTTTAACTGCTGAGATGGATACTGTTTCCCCCTTCTTCCTTAATCTATAGAATTCTGATTTTATTTAGGCAGCAGCATACTTAGAGAAGGACAGTCCATTTTCTAGCCATTCTAGAGATGAGTCATGATGTCCTAAACTGTGCGTAATAATTCCAATCCCATTTGCTAGTGATTGGTTTAGGGGTGGGCATGTGGCTTTTTTCTAGATACTAAAGAAGAAATTTCCTTGCTGGGTGGATGGGAGGGGAGAGGAGCAGAGATCAGTGATAAAGATCAGTAAATGTTATTGCCTCTTGATAAAAATAGAGATAACAGAGATCCTCTTTCCTCTTTGTGCCTTGAGTACTACTGGGAACAACTAGCTTTGCAGGAGATACCTTGTAACCATACAGTGACCAAACTCAACATGCTAAAGACCAGAGATTAGAAAGACAGAAAGAATCTGAGTCTATTGAGCATCAAAACTATATAACCATCTATGACTAGACAGTTCTAGGTGTCTTAAGTGTATAAGCCATTATTAATTTGGATGTTCCAATACTTGCAGCCAAATGCATTCTAATTAATACATCCGTGTGTAAATTTGCTAGGTCCTATCCAGTTCTTCATAATTCAAAAGTGAAAGAAGCAATGAAATCCAAAATAGCTGTGAGTGAAATAACTTAGAAATCTATTTCTGAAGTTAAAGTGTAGATGCAGATATTTTGGAACTAGAACAGTGGGTCTTCTATCTTGCTGTTCTACTGGTGAAATCTATTCCAAAGTTAACTCGTGGGACAAGGTGGCCACTTCGTCTCTAGCCACCAGGTCCATATTCTAACCATCTGGAAAGAGAAAAGACAGAGAAGGATATGGCCTTTCAAGGACAACCATTCCACTTATATCCATTTGCTCTTAGACACATGAACATTCCTAACTGAAAAATATTGTCTTTTTGTTAGGAAATTATGTATACGACAAAAACTTGGGGAATAAGTTACCAAAAGAAGATAATATACTAGGCAGGGGAGTAAGGGGTGAGATAGGGAGGGAATTGCAGGCAGCCTCTCTTCCATAGACAACTGTAACAAAAGACCATCGAATATCAGCCTATTGAGAACTGACTGTATTGTATAATTATTATGATAGACATTATCATTTGTTGAGTGTGTCAGGCTTTGTACTTGAACTTGTTGCTAAATATTGCACTTATCTTTCTACTTCTGGGCACGTGGTAGGCTTACATATTCCTGGCACTCTTGAGGTTGGGCTGGGTATGAGTGGAAGTGGCATACTTCACTTCTCAGAAAAACATTATTTATTAATTTGTGACCATACAGAGAGTTTCTCCTCTGCCACAGTAGCTGGCAATGTTGCAGATAGTGGCTGATCTGTTGCTCTAATTCCCAGAGTATCAACAAAAGATGAGATGGAGCAGAACTCTCAGCTAATCTACAGTGGACATGGAAGTGAGAAATAAACCTTTGTTTTAAGCCTCTGAGGTCAGAAGATTGTTTACTCTGATGGTGTGACTCAGCCTGTCTTGACTGATACAATACATGTATTTTCTCCTTAAATTGTAGCAGTACTAAAATGTAAATGTTGCCATCTCCACTTTTCAAATGTTCAGAGAAGGTTAATGAGCTGCCAAAGCCCATACCCCTTGAAGCAATGAGTCCTGTATGAACATCCCTTGAAACACTGGGTCCCAGTATAAAATCTTGAGCCCTCCCAGTTATCCACACTCCCATCCTAATGTTGAACTGCTTATATCCAAATGATAAACACTGTTTTCAAGTCCTCTCAGACCCTAATAGCCCCTGATTTCAACATTTTTATTTTAACATTAGCTCATTGACCAAGGGGCAGTCACACTAAGACTATGGTTATGGGTAGATGATGTTAAATAAAAAATTATTCAATGACACTTGTCAAAAATGGTAAGGAAGATTTTATTCAAGGGGGGCCATGATGGTAGATGTGAAGACCACTGCAATGGGGTCTTGGACTCGACTTCAAATACAGCATGGGAATTTACAGCCAAGGAGCAGCGTGAGGTCAGCAGATAGAAAATTACCAAGAGGAAACATCGGGATAAGGGGAGATTCTGGATAAACTGGTTTAACAGGATTCTTGCTGAAGGCAGACGAAGGTCCTCAGGCATAACCTAGAAGATGCTGGAGGATGAGGAACCTGGTTTCAAGGGTGAGCGGATTTCAAGGTAGGGGGTTCTGGTTAAACTGATGTAGCAGAATTCTTGCTAAAACTGGAAAAGGGGGAGACAAACATGGAAATTCAAAAGTCAGGCCCAGTTGAAAAAAGAGTTCAGGGGAGCCTGAGTAGAGTTTGATCAATGACAGAATCTTTGTCAGTGAATGTTCCAGAAACTAGATAAAGTTGTGAACATTATAGTAAACATTTAATAGGCTGCCTCTGTCTTTTAAAAGTAAAAATAACTATGTACTTTACTGTGATGTCAAGATATGATTATCTAGTTCTTCTTAAATTCTCTTAACTTTTCTTCCAGTGCCACAAACCACATGCACGTTAACAGGGCCCTGATACATATGAAAACAAAAACAAAACAGAAAACCAAGAGATAGTGAAAGGTTTTGAACTTTTTGACTATTTTAAGGATACACATCTAACAAATTTAGCCTTCTCACTTCAAAATGAAAGTAACACAGTATAATTGTGTTATTCACACCATAATATTAGAAGGTATAAAAATGTTAATTGATGGTACCTAGACTTGAGAGGTGGTGCTCTGGAAATGGCATAGAGGTTGAAATATGTATGAAGAACATACTTTTCTTTCAATCCTATGTGTGCCTCTGAGACTGTGTATACAAAACCTTATTTGACAGTATCATCAAAAGTTGTCATTGAAGTTCTTTGTATTTGTGAGATGTGAACCGAATTATTCTCCTGGTCCATCAGTGACAGGCTTCGCTTCCTGCATTTACTGTTTTCCGTAGCAGAGCAACCCCACTCCTAGAGTAGGCTGGGCCAAGAAAGGAAGGCAGAGATGAAACCCAAATCGGTCACACTGACCTCTTGTTACCGCTTCCTATCAAGAGTATAGCCCGAGAGGGCTCTGAAATGATTGGATAGAATGAAGTTTTCAGATTATCAGTGGATTTCAATTACAGTATTTGTGCTCTCTGAGACCCCCATTACTATCAGTAGTTGAGAGTTGGAAATATTGTTGAGATTTTTGAGATTTATGGGACTTCTTCACTGGGTAGCTACATCCAACTTGGAGCCCACATTATCAGCGCTTTTCTATTATCTGCAAATCTAGTTTCTAAGAAGGACATATGTTTGCTGTCTGCATGACTTTAGAAACTGCCAGCTCATCAAAAGCTACATCATTTTTAGTAAGAAATAAATTCCACAAGGTGTCAGATTGTTCCTTGTCAAAGTGGTTGGTTCATTGGAAAGTCCAGAAGAAAATAAAGAAAAAGAAATGAGTAATACGTCTCAATGGTTCAAACCGAAGCGCCTTTCTAAGCAATTGTTAAGATCAGCGCTGGCAAAGGCTTAAAAGGTCAGAGAGAAGAATGCATTTGGAGTATTTTTAGGGTTTTTAAAATACCATGAAAATAATGAAAATTTATAACATTTTATAAATATAAAGGTTTATAAAATAATGTTTAATAAAATATTAAAATACTAGTATCCTAGTAGTATAGGATGTTGAAAGAAGAAATTTGACAAGGAACACTCAGGAGACTTCATTGCTATCCAGTGGGAAGGAGGCATGTGAAAAGTATAATTCATCTCCCTTTTGTTGCTCACTTTCAAGACTGGCTCTCTTATTTTCTCTTTTGAAGAGTCAGAGAGATATTCTTTGAGACATCGGAAGCTCCACTGGCCTACTGGGCCAGACCACTGGCTTTGACGTCAGAAAACTTGTATTCAAATTCTGATTCTGGTATGTATTAATTACACAACCTTGTACCAGTGATGGGCTGTCTAAGCTTCAGTTTTCTTATCTGCAAAATGGAGATAACAATAGAATCTATAGGGACACTAAAGGATTGAACTTTAAAAGCACATCTACAGCTCCACTCAAGAATGTGATGGAACTAATTGTTCAGTATCTTGACAATGGTGGTGATACAGTTTGGCTGTGTCTCCATCCAAATCTAACCTTGAATTATAATCATCCCTGTGTGTCCAGGGCAGGGCCAGGTTAAGATAATTGAATCACGGGGACAGTTTCTCCCAAACTGTTCTCATGGTAGTGGATAAGTCTCACAAAATATGATGGTTTCATAAAGGGGAGTTTTCCTGCACAAGCTCTCTTGCCTTCTGCCATGCAAGACATGACTTTGATCCTCATTCACCTTCTGCCGTGATTGTGAGGCCTCCACAGCCATGTGGAACTGTGAGTCAATTAAACCTCTTTTCATTATAAATTAGCCAGTCTCAGGTATGTCTTTATTAACAGCATGAGAACAGACTAATACAGTAAACTGGTACTAGTAGAGTGGGGTGCTGCTGTAAAGATACCCAAAAATGTGGAAGCTACTTTGGAACTGGGTAACAGGCAGAGGTTGGAACAGTTTAGAGGGTTCAAAAGAAGACAGAAGAACGTGGGAAAGTTTGGAACTTCCTAGAGACTTGTTGAATGGTTTTGCCTAAAATGCTGATAATGATACGGACAATAAAGTTCAGGAGATGAGGAACTTGTTGGGAACTGGAGCAAAGGTGACTCTTGCTATGTTTTAGCAAAGACACTGGTGGCATTTTGCCTCTGCCCTAGAGATTTGTGGAATTTTGAACTTGAGGGAGTTAATTTAGGGCATCTGGCAAAAGAAATTTACAAGCAACAATGCATTCAAGAGGTGACTTAGGTGCTGTTAAAAGCATTCAGTTTTAAAAGAGAAACAGAGCATAAAAGTTCAGAAAATTTGCAACCTGATGATTCAATAGAAAAGAAAAGCACATTTTCTGAGGAGAAATTCAAGCTGGCTGTGGAAATTTGCATAAGTAATGAGGAGTCAAATGTTAATCACCAAGACAAAGGGCAAAATGTCTCCAGGTCATGTCTAAGACCCTCAGCATCACCTAACATCACAGGCCCAGAGGCCTAGGAGGGAAAAATGTTTCCTGGCCTGGATCCAGGGCTCCCCATGGTGTCCCATCTCAGGACTTGGTGCCCTGCATCCAAGACTCTCCAGCCATGGCTAAAAGGGGCCAATGTACAGCTCAGCCCATGACCTCAGAGGGTGCAAGTCCTAAGCCTTCGCAACTTCCATGTGGTATTAAGTCTGCAGGTGCACAGAAGTCAAGAATTGAGATTTGGGGACCTCCACCTACATTTCAGAGGAGGTATGAAAATGTCTGGATGCCCAGGCAGAAGTTTGCTGCAGGGGCAAGGCCCTTGTGGAGAACCTCTGCAAGGGCAGTGCAGAAGGGAAGTGTGAGGTATGATCTCCCACACAGAGTCCCCACTGGGGTGCTGCCTTGTGGGACCGTGAGAAGAGGGCCACCATCCTTCAGACCACTGACGGCTTGCACCATGCACCTAGAAAAGCCACAGACACTCAACATCAGTCTGTGAAAGCATCCAGAAGGAGAGCTGCACCCTGAAAAACCACAGGGGTGGAGCTGTCCAAGGCCATGGGAGCCCACTTCTTGTATCAGCATGCCCTGGATGTGAGAACTGGGAGTCCGATGTTCAAGGGCAGGAAGCATCCAGTATGAGAGAAAGATGGAAACCAGAAGACTTAGCCAGTCCAGTCTTTTCATGACTCTCTGCCTGCCTTTTTTTTTTTTTTTTTTTTTTTTTGAGACGGAGTCTTACAGGCTTGAGCCACCACGCCTGGCCGACTCTCTGCCTGCTTTTATCCTAGTCATGGTGGCCACTGATTAGATGGTGCCCACCCAGATTGAAGGTGGATCTGTGCCTCCCAGTTCACTGACACAAATGTTAATCTCCTTTGGCAACACCCTCACAGACATACCAAGGAACAATACTTTGCATCCTTCAATCCTATCAAGTTGGCACTCAATATTAACCATCACAATATATACCAAGCACTGATACTTGGGACTGTTAAGGACAAAAACTCTGGAGCCCTATCTGAGTGTACCCCCATTGTATCTAGGAATTAACTAACTTGCTTTTGATTTTACAGCCTCATAGGTGGAAGCAACTTGCCTAGTCTCAGATGAGACTTTGCACTGTGAGCTTTTGAGTTAATGCTGAAATGAGTTAAGACTTTAGGGGATTGTTGAGAAGCCATGATTGGTTTTGAAATGCGAGGACATGAGATTTGCAGGGGGACCAGAGACAGAATGATATGGTTTGGCTGTGTCCCCACCCAAATCTCATCTTAAATTGTAATAATCCCCTCATGTCAAGGTTGGGGTCAGGTATACATAATTGAATCATGGGGTTGGTTTTCCCCATACTTTTCTCATAATACTGAATAAGTCTCACAAGATCTGATGGTTTTATAAATAGGAGTTTCCCCATACAAGATCTCTTGCCCGCCACCATATAAGAAGTCACTTTGCTCCCCATTAGCCTTCAGCCATGATTGTCAGGCCTCCCCAGCCATGTGGAACTGTGAGTCAATTAAACCTCTTTCCTTTATAAATTACCTAGTCCTATGTATTCTTATTAACAGCATGAGGATGGACTAATACAGGTGGTATACACACAAGCCTTCTACATGTGACAAAATTGTTTAGAACTAAATACACACACACACACACACACAAATACAGGTAAAATGGGGAAATTCAAACAAGATAAGATAAGTAGATGGTATCAAATTATCGATATATCGATATTGTATTCAATATCGATATATCATATGTATCATATCGATATATCGATATTGTATCAATATCGATATATAACTATATATTGTGGATATTGTATCAATATCTATACATATACTGGTTTTGATATTATAGTTTAGCAAAATGTTATTATGGAAAGAAACTGGATAAAGGGTATATAGGAGATCTCTCTATTTTTTTTTACAATTGCATGTAAATACATAATTATCTCAGTTAAAAAAATAAAATGCCTATAAATCAGTTAGCTCAGTGTCTGGAATATCATATATGCCTAATAAGTGATAGCAACGTTTTGGAGAAGTGCCTACTTGTCTAATAAGTTACTTTGACTAATGAAGAATAAGGAATGGCATATCATTCAAGCTTTGAACAGAGAAGAATAAGGAGCAGCATATCATTCAAGCTTTGAACAGAAATATAGAAGGCACTCTAGACATTTTAATTAGCTAAATATTTTAACACAGGAATGACAGGCTTACATGACTGGCATAAGGGCTAAGGTGGGAGGAATGAGGAAATTTTTAGGAGATTACTTTCAAGAAATCTCAAAGTAATTGCCAACAAGTTGGAGTCAATGATCCCGGCTGCTTTCAAGATCAAAGTGATTGATTTTCAGAGGAAACCACAAATCATGAGGGAAAGCACTGCCCATTACCTCAGCTACTTAGGAATCTTCAGTAGCTCAGGGAAACTGTTGACCTGAACTGCCTGCTTAAAACTTCCACCAGAGAATAATGGTATGTATTTCTCTGCCACCTTCCAAACTTCACTCAGGTGCCTCTCACTGTAGCTAGGAAATCTCTGAGGAATAGGATTCTAGGATATACAGTGGTAAGTTGCTTCCCATTGACCTGGAGGAAATGGAGAAGGGTATGATGATTGATTACAGTGATGATTATGATGTGAATTGATGACAGACAATCCAGGACAGACAGAAAATGAAGAATGTTTTGCCAGGTTTCTAGTTGTATAACTTGCTACATGGAATTCTTAACTTTCCGGTCTATTTTTATGCTTATAGCACTCATCACCAGACACCAAAAATCTAGTGGTCTTATTGCAGGTAGCATTGTTTCCATCATGAAACTTGCTGCCAGATAGCAGCAGCCTTGTTGCTTGGTTTGCATCCTTCTCAACCGGAATCGGTCAAAGGTAGAATGATTACCTGCGACACCAAGCCTCAGGTCTCTGCAGTCACCTGTCCTCATAGGCCCAGTGCAGGCAAGTAATGTCATGCAAAGGAAGAATTTTTCCAAGTCTTGATCACTTGGCTTCCAGTGTGCTATGTGTTCAGAAAAGACTCCAGAGAGGCCTTTCCTACTTTAGGTAGCATGCTCATTTCCCATCTCTAGTTACTCCATCAACTAGTTTTGTTGTTGTATATAATCTCTAAGAGGGGTATAACCTTTTCTAACTTGTTCTACACTATATCCCCAGGGCCTAACAGTGCCTGAAACATGGAAAGTGCTAGATAAACATTTGTTGAATGAAGAAAGTTTTCAATGAGATAAAGGTCAACATGAGCAAAGTGAATTAGCTCAGAGGCTAGTATTAAGTGTGTATCTGCAAGAAAATGTACCACCCCAAGTAAATAAAATGCCAAGCTATCCTACTTCTTGACTACAGTTTAGCTATCAAATATTTTCCTAGACACTTTACAGAACTGTTATCTAATGCCATAATACTAGTATGTTATTATTGGTCCCATATATAGACAATGAAACAAAAACTGAGTAAATCAAAGTTACTAAGATTACTCAGGATATAAGTCTGTATGTTTCCAGAGCCTTTACTTTCACCACTATACCAGGTTTCTTCATTTCTCTAAGGGGGGTAGAAACAGGGTTTGAAATAGGAATGAAACACTTGTCCTTTCATCCATTCGAGAATCTGAAGTTTTGCCCGAAGCCTGATTTCCACACCTGTGCCCCATTACTAAGAACTATGGTGAGTTGGCTCTACCATCCATAGGAGCAAGCCAGAGCTATTCAGCTGTCAGAATTTGATTCACAAGCTTTGGAAGTTGTCTGATAGAATCTAGCAGAGTCAAACTCACTAAGGTTTGAACCCAGTGTTCAGACTTGGTCTCTAGTTACCTGAAATAGTTCAATGCAGTGGTTCACCCAGGCTGGAGTATAGCAGGTGCTGCATCTTGGTTTTATAAATCCTTGGAAATTATCTAACTATATTCCCAAACATTTCTGTTACTTCTCATGGAAAGCAAATTCAAACAGGGGTCATACCTGAAAAGGCATACAAGAGATTAAGACAAAGTGAGCCACATAAATCATCACTAAGATATGGTTTCTAATAGAGGGGGAAATATAGCACAAGAGAGAAGCAATGAAAATGGCAAAGATAACTTTGACTACCAGGACAAAGTCCTTGTTTATCACATTAGTGTGGCTTTGTTTTTTTCAGTGTGGCTGTGTTTTTCCTATTTTATATTACAAAAGTGGAGAGATCCTCACAGCTGAGATGAGATGTGCTAAACTGATTAGCTAAGGTCCTACTTCTTTATCAAAGAAGCTCTGGTTCTTTGAGTACAACGTTGATGATAAAATTGAAAATCTCTCTTGCTCAGGGTCAGATGTGAAAAGATTCCCAGTTCCAACCTCCAGAGCCACCTTTTAAATGCTGGCTTCTCATTTTAAAGGGCCTGACCTTAAGCTGTTAAGTTTGAGATAGCCACAGTCTTCAGAAACCTGCAGCCATTCAACACAGTGAGAAAAGTGCTCGGGACCTGTCCTGTTTTGCACAAAGGTTATGAAAGGGAAGCATGGAACTCAACTAGTCTTCAAAAATGCAGAGATGACATTGGGGATTTTGAGGTGATACAAACGTGTGAAGAATTCCAGTTTAGCCACCTTAAATTTTACATCTGTTTCTACATATCTGAAAGTGTAGAGTAATAATGAATAGTATCACATGATTAAAGAAGTCTAATAATTGTCATTTTTCAAGTTGACTTAAGGTGGCTTCATAGGTATCTATTGCTTATTCAATAGTTGTGGCTAAAAGATATATTGTGACCTGGGGCCACACCTAAATTAACCCTGAGGATTATTTTCCAATACTCATCCTTTTACCTTCATGGGATTTGTTACCAGTATCCAATATTTTTTTTAAAGGATATATAGAACCCATTTGTAACCAGAAAATTTTTATGCCAATATTGGATATAACTATTAGTATTTTATACCAATATTATAGTTATGAGTAATAGGATTAAATGAGTACATTCTACTGTAATGGCTAATTTTTATTATTTTGATCAATGTATAACATAAATACTAAAAGGCTGCTGGAATTTATACAAGGTAAATACACTCATGCATCTGGCACTCAGATGAAACAGAACCTCATCAACATCTCAGAGACCCCCTTATGTCTCCTTTCAACTGCTGCAGTCCCCCAAGGGTATCTGTCCAAACTTCAACTGCTGCATTCTCCCAAGGGTATCCATCCTGACTTCAACTACTGCATTCCCCCAAGGGTATCTAACCTGACTTCTAACACCATATATTAGTTTTGATTCTGTTTGAACTATAAATTATACAACATAATTATATATATTATATATATAGTATATATTTTATATATTTTAGCATAATTTGAGATTTATCCATATTGTTGCATATAATAGTTATTTCTTTTCATTCTCATTACTATATAATTCCACAGAATAAATGTACATTTTTAAAATTTACTACTTTTGACGGGCATTCAAGTAGATTCCAGCTTGGGACTATTATAAATAGTGCTTTTTTAAAAAATTCTTTTTTGAGATGGAGTTTTGCTCTTTTCACCCAGGCTGGAGTGCAGTGGTGCAATCTCGGCTAACTGCAACCTCCGCCTCCCGGGTTCAAGTGAGATTCTCTTGCCTCAGCCTCCCAAGTAGCGGGGATTATAGGCATGTGCCACCATGCCTGGCTAATTATTTTTGTATTTGTAGTAGAGACCAGGTTTCATCATGTTGGCCAGGCTGGTATCAACCTCCTGTCCTCAGGTGATCTGCCCAAACTTAGCCTCCCAAAGTGCTGGGATTACAGGCATAAACATTCTTTTATAGATATTCTTTATATATCTTTTGGCAAGCATATATAAATATTTCTGTTGGATATAAGCCTAAGAGTGAAATTTCTGAAAAAATACATTTTTTCAGCTTTAGAAGATACAGCCAGTTTTTCAAAGAGGTTCTACCAATACTTGATATTCAAGTTTAGGCTTTGAAAAATATATATTATTAGATATAGAGAGGTAACTCATAGTCGTTTTAACTTCAGTTTTTTTTTTTTTTTTTTCCAAAGTGCTGGGATTACAGGCTTGAGCCACCGCGCCCGGCCTTAACTTCAGTTTTATAATTTGAGTTTAGAATGAGGAGCATGGATCATCAGTACTTGGAAATAGTTCCACTAATGGCTTGGAAATCATTCACCTATTCATGAGAGATTTGGATCTTGTTCTTTGTCCAGCAGAAAAGAGGAAAGTGTTTTAAATTGTGGGGTGAAATTTAGAGCAAAGAGGACTATCAGAGATCAATACTGAAGTTGGTTCTTGGAGGTGTGGGCAGACATATTCCTTGTGACTCCTGAATTCTCATAGGTAACAGCAGCAGCATTTGCTGTCTCATTAGGTATTCTCAATTTTGCCACTCTCTTTGTTTAACAAATTGGATCACGGTATGGCAAGTTGACAGAGAGTTGAGAAGAATTCTCAGTGATGCTTACAATGTGCTCAAGGCACCTGTGCATATTTATGTGGTCTGCTCATGGTCCTCAGCAAGAAAGTCAGCAGGCCCTTTCTAAATGAGAGATCTGGAAGACTTTCAGCAATCTGTTTGAGATAAAACATCTAACAGCATCTCTGACATAAAGTGGAAATATGAAAAAAAAAACTAAAAATTACTTTCAGTAAGGCTTAGAGTCTATAAAATATGGGACCCTTTCTCAATGAATAGTTATTCACTTTCCATAAGAAGCTAAAAGCTGAAATAGTGACTCTTCCCTTACATGCTAGAATCAGTTTTGTGCCATGGTAGTTTATTAGCTATAAAATATGATGAATAATAAGTTTTTGTAGATTGAGCCTATTAATTCTAAGACCTATCAATTCTAAGACATTATTGCAAGTGGTCCTCAACTTCTGTTCCACTTTGAAACAACTAGCAATTTATAAAATTTAACACAGGAACAACCTGAACTATAACATGTAAGTGTATAAGAAATCAAAAATTGTTATTTAAATGAATAAACAATTATTTGAAAAAAGTATGTGTTGTATATGGAAATACCCAATTCTATATTTCTATATTATTAAAGACTCCAAAAATAAAATCAATTTTATGAAATATTGAAATATATTTTAGTAGTCACATATACACTTTTATGTTGTATATGTGTGTACATATATATGTAAAAATATATATCTGTAGGCCAGGCGCAGTGGCTCATGCCTGTAATAACAGTACTTTGGGAGGCCAAGGCAAGCAGATCACGAGGTCAAGAGATCAAGACCATCCTGGCCAGCATGGTGAAACCCCATCTTTACTAAAAACACAAAAATTAGCTGGGCATGGTGATGTGCACCTGTAGTCCCAGCCACTCAGGAGGCTGAGGCAGGAGAATCGCTTGAACCCAGGAGGTGGAGGTTGTAGTGAGCCGAGATTGTGCCACTCACTGCACTCCGGCCTCTGTCCTCAAAAAAAAAAAAAAAAAAAAAAAATATAAATATATATAATATATATATACATATATATATATATATAGTATAGTATATATCTATATTATATATATTTCAATAAGTGAGAAAAAAGAAAAGTGAGTGGAGGACTCACTCAAAAAAAAATATATATATATATATATATATACCCTATAAATTGTAGCTCCATACACACATATACACTAATATGTTGGCTGTACATATGTGTGAATACACATATTTCCACTGTGTATAAATGACAGCTTTAGACATTGTGTACATCTTGCTTCTTCTCGCTTCTTAAATCTTACAGCTCTTTCAATGTCCTAAACACAAAACTTCCAGAAATCAATGTCAGCACGTTTCTCTTATTTTATGAAATGGCTGCATGAGTTTCCATTATAGGCATCTACCATGATTCAGTTGAACAGTCTCTTCTTGATGGACCTTTTGCTTTTATGCTGTTGTCTTCCTATTAAAGCAATGCTGGGATAAACACAGTACTTGATATATTTATATAACATGAGACTATATTTGTAGGATAGATTCTGGAAAATGTACATGCTCAATCAGAAGGACTATGTGAATTTTGAAGGTATTTCCAACATTTTTCACACTCTTCTCTGCAGGTGGCTGTGATATCAGCTTCATTCACATCACAGGGACTAAGAAGAAGGGAGGCATAGTTAAATCAGAACAAGGAGTAATGGGTGGTTCATAGGCCAGAAAAATATACGTACATGCCCACATACACATTATACTCATACATACGCGCGCGCACACACACACACAGACACACACATCACCACATTAGGGAGGAGCCCTCATTTTCAGCTCTGACATTAACTAACATGGTTTGAGACAAGTCTTTCACTTCTCTAAGCTTGGATTCTCTCATTTGCACAGTGAAATACATGGCCTAAATCAGTGGCTCTAAAAGTGTGGTTCTCATGCAAATAGCATCAGTAAGACATGGAAACTTTTTAGAAATAGAAATTATTGGATTTGGCTGGGTGCAGTGGCTCACACCTGTAATCCTAGCACTTTGGGAGGCCAAGGCAGGTGGATCACAAGGTCAGGAGATCGAGACCATCCTGACTAACACAGTGAAACCCTGTCTCTACTAAAAATAAAAAATAAAAAATAAAAATAAATTAGCCAGGTATGGTGGCACTCACCTATAATCCCAGCTACTTGGGAGGCTGCAGCAGGAGAATCATTTGAACCTGGGAGGCGGAGGTTGCAGTGAGCCAAGATCGTGCCACTGCACTCCAGGCTGGGTGACAGAGCGAGACTTGGTCTCAAAAAAAATTACAAAAAAGAAAAAGAAATGTAAATTCTTGGGGTCTACTCAGAACCAACCGAATCAGAAAGTCTGTGAGTGGGGTACAGTAACCTGTGTTATAACAGTGCCTTCCAGGTCATTCTGAAGCACATTAAGACTAGAGAACTACTGACCTAAATGATCTGTAATATCCCTTCTAGTATTTTATGAACCTGTCAAATCCTCAGAACCCTGGGTGTCTCTTTCCTTCTTTTCAGATTATAAACTCTTTGAGAGCAAAGAGTAGGCCAGAAATCCAGTTAATTGTCAGTAGCTATTGTTTCATACAGCAGATAATGAGGGTATAAGTACTATGGGAATCCCTGTAAGTTTGGTCACCTTATAAGCTGATATGATTTGGCTATGTATCCACCCAAGTCTCATCTTGAATTGTAGCTCCCATAATGTTGTGGGAGGGACCCAGTGAGAGATAAATGAATCATCGGGGCAATTTCCCCCATACTGTTCTCATGGTAGCGAATAAGTCTCACAAGATACGATGCTTTTATAAGGGTCAACCCCTTTCAATTGGTTCTCTCGTTCTCTCTTCCCTGCTGTCATGTAAGATGTGACCTGCTCCTCCTTGCCTTCTGCCATGATTGTGAGGCTTTCCCAGCCATATGGAACTGTGAATCCATTAAACCTCTTTTCTTTATAAATTACTCAGACTCAGGTATGTCTGTATCAGCAGTGTGAAAACAAACTAATACATAAACTACCATGTTTTTGAACATATGTGATTGACTTTCAATATCTCTCTGACTGCTGGATTTGAGATTTGATTCTGTGACAACAAAGCCATGAGCTCTTTATTCAACTCTTGACTGCTATCTAACTTCTGATGTTATGTGGCACCATCAGGGAGATCGACTGAGACCTTACTATGACAATGGATGGGGGTCTATAACCAGTGAGTGTTTTAATCTATTAAGTGTCTGAAGAGTATTACCACGAACAAGTAGTGTCTTGCTCAAACTGCTAAAACTAATATAGACCTTCAATCTCAAAGTCACTCATCTTGGGATCTAAAAGAGTGATAGAAGAAATGGATGACGTTACATACCTCTTTTGGCTTTCATGACAACACACCCTTTAGAGGCAGAGTTTCACTCAGAGCTAAATTCTACCGTAACTCACTACATATCCTTGAACAGCCTGCTTAACATTACTGAAACTCTTTCTTTATCTCTAAAATTAAACTATTACCATACCTCCAGGGGTATTGAGAGACTCTAATTTGTTAATTTATATAAAGCGGATTACGTAGTTCCTAGCATATAGGCAAATATCGATATATGGTAGCTTTTTTAATTGGTCTAAGTTTTTGATCAATAATTTAGAGATTTATCTCTAAATCACTGATTCAGAGAGAGCATTTCTTAATATCAAGTTCCTTCATTATTTTCCTACTGCCATGGCCCAGCATCTTTGACTCATTCCTCTTCATTTCATGCTGAAACACAGTAATGGTCTTCTAGTTGCAGTCTTCTCAAATTCACCCTACTAGAGTAATTCTCCTAAGACACAACTTTTACACAGAATATGTTACTCAAGAAAAGGGATCCAGCATACATTCTTTTTTTTTTTTTTTTTGAATCAGAGTCTTGCTTTGTCGCCCAGGCTGGAGTGCAATGGCGCGATCTTGGCTCACTGCAAGCTCCACTTCCCAGATTCAGGCCATTCTCCTGCCTCAGCCTCTCAAGTAACAGGGACTACAGGCACCCGCCACGACGCCCAGCTAATTTTTTGTATTTTTAGTAGAGATGGGGTTTCACCGTGTTAGCCAGGATGGTCTCGATCTCCTGACCTCATGATCCACCCACCGCAGCCTCCCAAAGTGCTGGGATTACAGGCATGACATTGTTAAACATTCATTCTGCATTTATTGGGCTCCTCCTGTATATCAGGCACTGTATTTGGATATTGTAGACACGAAAAAGAAAAGAAGCTGGAAGCCTCTGCAAAAGAGAGGCAAGTTAACCAATTATTACCACATACGGTTGACAGTACTGACACAGAGGGAAGACCAGGGAGATAAGAATGGGTGCAGAAATCACCTAGAAAAGTGACAAAGTTGTCAGTGAAAACTTACAAAAGGGGACAACATTTCCACTAGGTCTTAAAGGATGAGGTAGCAGGTATCCATGAGTTTTGCCACACAGCTTTCGTTTCCTACTTCTCTTGGTTTAAAAGCCCTGATTTTCCTCAAGAAGATTAATTCCTCTACTCTCTACCTTTTGGAAGAACTGTCTATGGACTTCACCCAGCAGACTGACATTAACATAGTTCTGAGCCAATTTAAACAACACATTCTTGTAGCCAGGGTGATGGATTCAGGCCTTTCGGAGCTCCTGGAAGCCTTCTTGCCACCACAAGAAGAAAATCTGCCTGAGATTTGAGCTAACGTTAGGGGAAGAACAGAGCAATGGAGAGAAAGAAACTAGATGCTGTTGACATAGTTTAAGCCTCTCGTCCTGGAAATGCCTAAAGTTAGTCCTGTCACTGTACTGTTTAATTCATGGAGCCACTAAATTCAACTTCTTTCTTAAGCCAGTCAGGGTCAGTTCTATTGTTTTTTGCAATCAACATAGGTATTTGCCAGACATCGGGAAGACAGATATTCCCAGCTAGGGAATCAGCAAATAAAAAGGCACGCCCTTGAAATAAAAAGGTGTGTCCAGGCCTCAGCAAGTGGTCTAGCTCAGCTACGCCACAGAATGGGAGTGAGGAACTAACTCAGCACACACTGGAGGCAGAGAATGCCCAACTCGTAAGGATCTTGCATAACTTTAAAAAATAGATACATACGTCAGGGGTCAACAAACATTTTCTGTAAAGAACAGACATTTCTGGCTTTGTCAACCAAGAGTCTACACATGGTCTCTTTCAAAGCTATTCAACTATACTCTTGCAGCAGGGAATTAATCATAGACAATATGTACCCAGATCTATAAAATGCTTCATGGATTACAAAGCCCATTTATATCTTGTTCATTAATCCATTCAGCAAATATTTACTGAACACTTACTATGTGCTCAGTTGTAGTCTCTGATTGAGAAGCTATATTTAGCTCACCCACTATCCTGCTTTAGAGAGATTTTTGTCCCTATTGGCATGGATAGAATGGGAGAAGAAGACAAAATACAAATGAGCAGCAAGATAATTTCAGAGAATGCTAGTTGTTATAAAGAAGGGTAGACAGGAAGATGTGGTTGGAAGAGTTAGGGGTTTACTTTACCTAGGGCGGTTTGAAAAATACCTCCCTCAAACAGATTCTGTGGGGCTGATATAGGTAAATGTGTGGAAGAGAAGCCTTCAGAACAGAGGGAACAGCAAGAGCTAAGACTTTAAGAGGACAGTGCCTTTCACGTGTTTGAAAAACAGGCAAAGGACCAATGTCACTGGATCCTGAAGTTTATAGAGGGAAACAATAGGAGATTGGGGCCAAGTCACTTACGGCTCTTTAGACTGTGGGATGAAGCTTGATTTTATGCCTTGGGAAGTCACCGTAGGATTTTAAGCTAGGAAGAAACATAATCTGATACATACATTTTACAATAACACTGTCCAATGAAAATACGATGTGAATCACACATGTGACTCTACATTTTCTAGTAGCCACATTCAAAAGTAAAAAGACACAAGTAAACTTAATTTTGATACTGCTTTACTCCAAATGCACCCAAATTGTTGTCATTTCAACATGTAATCAATATAAAAATTATTAATGAGCTATTTTACATTCTTTCTTCTTTGTACTAAATCTTAAAATTCAGTGTGTATTTTAGACTTATAGCACATCTCATTTGGAACCAGCCACCTTTCCAGGGCTCAGAAGGCACTCTGCCTAGTGGCTACCATGTTGAACAGCACAGTTTTGGAAAGATCACTGTGACTGCTGAGTAGGGAATGGAATATCTAGAGCAAGAGTGGAAGCAAGGGAAACATGCTTAGTTGGCTATTGCAGTGGTCTAGGTGAGAAGAGAAGGGATGAGCCAGGATAAGAGTAGCAGAGAGGAATTAGTTTGGGATGTGTCATAGAGGTAAGATGCAATGCACTGGATTGGTGGGTGAGGTGAAAAAAGGAACGGAAGATGATTTCTGGAGGTTGGCATAAGCAACTAGGTTGTTGGTTCTATTTTCTGAATGTTCAAAGCCTAGGAGAGAAAGAAGGTGGGCAGAAGCAGAATGGGGAGTTTGGGTTTAGATATATCACGTTCAAGATGCCTATTAAGCAACAAGGAAAGCAGTTAAACAGAGTGATTCTGTCCCAAGGATCCATCATTAATCTTAGAGGCAGAAGTAGTTTCTCATATTTCAAAATCTTTGAAAAAGCAAGTTTTAATCTTCATACACTTGGCCCACATTCTCCCCTTCTACTTACTCCTCTCCCTTTTTCTAAAGAGATTGATTTCACTTTGCATGAGATGCTACAGTATTTTCAGTTTAAATAGAAACTTCAAATAAATTGGATTTAAAATCTTCGCGGGGGGAAAAAGGAAACAATTTGCTTGCTAGGGTTTAATTTCAAGGCAAGAATCATAATCAAGGCTATTTTAACCCATCCTTTGATTACTTTCCATGACAACACATGCTTTTGCAAAGATAGGAAGATTGTTGGAATTTTAAGGAGGTGGATGTGGCTGTTTCTACACACAAAGTAGCAATGAAAAGGTTCATGGTTGCAGTCTCCAGCCTCTGGGGCCTCTAATCCACCCAGAACAAATAACTGTCTTTTCTCTTAACAACTTCCACAGCTACAGGCTACAAAATCTCTCTTAGTGGTCAACTCCACTACCTTATGACACACAAGGGTAAATGTTGTCAACTTGCCGGCTGGCTTTGCCAGATGTCTAACTGATTCCAGTCATTTGTTTTCAAAACAACCCACTTGTTTGTGCTAAATTGTTCTACCCCAACCCACACTACATGTGTTAACAGTGGCCTAAATAAATCTGTGTTTTGTCGTACTTTGCCACTGGCTTACTTAGAGAATTAGGAAAAGTCCATCAATTTTTTGCCTCTACTGACAAAGTCAGAATTTAGATGAGTGTACCTGACGAAATTGTTCTGAGTCACTCTTTATGCAATATTGAAACCCAAGTTTTACTCACCATATTTACTGGAAAGCATCTAAGATATTTCAATTCTTCTCTTTCCTTTGACACTCCAATAAATGTAAGCAAATTGTAGTTACTATAAAAGGCTTTGCATATACCTGATAAAGAATTCTACATTCAGTCAATTAAATTCAAATGCCCAGTTATTTATACCAATAGATGATGCAGACCCTCTCACTGGCTACTTGCCTGATGGTAGTTCACCACTGATTCACACCTTGAACTATAATTTCTAGGAAACTTTAAATACTAAAATGTACATTTTGCTATAGTAAAAAGCCAGTAAGCGTTTAAGAGAAAAGTTTGTGATCATTGACAATCTCTCTAGTCACTGCTTTTAAACGTTTAATCTATAATTCACTGAAGGTCAGTAAAATGGAGACCTTTCCTTCACTGATAATTTTCTTTATTTTTTAAAATGAGTTCTCACTGTCACCTAGGCTGGAGTGCAGTGGCGTGATCATGGCTCACTGTAGCTTCTACCTCCTAGGCTCAAGCAGCTCCTGAGTGAGTAGCCACCATTCCTGGCTAATTTTTTTATTTGTATTTTATTTTATTTTGGTAGGGATAGAGTCTCACTAAGTTGCCCAGGCTGATCTCAAACTTCTGGGCTCAAGGCATCCTCGGCCTCCCAAAGTGCTGAGATTACAGATGTGGGCTGCCATGCCCGACCCGATAAACTCTGATTAAACAGATTTCAGCAGCCTAAACAACTAGTTACTACATAAAAAAAGAAAGCCATGTATACAGGATTGATTTTGCTTTGCCTGCACCATAGTGACAAACTAAAGAACTGGTGAGACAAGGTGATTATGTTTTGTTTGCCTACATCATGCTTTTTAGAACTCTGGATTTGAAAGCTGTCAGATAAGGAGTGCAGTCTCCTTTTCACATATCTGGCCACTCCCTGTGGTCTGAAACATGACCATGTTCACAAATTCAGGCCATCTACCTGGACCGTGGTCATTCCCATTTGCAGCACCTGATCTGTACCATGCCTCCAATGTGAGAAAAGCTTAGACTTAGAACGCAAACAGAAATGGGTTCAAATCTCAGCCTTACCAGTTGCTAGCTCTGTGATTTGTGCAAAGTTTCTTGATCTAAGGCTGTTTCCTCATCTATAAAATGATGATAACTCATCTTTCTAATAGGGTAGTTGTAAGAGATGATGCATTGTAATCACCAATATGAGACACATAGCAAAGCATATCATAATGATGACCTCTGGGTATGTGAAATGAACTCTTGTTTGATGATGTCAATGCAGCATTAATTGTCATTAAAAAGGTAAGCATTCGGTTAATTACCCAGATGTCTTGATATCTGGACACTTACACAACTGAGCTACCCACTTCTTATTTAATAACTTAGCATTTTGTCCTAATCAGAACTTCCTACAGCATTTCCAGGGCAGTTGGTTTCACTCTATGTGTTATTGGCATACTCATCTTTAAAACCATTTAAAATCATTTAAATTGTGAGTTTATTGTGATGTTTCATTGCCAGTAAGTTTTGACAACAAAATAAAGATAAAATGAAATAAAATACCAGAAATAACAGTAATTTATATCCTTTGAGATCCAATTAATCCGAGCCAGATCATTCTTAAACTTATGAAAAGACGGGAAATGTTATGATGGTCCAGAGAGCGTTTGAAACGTCAGAATTTAATTACAAATAAAAGAGAATGTAAATTGTCTAGAAATGTGACTTAATCCAAAATATTATGTCAGGGAAGGTTTTTGGAAACTTGATAGTACTTGATAGCAAAATTCAGATGGTTCTAATTACAGTCAGAAACCAGCATGATCTTTTTTATAACACACTGTAAATTTCTTTTATTATTTAAAAGCTCTGGATTTGACAAAAGAAAAAAATAGCCACATTCATCATCTTTTAATTTTTCACAAGTTAATTATGTTTTATGATTCATAAGTCATCGCATATTTGTAAAGATGGAAGTGTGTGTTTATTTCTACAAAAGTTAAAATTTCTGTGAGTGTTGGCCGGGCACGGAGGCTCACACCTGTAATCCCAGCACTTTGGGAGGCCGAGGCGGGCAGATCACGAGGTCAGGAGATCAAGACCATCCTGGCTAACACGGTGAAATTCCGTCTCTACTAAAACTACAAAAAAAAAAAAAAAAAATTAACCAGGCGTGGTGGCAGGCACCTGTAGTCCCAGCTACTCGGGAAGCTGAGGCAGGAGAATGGCATGAACCTGGGAGGTGGAGCTTGCAGTAAGCCGAGATCACACCACTGCACTCCAGCCTCTGGGACAGAGTGGGACTCTGCCTCAAAAAAAAAAAAAAGGTTCTGCAACTAGTAAACTGTTCTCTGTACCAAAAAAAGTTGAAATGATAAATTATAAGTTCATCATATTAAAACATTTAGAGTGTTGTAGATGTTTCTGCTTGTTCTGTTTATTGGCATATATTGGAGGGTTTCACAGAAAGAAGCCATTATGTGGTCTGGTCTGGCATCTACAGGTTGCAGTAAGTAGCACAAATTTCTTCTTTACAGATGCCCCCACATCGCAATAAACACAGTGTCCAATAGAGCCAGATATAACCATATTTCAGCACCTGCTAGTATGTGTATGTATTAGCCAGGGTTATCTAAAAGGACCAAACCAATAGGATAGATGTATATATAATGGGGAGTTTATTAAGGAATATTGGCTCACACAATCACAAGGTGATGTCCCACAATAGGCCACCTGCAAGCTGAGGAGCAAGGAAGCCAGTCGGAGTCCCAAAGCTGAAGAACTTGGAGTCCAATGTTCAAGGGCAGGAAGCATCCAGCACGGGAGAAAGATGTAGGCCAGAAAATTAGGCCAGTCTAGTATTTTCATGTTCTTCTGTCTGCTTTTGTTCTGGCCATGCTGGCGCTGTTTATTTAGATGGTGCCCACTCACATCGAAGGTGGGTCTGCCTTCAGTCCACTGACTCAAATGTTAATCTTTTGCAACATCCTCACAGAAACAATATTTTGCATCCTTCAATACCATCAAGTTGACGCTCAATATTAACCATCACAGCGTACAAAAAGCACCAAGACTTGGAACTGTTAAGGACAAAACTCTGGAGTCCTATCTGGGTTCAAATCCAGGATCTGCTTTTGATCTTGAGAAAATTCCTCAAATTCCCTAGGCTTCAATTTTTCCATCTGCATAATGGCAATAAGATACCTGCACCACAGGGTTTTGTAAATATTAAATGAGATGATAAATAGAAGATTATTAGTGTAGAGCCTGCAATATGATGAGTGCTCAATATGTGGCATTGTTGTCTCATTTTTATTAGTAGTGGCATTAAAGCTGTTGGTGTTGATTGATTGTGTTATTTTGGGAAAGCTGTTTAATTTTTCTGTGCCTCATTTTCCTCATCTTTAAAGTGGAATCACCTCATAGGGTTATTATGAGGATTAAGTGAACATGTGGCTCTGTTATAACTGGCACCACTGACAGAACCAACATTTATTATGCACTTATAGATTTGACAGGCTCTGAGCTAAGTGCTTTATTTTCAGAATCTCATTTAATCCTGACAACTTTCATATTATTATCCTCATTTGGAACATAAGACAACTGAGAATAAGAAAAATGGGGCTAACATCACAAGTCACATAGCTAGTAAGGCAGAAGAGTTGCAGTTTTTAACTCATGCATATCCAACTCAAAGGCTTTTCTTTTCATCATTTTGTCATAATACCAGGATTTGCAGACTCAGATTGCTTTGCACCTAGGAAGGTAAATGTAATGAATGAAAATGGGAACTAGAGCAATTTAGGAGAAGCTTGCCTCATGCAAAAGGGGTAGTGAATACCTATCATCACCATGAAGGAATGAGGAACCAGTGCTACCAGTTCTACAATCTACCAATAAAAGTTTGAAAGCCATATTTTGATAGGAAATCTTTTCATCATTAAATGTTTATAGCTAATTCAGTTTAATTTTTAAGCACTGTGATGGCCAAATAAAATATATCTTTAGGCCAAACTCTATTTGCAAGTTGATTTTCAATGTCTACTTTACATTGTTCTCTAGAAAAGCATTTCCCATAGTGTGGTCCGTAGACCCCTGGTGTTCTTCTGTGACTCATTTAAGGTTGTGTTCAAAATTATTTTCAGAAAATAATAAAACATTCTTTTTCACTGTTGACATTTGCATTAATGCTACAAAAGCAATGATAAGTAGTACTGCTATTTCCTTAGCACAAAATCAAGGTAGTGACACCAAAATATACTAGTAGCCATTATTTTATTTGCTGCCATATGCACATGGTAGAATAAAAGAATGGCCATTTTTTAAAAAATGTTATTAAGAAACCAGTAAAAAGTTATTAACTTTATTCAATCTAAACTCTTGAGCACATGTAATATTTCATGTGACAAAATGGGAAGTACATATATTGTGATTGTGAATCAAATGGCAAGCTGGATGAACCACCTTTTTCACTTAAATGAAAAATTGACAAACTATTCAGATTTTGGTATTTTGCAACCCTTTTGTAAAACAAAATAAACAGTGAGACTATCACTTCCAAGGAAAATAACCAACAGTATTTGTTGCCAATGATAGAGCTCAAGCTTTCAAGTGAAAAATTAAAATTTTGGGAAACTTTAGCTTGACAGATTTCCAATACTTATGGACTTTTCTGATGTTATTGGTAGTGATATTTAAAAACCACTACTTTTATAAGATAGTGAAATATTTCAACATTTCAAAAGTCTGCTTAATTCAGTGAACCAATATTTTCCAGTGAATAGTTCATGATATTACAAAATCTTGCATGGATATAAGACCATTCACAGTGGAAGATAGACCAGTGGATTTTCAGGTAACCATCGATAAGGTTTCAGAGAAATATTGCAACTAAATTTTAAGAAACTACTATGTTTTGAGCTTTTCATACCAAAGAAAATAACCATGATTATCTTAAAATACTGTTATAATCCTATAATATTATCATATCATATAACATCTCACCCTTTTCCAGCTGCATATCTATGTAGGGGTGAATTTTCTTTATATGCTTCAAGCAAGACAACATATCATAAAAGTTTGGATACAGAAGCATATAGTGAAACTAAAATTTTCTTCTATTAAGCGAGACATTAAAGAGATTTAAAATCATAAAATAAGTCACTCTTCTTGCTAATTTTTTTCTTTTGGAAAATATAGTTATTTTCTTTAAAATATGCCATTTATGTTAACATATGAGGTTTACTGTTAAATAAATTTTAAAATATTTTTAACTTTTCACTTTTAATTTCTAATGCAGTAAATATCAACAGATATCAATAGATGAACAAAGTTATTTAGAATCCTCTAAAATTTTTTCTTCCTTTTTTTTTTGAGATAGGGTCTTACTCTGTCAACCCAGGCTGGAGTGCGCTAGTACAATCACAGATCACTACAGCCTGACCTCCCAGGCTCAAGCAATCCTCCCATCTCAGCCTCCTGAGTTGCTGGAACCATGACTGTACACTGTTACACATAGCTAAGTTCTGTACTTTTTATAGAGATGAGATTTTACCCTCTTGCCCAGGCTGGTCTTAAACTCCTGGGCTCAAGTGATCCTCCCACCTCGGCCTTCTAAAGTGCTAGGATTACAGGCATGACCCACTGCAGCTGGCCTCCTCCACAATTTTTAAGAATAGAAAGGGATCCTGAGACCAAATTGTATGATAACCACTACTCTGGAATAGTGCTACCCAATGTCATGTTTATGCATAGGCACTGTCAGCACGACATGGGAAATAGTTAAAAATATAATTTCTCAGGCCCTACTCTAGACCTACCAAATCAGAATCTCTGCCTGTGTGTCCCAGAAATCTGCATCTTAACAAGACTTCCAGATAATTCTGAAGCCCACCAAAGATAGAGGAGCTCTGTTCTACATCAAACTGTATCGATCACCTACCTCAATGGTAAAAGATATTTAAGAATATGCCCTCAATTTATGTGTACTTATTTGCTTAGTCTACATACAAGCAGTACATATATATTATGTACTTATATATTTATATATATATTATGATCTGTACTTATCTATTATATATTATGATCAGTACATAAAAAATTAAAACATGCACCAAAAAAATAGAAATTAGCGGATAAGAGATTTGCTGTTGTGTACAATGCACCTCTATATGGAGACGGGTCCATGTGGGTCCCTGGTTATAATTGCATTGCTCCATGAAAGGATTAAAAACTTTGTAGAAACTCCCTTTCCCACTGTGATTAAGTCTTGATAAATTAAGAAGTATTGCCTTCTTATGGACCCATTCTATTTCAACCAGTGGCTTTTTTTTTTTCCTTTTTGCATCAAGTCCTTTCCAAAATACTCAGTGGAGGCTTCTATATCACTGAGACTTTCTTTTATAAAAGTTAAGACAGCAAAGCGTAGGGAAGCCAGACTTCAGAGAGAATTTCTGAGTGAGCTGCTTCTCTGATATTCTCCATTCCCTCATTTCTCCCTGAATTCATCTGATCTGTCCATGAGTGAAAGAAGAAACCAATGAATGAATCAGAAAGGAGTGCTTGCCCAACTTCTCTGTTGTTTCATTGTAGTCTTTGATTCATGACTTTATGGATGAGTTTTTAATGCTAAAGTTTCAAGATAAGTATCTTTGGAGTGTGATAGTTTGCCTGTGATGTTTCTATATTTATTCTGTAGAAAAAACAGAAGATCATCATGGGATAGGCAAGGTTTTATAGTTTTTTTCTTCTTCTTGGAAGGAAAAGCTTTAAAAAATACTGTGGAAGACATTTTCTCCTTCAAAAATCTCATGTGAGTTCAGCATTAAAGGAGAAAGCACTTGATTAAGACATGTAAACGGTCTCTATTTCCTACATTAGGTCTGATCAGAAGGATGAGCTGTGGGCAGTTTTTGAATATACAGATTTCTTGGCTCCATCCAAGATGTATTAAATATAATTTTTAGGGAAAAGAACCAGAAAATTATTTTTTCTTATTTTTGATTGTAAAATGCACATACCATAAAACTTACCATCTTAGCCATTTTTAAGTGTATAGTTTAGTAGTGTTAAGCACATTCATATTGCTGTGGAAATAGTCTCCAGAACTCTTCTCATCTTGCAATATTAAATATCCTTACTTATTAAACAACAGCACCTCTTTTCTCCATCTTCCTTTTCTCAGCAAACCACCATTCTACTTCTGTCTCTATGAACTTTACTACTGAAGGTAGTCAAATATAAGCGGAATCATACTGTATTTATCTTTGTATGTCTGGCTTATTTCATTTAGCATAAAGTCCTCAAGGTACATCTATGTTGTGGCATGGGTTGGAATTTCCTTTTTAAAGCTAAATAATATTTTATTGTATGTATACGCTACATTTTGTTTTTCCATTCATTGTTGATGGACACTTGGGTTGCTACTACCTTGTGGCTACTGTAAATAATGCTGCTATGAACATGGGTATACAAATGTCTCTTAGGATCCCTGATTTAAAATTGTTTGGATGTATTCCCAGAATTGAAATTGCTGGATCATACAGTAATTTTATTTTTAATTATTTGAGGAACCTCCATAACTGTTTTTCACAGCAGGTGTCCTATTTTACAGTCCCACCAACAGTGAACAAAGGTTTCAATTTCTATACATCCTCACCAACACTTGTTACTTATTTTTTATAGTAGCCATCTTAATGGATGTAAGAGGAAGTTTGGGTTTTTTTTTTAAGCAAATAACTTAGGTGATTTCTATGATCAAGCAAATTTTAGACAATGAATGATCAGAAAATTTAAGAAGAAATTGAACGCTGATGAAACATTACTTTTATAAGTTCATGATATTTTCCTGCCCCATTCCCTGGAGGCCTCATGCACAGCGGGGTGAGACAGCATCTGGAATTTGTATTGACTCTTTCCCAGAAGTGCCAAATGGTGTGTTGATTTGGCGTTTCCACTTTGGAATCTGATAACCAGGATTTTATTCAGTCTCTGATCTTACTTGCTGTGCTTACTGTATAATCATGGTCTTAACCTTTCTAAGTTTGAGTTTCTTGAAAATTAGAGCTAATGATATCAATTTCCCAGGGTTGTTTATAAGGGTTAAACATAACATCACACCTGAAGTTTGTTTATTTAATTTTTTTTAGACAGAGTCTCGCTCTGTCACCCAGGCTGGAGTGCAGTGGCACAATCTCGGCTCACTGCAACCTCCACCTCCTGGATTCAAGAGATTCTCCTGCCTCAGCCTCCCGAGTAGCTGGGATTACAGGTGCACATCACCACACCTGGATAGTTGGTATAAGTTTTAGACCTGTCACTTACAACCTTGGTGATCAGGATCTTAACATTGATAAGCCCATTTTCTTCTCTGTAAAATAGGGATAGTAACAAGAACTGTCTGGATCCTAGTCTGCTGGTTGACATCCAGTATCATTCTCCTCTTTTTTCTGTGTAGGATGACCCAGATGTTATGCTGAGTATCAAATTTCACAACTGAAAAATATATATCCCAGTCTCCCTCACAGGCAGGTGTGGCCTGAAAGTTCTAGATCTTAATAAGTCTCCCAGAGAACTTTCCTCCTGCCTATCATTTGCTGCTAAAAGTACAGATGTGAAGACTCCAATAGTCATCTTGGATCATGCAGTATTCTTGAAAATGGAAGTCACACATGATGAATTAATTCCTAATGATACCTCACAAGCTCTGGGCTGATTACTTTTCATCATTTTCTTTACAAGAAAACAACTGTTTTTAAGCCCCTGTTATTTCTGCACTAGCAGCTTAATGCAATTTCTAAGTGACACATTACCTCATAGGGTTATTATAAGGATAAGATTAGATAAAACATACAATGCACTTAAAATAGTGCCTGGCACAAAGAACGTGTTTTAAAAATGATCAATTTTGTTTAAACTTGACTTGGATTCCATAGGATTTTAACAAAAAGATCAGGCTGAAAGTCTAGATTCTTCTCTATACTGTGAACAACATGGTTATCAATGAGATTAAGAGACAACTAGAGGGGAAAAAAAAGAAAAAGAAAAAGAAAAGAAAAGAATCTCTGTTAACTGACCTCTAACCAATACAACAGGGTAACTGATGTTCTCCATTCTGTATATAAAAATCCCAGTGGACACCCACAACACAGGCTTTAGGCTTGTAGGACACTTTCTAGTTCATCAGAGCACTTTTGTTCTCAGCAATTGAGCTTATACTTAACAACATTTAGTGTTTCCAAATCTATTTGTGCCTGTGGCACTTACTATTGAAATACATAATTTAATTAAATATTATATAAACTAATGGAATACGAGTTGGAGAAGAAAAAGAGCTAAATCTGAAGGTTAGATAAAAAGAGATATTTCTTTTCTCTGTTTTGCAGTTTGGCAAGATCATTTAAAAACAATTGGAAGTATATGTTCTGCATTAAGTTGTCATTTTACTTAAAAACTAGGCATCAAAGATAATACGTAATAAATTTAGTGTATGCAAGAGTGACTGCTTGGGACCTCAATATATGAATTCTCAATCCAAGGAAAGTCCTTGGCTTTACATTTAAAAATTGGCAAATAAGTGTACATTTCATTGATTTTAGTTAGACTGAAATGTATACGAGGTGCATGGATCAACTTGTCATTTATTGCTTTCACCGAGTTTTCCAACTAACCGACCAACTACCTTTCTTGATCATTATGAATGATCCACAGTCCACACTGCTGCAGGCATGGCCAGAGGACAGGTATCTAAAGCAATTCAGGTTTGATTGTGAGGGTGCAGAAAGACACATGCTCTCCAGGCTCACATGTGGATCAAGAAAGAAAGGAAACTGAAGAAGGAATTTACATCAAAGCAAGTTAGGCAATGCCAAACAAACTTCCTTCACAGGCTTAAAAGGAAAAGTGATCTGTGCAGATAGTGATTTAAGAAGTCCTTTGAAGTGCTTCTGTTTATTCCGCAAGATTTTCCCACTTGCCTCTTGAAATAACAATGATAGTGAACCTTCTTTCCCTGAAGCAAAGAAAAAAAAAAAAAAAAGACAAACAACAGACCTTCACAAATCAAATATCACTGTGTCTGTGGTTTGGCTAAAGGATACCAAAAGTTGTTCCCCAGTGAGACATACAAGGAGGGTAGCAATGCCTACCCTTTTACCCAGAAAGATCAGCGTTAACAAGAATCAGTTGTAAATGTGAATAAATTAAGAAAAGAGCCAGGATGTGGTAGATAGTTGCCAAGATGGCTTTATCAATACCTCCCAGAAGATGCTGTTTCTAATATTGAGTGGTTGAATTTAATTCTTCTCCCCTTCAACCTGGGCTGTCCCAAGTGCTTCCTTGATCGATATAATGTTAGAGAAGTCTGAACTTCCAGGACTAGGTCATAGGAAGTCTTGCAGCTTCCTTTAGTATCTTGCAATGGTCCCTATGGGCTGTTTCTTGTCAAAAGCTAGTCTCAATGCTCTGAGAAGCCCAAGCTACCTGGAGAGGTTATGTGTAGGTTCTCCAGTTAACAAACTTAATGGGCTCCCAGGCAACAGCAGCGTCAACTGCCAGTCCTACAAGTAAGCCATCTTGGATGTGTCCATCCAGCCAAGTTGAACCTTTAGATGACCAAAGTACCCAATCAACATTTCAGTACAGCTTCATGAGAGATTCCAAGCAAGAACTACACACTTAGCCCACTCAACCCATGAAATCAAGATACCATGTTGTTTTGAGCCAACTAATTTTGAGTAAAAGATAACTGGAACAGATGTTGTCAAACATAGTGCTTAAGAATATGGGCCCTGAGTGTCAAGACTGGGTTGATACGAGTCCTGGCTCTGCCCTTGTTATTCATGAAAATTTAGACAGTTCCTTAACCCTTCTGTGTCATTTTCTTCTCTATGGTGGGGGCGATACCATTACCTGTCTCATGGGGTGGTCCTTAGGACTACATATGATTATACTGCATATAAATAATATAGCATACAGTAAGATTCTATCACCACAACACCATCATCATTATCATTACTATTACCATCAACACTACTACTACTGTTGTTACTTCTTGTCAGCTTTTAGTAGAGAGAGAGACCTCTGAATTGACTTCACAAAAAAGCCCAGTGGAAAAACGAAAGTGGCCACTTGGTACAGTGCTTAGAATGATGCCTGGTGCATTGTAAGTGTTTGGCATGTATTAGACATGATTATAATACCACCTTTTTTCTGATTGTCAGTGTCCTTGGGTAAACCATTTCAGTACTCCACCAGCTAATCGTGCTTTCAAGGTATGTTCTAGATGCTTTATCATCTCTAAGGCCGTGGTTCCAAGAATTAACACAACTTTAATTCTTTGATATATGTCCACCCATCCATCAATGCATTCTGGTTAGTAGGCCACTGGAGTGTCAGCAACATGGCAGACATTATGATAGATATTAGCCATATGGCAAGGCTGGTAGGAAGATATTTAAAAAGTACTTGTTAGAAGAGCAAGACACAGCTATGACTGTGCACATGAGAATAATCTAATGTGGTCTGAGATTGAGAGGTATCAAGAAACTCTTTCCTAGCCACGCTAAGACCTAAAGGAAGATGAGTAGAAATGTGTCAGTTGGGAGGGTGGAAGGGTAGGAAGTTGGTGTGTCAGGTGTGCCTGACAGAAGAATCAGCCTGAGCAAATGTCCTAAGCTAGGAAACAGCCTGATTCCTTCCAGGAAACAAAAATAGACAGAGTGTGCTGAATGGCAAATGAGCTTGCAAAGAGCCTGAAATGACAAGTGTAGTACTCACGAAGGACCTTCCACAATCAGAGGAGGATCCTGACTTTATCCTATTTGGACATGTAATAAAGCCTTTGCAGTAGGGGAATGACACAGGCAGAAGGGGTTTTTGTTTGTTTGTTTGTTTGTTTGTTTGTTTGTTTTTTCATTTGTTTTTTAGGAGAGCCTTGACTGCTGTGCATAGAAATAGCTGTAGCCCAGGAGGAAGAGGATAATAGCTTGCCCTTGGGAGTGATGGCATAGATAGAGAAAAATGCTCAGGAGTCATTGCTACAGGAAAATTATCTCCACCTGGTAACCCATTAATTGAACTTTTTCCAAAGGATCCACTTGGATCTGATGCTACTGTGGGAAGAATAGGTGACTTCAATTACCAACCCCTTGCTTCATACTAAGTACATTCTTTACCAACATAGCTTGAGGCACTTGGTATTGTCAAATAGTTAAGAGATTCCAGATCAGAGTTTGATCCTGGCTCGGCAATTACTGGTTGTTGTACAACTTTTTGCTTCTGTTTCCTCATCTGTCAAATGGGCATAAGGATAGTGTCTACCTCATGAGGTTGCAATGAGGATGAAAAATACGAAAAGTATTTATAATAGCACCTGGAATGGAGAAAGTCCTCAATAATTATTATATTATTTTGTAATAATTTAATCTACACATATGTATTGAGCCAGGCACTGGGGATGCAAAGATGAATTAGTCAATATTCCCACTCTCAAAGATACATCTGGGAGGCTGGGTTATAAATCACAGAGATTAAACGTATGCTGGGGGCTGAGAACAATGCCACAGCCATGCAAAATATGAATACCAAATTAGAAAAGCATATTATGGCTAAGTGGGTCTAAGTAGCTGCATTTCCCTAAAGTAGAAAAATTTATTATTTTAAGGAAAAAAGACCAAGTCTGACCTTCACTGAAAACATGGTAATTACAGAGCCCAAGATGTCACTGGAAATGCAAGACAGCTTGAGGGCACAAAGGCAGTTTTCCTTGAAGGCTGATTCAAGTAGAGGATTAGAAAAAGCCTATTTGGGATTATAAAATTCCTCCCAAAGCTGTTTGGTGGCTTTTTTTTTTTTTCTGAGAGAGAAAGAGAAAACTATTTTAGTGGCCACCATGTAGAAAGAAACATTTGAAGTAATTCTTGTGTATAGAGGGGTGGCTGCCAGCATGATTGACTAAAACGGTCTTCAGGGACTTTCATGAGTAAAAGAGATTTTTTTTTTTAACACTTACTGGGAAATGGAGCCCTGAAAGCCTGTCTCCAGCAAAAGGGATTTTTGACATGTATAGGTTGGGACCTAGAAGTAAATTTTCTCTCACCTACTTTTGCAACAGTCTTTTCCCTTTATCCCGGTAGAAGCTAAAGTAGTCAGCTTCTTGTCATTAAAATGGAACTAGAGAAATCATTGAAGAGATACATTTTTCTCCTTACCAAACTAAAATTTCAGAATTCACGTTTTAAATGTAGATCACAAATATCTTCAATTTAATCATGAAAAGGTAAACTAAAATACACTTTATTTTATGTATTTATTTATCTTATGGGCAAGGGCCAGACTGTGAGCCAGTGTGCAGTGAGTGAACCCCACCAAAAACACATTTTAAAGTTCTAGTAGAACTGAGGTATTATTTGGTGAAACCCCATTATTTTCATAGTAGTGGAAATAAACGTATGAATAATGGAGGTGATTTTTCTAGTATCTCACAGGTAGTTATTAGAAGCAAAGGGCAGGAAAATGTATGTCTGTCAAGATTCTCTTGGTTATAAGTGACAAAAAACCCAATTCAAACTGGATTTTTTTTTTCCTCTTTTCCTTTTTTTTTTTTTTTTTTTTTTTTTTTTAAGAAGCAGGAAGGGATTGTAGTCTTATATTCAAGTAAAATCCAGGGATAAAACTTATTAATGAAGGAAGCAGACTGCAAGTACACAATAATAAACTACAGGTTTTCTTAAGGCATAGCCTCAAATGATGCCATCTGTGCTCAGTTTCCATCCCATTCCATCCCATCTTTTGGTTGTGCCTTCTACTGTGTTGGCTCCCCTCTTAGACTCTTTGACATGGGTCTAAACAGCTCCAAACTCACATTTTTTCTGGGTTTGTGTGCCATTGGAGGAAATGTGTCTCTTTAGGTAAGTCATGGGATCGGCTTGGTTTGGGTTAATGGGCTTGGCTTAAGTCATGTTGTGTTCTACACCAGCGCTTTTCAAACTCTCCATCATGAAGGATCTTTTTACTCTTTTTAAAAAATACCCAATCTGTCACGGGCCAATACATTTGTAAAACACAATAAAAATGAATTAGCATGAAAATAAAATGAAAGGACATAAAATATAAGCCCAAATTATTTGTTATTAGACTTCTCAGACATAAAGTTGCCCTGCCCAATTATTACAAAAGTTTCTTAATTTATGTACTTGTTACAGACCAGCAATAACAAACAGACAATCACCCTTTGAGCAGCAGTACTCTAAACTAGGAGTCATCAAGCAACAGTCTACTAAGTCTGGTTCACCACTAGTTTTTAATAAAGTTTTATTGTAACATAGTGACACCCATTTGTTTATATATCGTCTACACTGCTTTTGTGATGTCATGACAGAATCGAGTAGCTGTGACAACAAGCATGTGACCTACAAGGCTAGAATATTTATTATCTGGTCTTTTATGGAAAAAAAAGTTTGCCAATTTCTACCCCAAGCAATCACTGTGACCAGAAGATAATGATTTATGATTGATCAAGATGAAGGCACACCCCCACTTCAGAAGCTCATGAACAGAGAGTAGAAACTGAATGATTCTCCAAAGGAAATTGAGATTCAGTTATCAAAAGAGGGGAGAAATGGGCTGGGCATGGTGGCTCACACCTGTAATCCCAGCACTTTGGGAGGCTGAGGGGGTGGATCACTTGAGGCCAGGAGTTCAAGACCAACCTGGCCAACATGATGAAATCTACTTTCTACTTAAAATACAAAAAAAAAAAAAAAAAAGAGGTAGGTATGGTGGCAGGCACCTGTAGTCCCAGCTACTTGGGAGGCTGAGGCACGAGAATCACTTGAATCCAGGAGGAAGAGGTTTCAGTGAGCTGAAATCATGCCACTGCACTCCAGCCTAGGTACAGAGCAAGACCCTGTCTCATTTCAAAGAAGAAAAAAAAAAAAAAGGCGGGGGGGGGGGGGAACTATTTTAGGAGAGCCAAAAATCTATAAATACCTAGTTCCAAACTTGGATCTTTTACTCTTAATTCTCTCATCTTTTGCTGACTCTATTTAAAATTGAATTACTGTATAAAATGAACACTGCAAAGTCAAAACATGCCTTAAGTGAATGCAGGTCATAACCAAGGCTTGATAGAATTTGTCATCTCAAATCCTTTGAGGAAAAAAGGGCCATGAAATATGCAAAGGAACAAATAAATAATTTGAAAATATTATTAAAATAAGATAATTGATAATACCTACCATGAGAGTGTGTGAGATAATCATACTTATAAAATACTTAACTCTCCTTTCCAGAAATGGAAATGAAAACTATTTGGAAATTATGTTTGTTTACCAAACATTTAATCAATATATACCATGAATATCTAAACACTGTGCTAAATATAGGAACTACAAGAGTGATTAGAGTAGGCAGGTGATTTGCAGAGAGTTAGAACGATAGACAAAAGTGTGGTCAGTGGATAATTTACAAACTGCCAGTTATAATTAGGCTATTATTTGACCATAGCCAAAAGGAGAAGAAATAGAAATTTGTAATGGGGGAATGAATCTCTTTTAGCAAGGAAAGTATCTAGGAGAAAGTGATATTGGAGCCATGTCCCATAAGAGGAGAAGCAACCAGCCAACAGAAGTGTAGTTTGGATGCAGCGTAGGTGTGTGTAGTGTGGACATGCATAGGAAAAGCAGGTGCTGAGGCCCTGTGGCAGGAAAATCTTGATCTCCTCCAGGAAAGAAAATCAAAGTAAGCTAGAAGAAAAATAATCCAAAACTATTTGGGAGGTTAGAAACCCAATTATTCAGGCTGGGTCTTAGTACATGGAAATTCGTTACTGATTTGGCAAAGTGAGAAAACCTTGAAGGACTTTAAGCAAGGGGAGAACGTAGTTTGATTTACTTTTACAACACTATTTTGCTCTCTTATATTAAATGAGTAATAATCATGATATAATGGTTGCTTCATAGCAAGGGCATCATTCTAAGCAATTTAAACATATTAAGTTACTTAATCTTCATAGCAACTCTATTATTAATTCTATTTTACAGATAAGGTTTATAATTACTGTTTTATTGCTTGCTAGGAAAATAAATTTGAGCCTTCTTGTGCTTTAGAACACACAGAAAAAAAAAAAAAAACTTTCACCAAACACAAAAGAGTTGTTTATGAAACCTTAGCTACCATGCCCAAATATACTATTTTGGGCATTAATATCCTAATTGTTTCAGACCACTGATGGATTACTAAAGATTGACTAACTGGGTAGAAACTGATTATGTTTCTGGAAACACAGATGAATGTAGACAGTCATAGTAATAATCACAGACAATAGACACCATGTCATTACTATCAATATAGCAGATTATGAGAAACTTGAGTTATTTCAGAGAGGACCCAGGTTATTTTTTCTGCTTGCCTCTCCCTCCCTGATTCTCCCCAGCCCCGTGTACTTTGATCTGCCACATTCACCTTCACCCTCCCAAGTGAAACAGCTCCTTCTTAATACTTTGAAACACAGTGTGCAAAGAGCTATGGCATCATTTAAAACAGTTTGGCCAGGGCTGAAGTTTTCCCCAACAAAAGACACAAAACCAAGAATTTATTCTAAGATTCTAAAGTATTGAAGACATGTATTCAGACCAACACTGTTACACAAATGTTCATAGCAGCACTATTCATAATACCCAAAGGGTGGAAACAGCCCAAATGTCCATCAGTGGGTGAATAGGTAAACAAATGTGATATATCCATACAAGGGAATATTATTCAGCTGTAAAAAGGAATGATGTATAGCCCCAATATCCCTAATCCAAAAATCCACCTGCTCTGACCTGCTCTGAGGTTTGAAATGTTTTGAGTGCCAGCATGACAGCACAAGTGGAAAGTTCCATACTTGATCTCAAGTGACAGGTCAAGTGAGTCAAAATGCAGATGAAAAACACACAAAGTTTATTCCATATCCCCAAGGGAAAAATAAAATTACCTTCAGGCTGTGTATAAGTTGCACATAAAACATGCATAAATTTTGTGTTTGGATTTAGGTCCTATCCCCATAGTATCTCATTATGTACGTGCAAGTATTACAAAACCCAAAAAACTTGAAATCTGTAACACTTCTGGTCATGAGCATTTCAAATAAGGGATATGTAGCCTGCACTAAAATGAATGAACTTGAAAAACCTATGTGAATGAAGCCAGGTGCAAACAACCACATAGTGTATGATTCCACTAATATGAAATGTCCAGAATAGGTAAATCCATAGAGATAGAAAGCAAACTAGAGGTCACTAGGGGCTGAGGAGAGGAGAATGATGATGCTTAATTAGAAGAGGGTTTCCTTTTGGTATCCTGAAAATGTTCTGGAATTAACTTGTGGCAATGATTTGACATTGTGAATACACTCAAAGCCACTGATTTGTACACTTTAAAATGCTTATAGTCATGAGTTTTAGTTATGTGAATTTTACTGAATTGTTTTTTGAAAAATCGTTCCTAGTAGGGAGGCCTTTCTGATGAAACCCTAATAAGTTCTCCATTTCTCCAGGAAAGGGCATCATTTTCTAACAATATTTTTGAAAGAGAGTTAATGGAACAGCATTCATAGATTTATTTTTATATTTGAACAAAATGCTTAATGCTAAGAGAATGATTAAGTAAAAAGATGATGAAAATTATAATAACAATTACCTTGATCATCGTCATCATTATATTATCATAATTGTATAATTTGGATAAACTTGGGAACCACAGAAACGATTAATCCAATGTTCACAAATTGAATTTTAGTGCATACCTAATTGACTGATTTTTTGGAGGATTATATATTTTTAAAGCATAATTTTGTGGTGAAGGGACAAGAAAAAGGCTAATAACCACATTTTAGTGTCTTATGTGTAACCAAATATAAAGCAAAGGGTAAATATTTCCAGACTTGGGGTTTGTATGTTCCCTTAGTCTGTTGTAAACATTATTCCATAAGGATCTTCCTTTCCCGTGAACCCTAACCCCTCTTGCCCTGCTTTCCGAGTTGAGCCACAGAGAAACTGCTTGCTAGACTTTCATGTTGAAAGCCAGCAGGGCCCCTTAGCTGCCATCCTAACATGAATTGCTCCAAGCACAAATTGTTCCCAGAGTAAGCAGTATGCATTTGCCTGCCACTGCACCATGAGGGGTCTCCCTAGACTCTGGCATGCATTCCTGGAGCATCTTAACTAGGGCTGATACCAGGATCCAAGCATGACAGCCACATTTTTCCTGCATTGTCTGCCACTGGGGCTTTACATTGATTCGATTAGTTTCAGCTAGTCCACACAGGCGCACAATCACACAATCATAAGAGATCTGCAGCTATCCCTGTCATGTCACTGTGTATCAAGTGTCCTCATATCTGACTCAGCCCCTTAATATAGAAAAGGAATCTTTTACCAAATCAAAATTGTACCTCATCTTTTTCTTATCCCCTCACCACAGATTTACCATCCAACTTCTTAACAGTTAAGCTAATGAGCTTTAAAATGTTCCCGATCTGCAGCAACAAAAATATCAATGGTCAGTAAAAGTAAAAGTCTCTCCAGAAGCAGTGGGGCCAGGTGTCAACCTGTGCTATGATACACAGGTATACCATGACCCTTTCAAAGAGGTCAAAGTATGATCAAGAATGCAAGTTATTCCTGCTAAATTGAGGAGGATATGTACTCAAAAACAAGTTTATAAGAAAAGTTTGTCAGATTGTAACATTTGTGGGCATGTGGAATGGTAAGAACAGAGTGTGTCTTGTTGCGAGTAGGGGGTGAGAAGTATGGCAGCCTATTAAGCAGACACCAAAGATCAAAGCATGTTTGCTGAAACATGCAAGAGCTACCTCCTGAGTATGTAAAACTGCAGCCAGGACAGTAAATGGTTCTACTCAAACAGGGACAAGGTTTTGGAGGATAACCAAGTGGATAATAAGAAGTAACTATGGAGAGAGAAACATTTTACACTTTTCAAGTGTTCCACCAAACACAAAAAGTTACAAACTACTGTCCTGGGAATAGTCACATGATGCAAGCTGTATTCTTCTAAAGCCTTTAGCTTTTCTCTTTTAACAGTTTCTCTCATGCTCATTGACATTCTGAGCATGGTTGTAACCTTATAATCACATTATGCAAGTTTAGGGGTCACATTTTAAATTCATCTCTGTCACTTTATATTACTTTTCTGTTTCTGCAAGGAAAATTACACAAATCTAGCACTTAAAACAACCCACAATAGTATCTCAAAATGTTTGTGTGTGAGTTCAGGAATGCCCTAGCTGAGTCCTCCTCTCAGTGTCTTACCAGGGTGCAATCAGTGCTGGCTGGGCTGTGTTCTCATCTGGAGGCTTAACTATGGAAGAGTCCATTTCCAAGCTCCTTCAGGCTGTTGGCAAAAATTATTTCCTTGCAGATGTATGTATGACTGGGGGCCCAGGTTATTCCTGGCTGCTAGAGGGAGCCTGCTCAAGGTCCTTGAAGCTACTTGCAATTCCCTGCCATATGATACCCCTCCCACAGGCAGATTGCAACATGGTGGTTTGCTTCTTCAAGGCCAACAAGAGAATCTCTTTAGTCTACCAAGAAGGAGTCTTATACAATAAAACAGTATCGTGGGAGTGGCATTCCTATCACCAGTGCCACATTCTATTTCTTTTCTTAATTATTGTTATATTTTAAGTTCTGGGATACTTGTACAGAACATGCAGGTTTGTTACATAGGTATACACGTGCCATGGTGGTTTGCTGCACCCATCAACCCATCATCTATGTCAAATACATTAGGTATTTCTCCTAATGTTCTCCCTCCCCTACCTCCCCACCTCCCAACAGGCCCCAGTGCATGATGTTCCCCCACTCTGTGTCCATGTGTTCTCATTGTTCAACTCCCGCTTATGAGTGAGAACATGCGGTGTTTGGTTTTCTGTTCTTGTGTTAGTTAGCTGAGAATGATGGTTTCCAGCTTCATCCATGTCCCTGCAAAGGACATGAACTCATCCTTTTTTATGGCTGCATAATATTCTATAGTGTATATGTANACATAGGTATACACGTGCCATGGTGGTTTGCTGCACCCATCAACCCATCATCTATGTCAAATACATTAGGTATTTCTCCTAATGTTCTCCCTCCCCTACCTCCCCACCTCCCAACAGGCCCCAGTGCATGATGTTCCCCACTCTGTGTCCATGTGTTCTCATTGTTCAACTCCCGCTTATGAGTGAGAACATGCGGTGTTTGGTTTTCTGTTCTTGTGTTAGTTAGCTGAGAATGATGGTTTCCAGCTTCATCCATGTCCCTGCAAAGGACATGAACTCATCCTTTTTTATGGCTGCATAATATTCTATAGTGTATATGTACCACATTTTCTTAATCCAGTCTATCATTGATGGACATTTGGGTTGGTTCCAAGTCTTTGCTGTTGTGAACAGAGTGGCATTCCCATCACCAGTGCTGCATTCTATTTCTTAAAACTGACTCACAGGTCCTGCCCACACTCAAGCAGAGATGACCCAAGGGGATAAAAATCATTAGGGGTCAGCTTAGGGTGTGTTCTCACACACACGCACGCACACAGAGCAAATATGCTTTATCAGTTTGCATTCCAGGTTTGTTACCGGGATCTGAAAGCTGGTGGAAACATTGTGTGGGCATAATCAGAACAATGCTGTGCTCTACTGGTATGCATTTGTTATGGTCTGATTGGTCGAAATATTAGTCATTGAAGCCTCATAACTCAAGGTGAGATAACTGCTATAGCATTGAGAAAATGTTAAATATATTTTAACATTTTTCATAGAAGGCATTTTTTTCTGGTTGCTCTACTTAGTACCTAACAATGACCATTTCAACAAATTTGTCAGATGAAATGTTCCCCAAAATGTCGTCCTTTTCAAAATGACTAAAATATACCCTTTCATTTCATTTAAATTATTCTCAAAGGCAGCCACAGTGCAAATGAATCAGAAATATGTATTCTATGGTAATAGAATATTCTACATTATTTTTCTGGGCTGGAATGGTGTTTATTATGGCCTCATGCAAGGCCTGTGATGCAGGAAGGGTCTTCGATATTTTAAGTTCTGGGCCATGCATAGCAAATTCATAGCTTTCCTGCGGCGGTTCTGTCCTTCTCACCAGGGCAGACATTGATAATCAATCACAGTACTCTTGCTTGTGAAGTCTAGACACAGCTTCAGAACCTTAAACACCGTGCCTTAGGCAGCCACTAGCAATGGCTGGATTAGAACTTGAATTAAAGCCTGTTGGCCAGCCCTTGGATAGCCAAATAACTTATCTTACCATACACCCACCACTGGGCCCCAAAACTAAACTAAAGATGAAATTATCTGCTCAAAAGCCAATAGAAAACATAGGCTAATGGAGAACCATGATGAGACAGGATAGAGAAAGAGATCCCTACTACTGAGACAAAAATTTTAAGAGGTTATGTTAAAATATTTGTTTATATGGAAAAAATGAAATATATTAGTATGTTTCTTAAATTATATAATATGATTACCAGGTTGTCAGATCAGGGCAAAAACAGTTGATTAAAACTAGGGGCTAGAATTCTTTATCCCTTCTCCCCTTTGAAGTACCCTCTACCTATACTTAAGCTGTGTTTACAATGAGGAAACAGGTATTTTTCTATTAAATGATTATAGAGCTCACAAGATTTTTAGACTCTAAACTTGTCATATTTTCAATAAGACTTTGTATTGGGAAACATCGCAGTGTGATAAAGACACCTCAGATTCTTAGCATATCTCACTGTATGATTTTAGGTACACCTCTTATCCAACCCAGACCCATTTCTTCACGTGCAAAATGGCAATGAAGCTAACAAACAAAAGACGCACAACCCCTATTGTGTTTGGGATGATGGTGGTGATATATAACCTAAGTAATGAGAAAGTGTTTTGACCTCACAAGAAACATGATGTCACGTTATTACAAAGTAGTGTTTATTTAGATGTCACTTCTCCTTTGCAAGATATACCAAAAAATCTAAACACATGTGTATTTGCCAGCCCATACTGCCATAACAAAATAACCATAGACTGGGCAGCTTAAACACAGCAATTATTTTGTCACAGTTCTGGAGGTTAGAAGTCCAAGTTAAGATTCCAGCCCATTCCATTCCTGATGAGGGCTCTCTTCTTGGCTTGCAGATGTCCATCTTCTCACTGTGACTCCACATGGCCTTTCCTTGGTGTATGCAGTAAGGTGGAGGTGGAGCTTTCTGGTGTGTTTTCTTATAAGGACACTTATCCTGTCAGATCAGAGCCCCACTCATATGATCTTTTATTTAACCTTAATTACTTGCTTACTCCAAATGCTGCCACATTGGTGATTAGGGCTTTGACATGTGAAATTCAAGGGGACATAAATATGCAGTCCATAACTACCTGAAAAAAATCTTAGTGTTCAGAAAGACATCTTAGGTTTGCCTTAAAACTTTTATAACAGTTATTGAACTTTCACTGGGTGTCAAACTCTTCGTTACCTTATTTATTCTTCATAGCAACTCTACGTTGTGGATACTGTTAGGTTTCCTACTTTCTAGATGTTTAGGAAGGTCAGGCATCTTGTCCAGTGATCACACAACTCATGAAGTAATCGTTAACTCGTTCAACAAAGATTTTTGGCTCCTTCTCTGTGCTAAAAACAATCCTAGCTATCTGAGATGCATGCATAAATAAGGCAGGAAAAGATCTTCATCCTTGAGAAACTTACATTCTTATGGGAGAAATCAGACAAAAATAACACCAGTAGACATAATATATACAAAATCAGGAAATTATAGGTGCATGAAAAAATAGTAGATTAAGGTAGATTCATAGTGTTGGAAGAAGTAGAGGCAAGTAACAACATTAAAGTGGTATAGCTAGAGTTCATCGGGCAAGTAAGAGTTAAATGATCACTAGAAGAAGACGAGAAGGTTGGCCAAGTAAATTCATGAGGGAAGAGAATTGAGACAACAGAAGGAAGAAGAGTAGAGGCCGAAAGATAGCATCACGGTATGAGTGTGTTTGAGAAACAGCAATGAGGCCAAGAGTCAAATTCTGGTCTAACCCAAGAGCCCAACTTGGTAATTGCTGTCACATCGGCCTCCAAGTGTTGATGCACCATTGTCAATCTCTATGTATAAGGAAGGAAAATTAATATTCATTGAGCACTTGGTAAGTGTCAGGCACAGTGCTAGGTACTTTATATGTATTATTGATTGTCACAAATTACCAAAGTTGCCTGGGGAAATTCTGTGTGGGTTGGTCCCATGGGAAAAGAAAGACTATATCAAGTTAATTAATGAAATGTCATCAGCACGTGTGGCCTCATTAGAGTTCATTTCATGTCCATCCTACCCTGTGTCAAGGTAGAGAAAAAAGCAGCTGTGGAGTTCATTGAAGGACACTGACAAGATTTCCCTCATGGTCTTACCTGTGTCTATCTCCTTTGCAGACCTGTCTCCTGAAATGCAAAATTCCAGTCTTCCACTAGGTTAGGCCATTATCAAGACAAAATGAATTCTTAATTTTATAGGAACAACAACAAAAAAGATTCAAAATACTATCTGAATTTTCATGTAAATCAATGTGAAAATAGATATGCTTATGGGCAAGGACTAGTAGAAGCCATGAAACAAATGGAAGACTTTTTTAAAATCACAGTTATAATCCCAATTGTTTTAAAACCCAAAGCCTCTTGAAAGGGTAACATATCCTCTCCTTACCAGCCATTACCAGCTAAGGAAAGGTAATTTATTAGTTTGATCCTTTTCAGATATCAGAACTCTCTCTGTTTGGAGAGAATTACACCAGAAGGGCAAAGGAAAGTCCCCAGAACAGACATTGCCAGGGAACAGAGGATGGGAAATGCCCCACAGGGAAATAGGTTCCTGAAAGACAGAATGAAAAGGGGCTGAAGGGAACTGGACCCATTTTGCTGAGGCAACTGGCTCCAGAGTGGGCTATTACAACTAGTTTATGCCCTCCCTGGACTCAAGCTAAGAAAGACTCATGTTATATGTAACTTCCCAACTTTGAGTCCCCATTGTCTCAGGATAAAGTTCAATGCCATTATGATGGCTTATCAGATCCTTAATGGTCTGTCCCCATCTCCTTGCTCCATGCTTCCTCTTGAGTTCAGGCATTTGCAAAGTCTCATCCCTCTGCCTGCAGTGCTCTTTCCCGTCCTGCTTTGCATGGCTGTCCACTAACATAAAACTTCCTTAATCACTCTCCTAGGCAGAGTCCGTTACCCCACACCTCTGCTACCTTAGTGTCCATTGCTGTCTTTGCAATAGAACATATTATACTCAACCATAATTTCCTGTTAACTTGACTGTCTCCCCATTAGAGCAGCTCAAGGGAAGGGAATGGACAGTGCTTTGGTCATCATTGTATGTCCATTGCTTAAAGGACAGAAAGTGGACATTTCAGAGGTGAGGATTCAGGCCCAATCATACCATCTTGAACTACAGGAAGCACAATATTAACTCACCCATCTTCTGAAGAGTAGCCTGCATCCCTGTTAAACCAGGGAGCCACTGTGCATGGTTGACTGGGTACAGTATCACATTTCCCAGTTGCATGTTTCAGGCAAAACCCTGTGCTGTAAGCCTTGACTGCCTATATAGCCAACTGTCCACACGATATTGCTAAATAGGTTATATTGCATCTAAAACTTAGAATTTACATACGTTTTAGGATAAACTAAGACTCAAAAAAGTTGAGTGAGTCAAACAGGTGACACAGCTCATTAACAACAGAAGGCAGATGTGCACTGGAGAATTTTCACTCCCCATTCGATTTCTTCCCACTGTATCATTTTGCATAGTAAAGAGTAAAATGAATAAAACAAAAATAAAAATGCAAGAAGGTGACAGGTTTATTGAGTTCTGCAAAAAAATGTAACAGGAAGACACAGGCAAGTTAATTTTCTTCTTTGGCTACTGGGTAAATGTAAGTTAGAAATGTGTCCTCTGATATAAACCAGTTCATTACATTCCTAAAGATTTTACACCTTTTGGTTTCTGTCTGTTCTTGCTTATTCAAAAGCATAGGAGGAAGGTCAGATATCTATTGTACTGATTTTCCAGAGTATATATTAAGAAGACTCAAATGCAAATGCTCCTCTCAACTGTGATAGCTATTTTCTTGTCCCTGAAAGGAGAAAAAACTCATTAGAACTTTTGCAATCATATTTTATTTGCTTTGCCCTTTCAAGATTACACCCATGCTGTTTTTTAAGCAAACACATAGTATAAATATCTGGGTAGCAATAAATATGGAAATAAGGCTCAGCCTTGGTGTGATGAATTTAAATATGAAGTAACAGGTATGAAAACAAATGTACAAATAATACTATTAGTAGATGCAGTTGTCATAAATGTTATTAACTTAATTATTTTCATAGCTTCAGTAAATTTCTACTCATATATTTCTACTAGTAGACAAGTTGAAATAACTTATTTCCTCTAGATCTTGGTTAGAAATACACTGGAGAAGATAACTTTTTCTTACATCAAAATGATAGAAACCTAAACTGTATTGAATTGAGACAATCCGGTGTGAACTGGGTAAATACCATGAGGTTTTCATGCCTTAAAATGATTCTAAGATGTATCTTACTTTAAATAACTACATATTAAAAGCAATTTGGTTGAAAATTATTTTAAAATTTTAACAAAATATAATTAAATATAGATTAATAGTCACCAGGCTTATGATAGTTGAACGTTTTCCTGGTAGTCTTAGTTACCACAGATAAACTTAATTTCCTGATTGTAAATCTCTTTATAACAACTGTCAACATCATTTACTTATTCAAACTAAAATCAAACATGTTATTTTAAAATTATAGTAGATAAATATAAGTAATACACAATATTTAATTAAACACTTGTTGCATACCTGGAATTGCTCTGCATACTATCACCAATAACATAGATAGCACTTACATATGACAAGTCCTCTTCTGAGGTCTTTCTACGTTAACTCATTTCATATATCATTACCTCAACAACCCTATGAGGTAGGATTATCCCTATCTAATAAAAAGGGTACCAAGGTTTACAGAAGTTAAATCACTTGATCAAGGTCCCTTAAACCTAGATCTCACCGACTCCAGAGCTGAAGTTCTTAACCACTTCACTTGCTTGAGTGCTTCACGTGATGCACAGAGGAGTTTATCAAAAACTAGACTCATCGATTTACTTACTAAGTTCAATGTGGGTCTTTCACCATTTAGTGGAGTTTTATATTTGTTTCCCACAATATAGAACTGAGATGCTTCCAAAATATTACTCTAAAAAAATAGTATGCATTAACTTAAAAGTAGTGACTATTTTTTCAACACAAAGAATAATGAGCCTTTTAAAATAATGTACTTTTTAGAAAAATTAGATGCTGGTATTATTAGCTGTCTGCAATTTTCTCTACCTGCCACAAAAAGTACAGATATACTTCTGTTACCATCTTGCATATGTACTGATTTAAGTTCATGCAATGGCCTGTGGAAGGTCCAGGGCCAGGAGAATTAGCTAATAATTTTTAGTTTATTCTGTGCTTCAGATACAATATTAGAACACATTATCTTATTTAATTAGTACAACATTGCTATTAGGTGGGTTTTATTCCTTCATTTTATGAGAAAAGAGGTTAAAAGAGTTCTGGGTGGTTTTTTTTGTTTGTTTGTTTGTGTGTTTGTTTGTTTGTTTATGTCCAGGACCTTCTAACTAGTAAGTGACTAAAAGTAGGAGTTAAGTAAACAAAAAAAAAAACTGTTTCTTCCAGTGTCAGAACTCATGATCTTGATTATGTTGCTACATGACCTATTAATTTAAACGTTGAGAAATTCCTCTTTAGAAAAAAATTCACCTTTGGAGAACATTGTCCATCTCCACCTTTGTACATTTTTCAAAGCACCAGTGTTCTCTCAGGCAATTTCAACAACTGTGCAAAGTGGGTGGGTCCACATGTCATGGATGGAGGGCCACGTTGTGTGTGGCAGACTCACTTTACAGATGAGAATCTGAGGCTCAGTAACATGATGTGATTATCTGGAGTTCTCACCAATATCAATGGCAAACATGGTATCAATGCCCAGGGTTTTTTTATGATTCCATTCCACTTTTCATCCACAGGTGCCTCCAGAGTGGTGAACATAAGACATGAAAGGAAGTGAAAGTCAGATCTTCTAACTCTTTTCGGAGTGGTGGGAGTGAAGGAGTAGTGGGTTTGTGCCAAGTGATGGCCAACAGATGCCACGCAGATAGAATGATCTGGTACACCAGATCACTGCTGTCCAATAGTACTTCCTATAGAGATGGAAATATTCCATTCTATACCATTCAGTACGGTAGCCACTAGCCGTATGTGGCTGTTTTGCACTTGAAATGTAGCTGATATGACTGAGAAGGAACTTTAATTTTATTTAGTTTTAATTAATTTAAATTTAAATATCTGCATGTGGCCAGTAGTTATCTTATTTGACAGTAATAGTGTTAGCTTTTTTAGCCTCAACCTCAGAAGTCACATCCATATCTTTTCTGTGGATGCAGACCACCACCTATTTCATAAAGCCTGATGCATCCAAATAAGTCCCTCCAAACTGCGAGCCCTAACATGGTTTTACTTGGCTATTTCCTATTGCCTCAAGAAACGCTAACTCATTTAATTTAAAAAACAAAAAGACTATAAAGCAGGACAGGCATTATTTCCATTTTACAGATAAAGAAAGTAAAACTCAGGTCATCAGAGTAACTTGCCCACTGAGACATAAGCTGATAGTTTTGACTACCATACTATTCTGCTTATTTATTTTTTCCCAAGTAGCTTTTGATGAAACTATACAGTTTTTCTTTCTATTTAGGAATTGTCTTAGTTTTTCAGGTTGCTATAACAAAATACCAAATGGGGTGGCTTATAAACAATGTCTATTTCTCACAGTTGTAGAAGCTGGAAAGTTAAAGATCAAGGTGCTTAGGAGATTTAGTGTCTGGTGAGGGCCACTTCCCCACAGATGGCTGTCTTCTCTAACTTTACATGGCAAAAGGGGTGAGGAATCTCTCTGGGATCTCTTTTATAAGAGCACTAATCCCATTTGTGAGGAATCCATCCTTATGTCAAAAGGCCCACCTGCTAACACTATCACTCTGAAGGTTAGGAATTCAACGTATGAATTCTGCGGGGACATAAACATCAGTCAATTGCAGAAGTATATTTGGAAAGATTAAAATGGCCTTTGAACTGAGAGCCCTTCTATACAGATATGGCAAAATATTTTTAAATGTGGTCCTTCAGTTTATCTTGTTCTTTTTGCATACCTCCAACTTTGAAACAGTGACTTTGACGTGAATTACAAATATGCATAGGTATATAAATATATATGTGTAGAGAGCCTTCATTTCATTGTTTGCAACCATTTGCTTCTCATTCTACTTTTCTCCCCCAGTAAGGCTTTTCTTGGTTTAAACTCTTTCAGGGGCAAAAAACATCATTCAACTGATTTAAACGAAAAGTTTTCTGGCCATGAGATATAAGGCCAAGGAAATAGCTCACTTTGGACATCACGACCTCTCTCTCCATCTTTCTATTCTGTTTTCTTCTACATTGGGCTCCATCTCAAACAAGCTGTGCCTCAGCAGTAATAAAAATGCTACCAACAGGCCTAGTTTTATATCACACCAGGGTACTACCCAGCAATGAAAAAAAAAAAAAAAAAAAAAAAAACTCTTTTTTCCCAATATCATTAGAAAAAATCCTGGAACTGAAAATTATTGGTTGGCTTAGGTCACAAGCCTATTTCTGAATCAGTCACTGTGGCCAAAGAGATTGTTCCAGTTTTTAGTTGCATATGACAGCCCCAAAATTAGTAGTTTGAAACAATAGCCATTGTATTACATCTCGTATTTTTATTGGTAGCAATTTGGATAAGGTTTGGCAGGGTGATTCTTCAGAATAAACATGAAATCTAATAAAATGGCTATTGTTTCAAACTGCTCATGGACAGAGGTCCATGGTGTTCAGCTGGTGACTGGATTGGTTGCAAAAGTTCAAAATGGCTCATTTACCTTGGCTTGAAGGAGACAGCTGGAAGGTTGGGATCAGCTGGGATGATCAACTGTAGCATCTGCATGTGTACTTCCCAGTATGGTAGTCTCGGGGCTGTTGGATTTTTTATAGGCTGGCTCAGGACTCCCAGAAAAAGCATGTGTGGAAGCTGCAAGACATTTTATGACTTACCTTAAGAAATCCTAGAATGTTACTTGGGTTACATTCTTTTGTTCAAGCAAGTAACTAGAGCCAGCCCAGGTTCAGCAGGAGAGGTATCACACTTCTCAAGGAGAGGCATAGCTATTTGTTTTTTCCAACAGTGTTTAAGCTACAAAGAGATAGAGTGATCTGAATGGACCTGCCTGGTCATGTGGCCACCTCTGTTTCCAGGGAGTATAGCTATCTCCACCTGAAGCATCTGACTAACATTGTAGGGAGAGTAGCTCCCCAAAGGAAAATTAAAGTATTGTCCCAGAAGAGAAGGGAGCAGATGCTAGGTATGTAGAAATAAGAGCTATGCGACAAATTGATGTTGACATCACCAAACCTCGTATAATAATTCTAGCAGGCATTATGAAATCAAAAAAGATATCAAAATGTGGGGTCCATAAAAGCCTGAACCTTAAACCTTGCCTTTCACTAGTTTGGGCTAATTAAAATCTGAACCTTCCTCTCCTTATCTGTAAAATGTGGATAATATGATCTTCTTCCCACAATTGCTGCAAGCATTAGATGGAGTGCTATACCCTTAGGGTTTACTCAACAATTATCCCCTTTTTTTCCTTACGAAACATCTTAAACTGTGAACACAAGCTCCTCTTGAAATTAGCATCCCCTCTTAGAGCCACCTGAAGCATAGTAGCCTAAGAAGTTTCAAATGTGTAGAAACCAAGCATTATTTGCAGGCTGCACTGGCCCTTACTTCCCAAATGCAATTTACATTTTCACTTTGATCAGTAAAAGCAGATATATTGGTCTCTGTTGACATGAGAGAGTACCTCTATGCATCTTTGCAGTGACATACTTTCCTATTTCATCTTTGAAATTCATTTCTCTCACAATCCAAAGCAGTCAAGGTCATTGGTCCTTTAAGAATATTGGAGGTTGCTCGACCCATCTTGATAATGAAATTTAGGGCTGAATTTAGCTTTTTCTCTTTTATTGGTCATCACTGATAAAACTTGATTGCTTAATATTTTTTCCTGAGCGTCCAGGTGCTGAAAGCTGTGTTCCAAATTCAGCGATTAACTGTGTCTTAAGATACTAGACTGATGACTTCTCAGTCTGGTGCTTTTCATCAGGGGGACAGTGTGGATGAGCTGTCCTTCAAGAAATGTTAGCCTTGGTTTGTACATTTTTTAATGTAAATACCAACTGAAAAAGTTAGGCTACATATGTTGCAGTTCCTTCATATTTTATAGTTTCCTTTGTGTATATTTTCAATTAATGTGCTTAGTTCTTGAACTGGATCTAAATACAAGTGATCTTGGATTGAAAGCTATCAGGATAGTGTGTGGTATTAAGGAGAGCACTGGTTCTTTCTCCTGCTGCTAGAAGAGGCAATAAAAGAACAGGAGAGAGAGGGAATGTTTCATTGTGTTCAGTGTGTAGGGACCATACCACTGCTAGATAAAATCATTTGAGATAATAGTACAGGTGACACTAAATAGCAATTGAGGTACAGAGTAAATACATTGCTCCCTTTTTTCTTCTTCTTCTTTTGAGATGGAGTCTTGCTCTGTCACCCAGGCTGGAGTGTAATGGAGCCATCTCGGCTCACTGCAACCTCCACCTCCTGGGTTCAAGCCATTCTCCTGCCTCAACCTCCCAGATTGCTGGGACTATAGGCATATGCCACCACCCCCGGCTAATCTTTGTATTTTTAGTAGAGATGGGGTTTCACCATGTTGGTCAGACTGGTCTCAAACTCCCGACCTCAAGTGATCCATGCGTCTTGGCCTCCCAAACTGTTGGAATTACATACATGACCCACTGTGCCTGGCCAGTTGTTCCCTTTTCCATTTCCTTCTATCCTTTTGCTACATTGAAAGAGAACATCTCAATTTAGTATTATCGTGTCTTTAATATCTCCCTAGAATTTGTTCATCTCCAACTTTTTAAAATAAACTGAGGATTTCACCTTAGAAAGACGATAGTGTCTAACATTGTACAATCAGCAACCTTTTATTGTATTTATTTTATATTGACCTCAGAGCATGTAATACCAGTTTTCCAGTTATAGTAAGGTACAAATGTTTCCTTTTTACATAAATTCATTGAAGTAAAAGAATCATTTCCTAAAAGTGACACCCTTTGTTTTAAAGCTCAGATGGAGCTCTTTGTTTTAGTTAGTCATGGTCTTATGTAGTGCCTTTTGCCCTGGCTGCTTATTTATAAACCAAGACTACACAGTTTGTTTTGTGACCTGGGTGCAGGGAAAGCTGTGCAAATGTGTAGTCAAGTGGTCTGTAATAAGATGAGTGATACAAATGCTGAACAAGCCTCCTCCAGGCAGCATCTGATAGAGATCTGTACTGAAGAAAATATTTGATGAGGACAGACCGCTTAATCCTGTCAAATGAACTAATTCATTTCCAGTTCCATCTATGAAATGGTACTTCGCAAAAGCAGAATTATGGCCCAGGAGGAGACATTCATCTGACAGAGAAATAGTATTGCTGAGAGGAGATAGAACTTGCTCTGGATCAAAAGTGATCATTTCTATTATCCTCATGGTATCTTCGATTTGTCACAGCAATTGCATTTGTATAAAGCCTAGTTAATTAAGACTGTGGAGTGTGATCGAATTTAAGCAGCACAATTCCTAAAAATATACCCAGCCTTATCTTCTGCTCCCACTTGCTGATACGCACACACACACACACATGCACACACACTTTTGCTCCAGAAATACTGATATAATAGTTGCCAGAATACAATATTCTAGCTCATACCTCTGGGTCGTGCACAAGCATTACTTCTACTGAGATTCCCCTTCTCTACTGCCTTTGCAAATTCCTACTGATCCTTTAGCACTCATTGCAGACATCCCTTTTTCGACCCCCTCTCAGCTTTGGATTAGATCCTGCATCTTACTAGTTGTGTGAGCGTGGGCATGTTTTGTGCCTCCTATTGATTGGTTTCCTCCTCTCTAAAATGAGATTATTATGAGGATTAAATTATGGAATAAATACAATGTATTTAGCACAGTGCCTGATCCACAGTCAATTCTCCCTAAATGTTTATGATTTCAAAGTATTATTTATTTTGTCATTGCCCTGACTACATTGATTGCAATTAAATAGTGTTTTTTATTAAGCTGATAGTTTTCTTAAGGGCATGCACTAAAATTTATTAAATTTGTCCTCAGCCTCAACATATTTAGGAATATGACATATTTATGTTTAATTGAACTGCATTGAATTGCATCTGAATGAGGGCAACTGATGGTTACTGATTACTACTTACTGATGATTACTTTTATAATAACAATAACAGCAGCAAATTTATTGAGCACTTACTTTGTACCAGGCATTCGGGGAATCAAACTTCCCAAACCAATTCATTGGCTGGTTCCATTTACATCTGAACCAATCACTGAGATAAGGGGAAAGGAACATGCAGAGGGTTAAGACAAGGTCCCATGACCACATGGTTAGAGTGAGTGAAGGTTGTTTCCCCAAAGGTAAACCCAAGTACCACAACCAGAGGGAAAAAATTGGGATTACTGCTGGGGAGACCAAAATGTCAGATGAGTACAAGACGGTTTCAGAGTAATTTTTATTTGTCCATAAAGCCTGCCTCTTGGATCATTCCAGGGCAACAACTTAGCAGTTAATTTAAGTGATAAGATTAAATTTTATTTTAAATATCAGTGATCCTTCCTCCATTCTCAAATAGAATGAGTTGATACATGAGTTTATGTGTATCAAGGTGGTTGAACTTGTTGGTCTAAAATACAATATATAAAAGGCTAATTAGAATATTGCTACTGTGATCTGAATGTGTGTGTCTCCCCCACCCTCAATTAATATGTTAAAACCTAATCACCAATGTGATGATATTAGAAGACAGGGGCCTCAACTGAGTGTAATCCTCATGAATGAAATTAATGTCCCTATAAAAGAGACTTCAGTGAGCTACCTTGTCTCTTTCTGCCATGTAAGGATACAATGAGAAGACATCATCTATAAACAAGGAAGCAGGCCCTCACAAGACAAATAATTGGCCATTGCCTTGATCTTGGACTTCCCAGCCTCCAGAATTGTGAAAAATAAATTTCTGTCCTATATAAGGTACCCAGTTTATACTATTTTGTTATAATAGCCCGAATGGACAAAGCCAATTGCTAACGATTACCTCATAGTTTTGTATCAACTACATTGCCTAGTATGATGCATTTCATAAATAAATTCATATATATGTGCTATAGGCTACCTTAGCTAGTTCAGGCTGCTGTAACAAAGTACTATAGATTGGGTGGGCGTATAAACAACAGAAACATATGTCTGACAATTCTGGAGGCTAGAAGTCTGAGACTAGGCTGCCAGCATGGCCAGGTTCTGGTGAGGGCCCCCTTCTGGGTTGTATACTGTTGACTTCTAATTGTATCCTCACATGGCAGAAAGTAGAGTGAGGTTTCTGGGGAACCCTTTTATATGGGCACTAATTCCATCCATGAGGGCTCTACTCTCATGACCAAATTACCTCCCAAACACTCTACATCCTAACATCATCACGTTGTAAGTTAGGATTTCAACATAGGATTTTGGGAGGACACAAGCATTTAGTTCATAACATGAGCTTATACATTACCTTTCTGAATTGAGGGGGAATGTTATTCAAGAAGAGTTTCATAATGAGATGAATTGAAAGGAAGTAATTTTGGCGTATTCCTTCTTGTAGAAAGGGGATCATATGACCAACAAAATCCTAAAATACAAAACAGTTTGCCTATACTCAGAATGTTGCACTGGTGATTGTTTTTTTCTTTGGGAAAAGTTGTCATCTCAGAAAGTAAAATGAAAATGGTTTTTGAGCTTGGCATTTGGGCTAGAGCCGACTTGAAAATTCAGAGCATGAGAAAAAATTTTTTTCTTTAGACCTGTCTTCTCCACAAATCATATTCATGAAGATTTTCAGACTCTGTCCCTGTGGCTCAGGCTCGGGTAGAGCTAGATTTCAGCCTGCCACAGGTGGGACAGAAAATGATTTTAAAAGAACAATAAATAAATATTAGAAGCCTTTTCTTTAGTTGCTATTTTTTTCCCTTTTTCTTTTGATGACTGATGTTCAGTTTTCTCCCAATTTCTTTCTTGTGCTACAGCAAGCCTCAAAAAATACTTCGCTCCGAGAGCAATTTCTATATGCTCTCATCTTCTTGCAGAAATTATGTCAGAAACATCCAAATGAATCTTAATAGTGAGTAAAATTGAATTTGGCTTCTCTATGCCATAACAGTATTACTCCATTGTGAGCAAATCTGGATTATAATTAAGAAAACCCAACATTACCACTGACACGGAAGTATGCTAGGAAAATGACCAATTTACATAGATCTATGCCAGTTCTGTAACTTCTGCATCTGGTATGCTATGAGGGACAGAGTGATTGTGCATGTAAAGTGGAAAGACACATAATAAGGGCAGAAATCTACTCTCAGGATTATCTATTAGTCAACTAAAATTTTTAATATTAATACAAAATCTCATTCTTCAGTAATTGTTAATATTCAGTACCAAATGGCTAGAAAATAGCAGTAATCTGGCTTTGGTGCAGTCAAACACCTGGATTCATTCAATCATTTAGTTATTCCAAAAATATTTATTGAGCACCTTCAGTGTAACATAGGATTGTGTAGGTGGCAAGTAGCAGAATGCCCAACTGAAGCAGCTTGGACAATAAGAATTGATTTTTCCTGCATACAGAAAGTAGAGAGGTATTGGTTATTGACCTAAGTGCCAGCATTGCAGCAATTTTCCTGAACTGTCTTTTATGATGGCTATGGTAGCTGCAGCTGTCATATACGCATTTGAGACTGTGTGAGTAGGTGACTTAAGGACCAGGTAAGCAGTGACTTTGTCTTTTCAAAAGGAAATCAAGATTTTTCCAGAGTGTCCTCCACAGCAGACCTTTGCTTGCTCTCATAGACCAGAATCTTATCATATGCCCAACCTCAGCTACCAGGAAAGCTAGTAAAGCAATTATTTTTAAGTTCCACTGCTGGAGTGGGAAGTATCAAGGGAGAAGGAGTTGGGAATGGCTTTTCTGTAGCCAATTTACAGTGCTGGTCACAATTTCTATGTGCCAGGCACTCTGCTTGGTACATTAAACATACAACTGGAAATACACAATCACTGGCCTCAAGAAGTGTACATCTTAGTAGAGAGATAGGTGAAGAAACACTTAAAATACATGAGGAAAGAGGAGCACAATACAATAGAAGCCTAAAATAAGGAAGACTTAAGTTTGGTTAAGTGTGGAATTGATAAAGAAATTTTTACAGTATCAAAGAATAACTTAGAGACAGTTATTTGGCATGTGGTTTAGTTATTTCTCATACAAATGATGTTCTTGTATTTGAGAGAGTCAGTGGCAGACTAAATCAAGTAACAAAAACACAGAACTCGTAAGGGATAGGAAAGGAAAAACCTATAGACAGTGTGGGAAAAGTGAAATTTGTTTGCATATGTTGTGGTGAAAACAGAGAAGTGAGTCTGGACTCTTACTGTCTTTTTTTTTTTTTTTTTTTTTT
>NW_016819951.1:1700730-1708432 GCF_001698545.2 Rhinopithecus bieti
AAAAAAAAAAAAAAAAAAAAGCACTTGAAAGAAGTGTGTGTGTGTCTATGGGATGAGTGAATGGAAGGCCTGGGATGATAGGGAGTGGCAGGGACTGTGGCAAACTGGAGAACATGAACCCTAACCAAAGGAGAAAACACTGCCCAGTTGTTTTTATAAACATGCAGACCAGTGTTGCTAGTCTTTCCATTTTTCCCAGAAACCTAACATTTGAACTTTAATGTAAAATCTCCTAATGTGAATATTGGTAATTAATTTAAATTATTAAAAGTACTGTGTAGGGAGAAAAAAAGAATCCAGATCAATTTCAGCACATAAGCTGCCAATTTTTGAGCTTCGTGTTAAATAAATGTTTTGTAATTTCTTAGGATCAGTTTGACTGGAGAACAGGACAGCTCCTTTAATCAGGAAAGTGAGTAGCCAGTGATCAAGAAGCCATGAAAAAGTGCCCTGTCATCAGTTGCTAGATTCTTACATCAGTGCATTTAGAAGCAAAAACTCATAAATATAATATCTGAATTTGATTAAAATAAAATATCCCCCAAAATATAAATACTAAAGTAACACTCTTAATAATTATTCAGTATACTAGATTATTTTCGTGTTTCTAGTGTTTTGCTATTTAAGTGTATTATGGATAAGATTGTTTTTATTTTTCTTTTCAAAGGCTTAGGTTTTCTTTGCATATACTCTTGCTTCCCAGTTAATCCAAGCGGAAAATGCATTCATAGATTGGGGTTTGTTGTTTTGGATTTAGGTACAGAATACCCAACATTTTATGTCATTTTTTTCCAAACCTCTGTCAGTCTCATACCATCTTCCTATTTCTTGCTATACCAGTACATTGTCTTTATCATTACTTGCTTGATGCTTTTCTTTAAATTTACCTAAATGTATTCATCTTAAAAATATATTTTCTGACTACTTTCCCATTGCCTTTTGTTGTATAACAAATCTCCACACAATGAATGACTTAAAGGAACAAAAATGTACCATTTCTCACAATTCTGTGTTGCCTGGGTGGTTTCTTCTGGTCTGGGCTGGCTCCATTGGACCTGGAGTCAGGATGGCCTCTGTCACATGTCTGATGATTGGCAGGCTGATGATGCCAGGAGGACCTCACCTGGGGTAGCTATTCTCTGTTCCACATGACTTTTCAGCATGGTCCCGACAGGGTTCTATAGAGCAGCAAGCCCCAACACAACCACCTTCAAATCTCTTCTTGTCTCTTGCTTTCTAACCTTCTATTGGATGAAAAAATCATATAACCAAACCCAGATGGAAGGGCTGGGAAAATAGACTCTACTTCTTAATGGAAGGAGAGGCTAAATCAGTGCACAGAGGGGTTATAGAAGAGGAAGCATTTGTAATTGTTCTTACAATCAGAAAATGGAAAATCAGTATTGCCTGACATAAAGAGGCAGTACATTTAGAAAATAAAATCAAAATTAATCAGCATTATTAAACCACTATTGCTAGAAAAGTAAGGTTTTAAGCTACCACAAGATTCCCCACCTCCCAGGATCCTGAGCCCTTAGATTGGGAAGTACCTTTCTATGTTTCTAGGTTTTACTGTTGAATGTTGGGTATGTGTTCTACTCCACTTTCAGTTTAGCTAAACAGATAGCCGTAAATACAGTCAGAAGTATAGGGGATTTTTGGCTCAAGGCAGTAGAACTAAGATGTTGAACTTTTTGCAGACAGTTCCATCTGAAACATTGCTGCATGTATGTTCCTCCTCTCCTTTAAGTGCTTTTTTAGCTTTCTTAATGCCATCACTGACATGAACAAAATGAATTTTGAAGTGTCGGTATGGAAAATTCTTTTCCCCCTTGTTTGTTGGCAGTTGGCAGATTCATTCTGGTTTACTGGGTTTGATATTAGTGAAATTACATATTTCAAACTAAGAACCCTTATATCATCCTTCATTTTCTCATCTGCTTTAAAACTCATAGGTGAAAGCTCTGCTATGCTTTTATGTAGTTCAGCCTGCCTATTTTAAGTAGTGCTGAGCATAGAGCAGATGGTCTATAAATATTTTTCTGATAAGTAAAGCTAAACTCTTCCAAACAGTCCAGACAATTCCACAAAAATAACCACGCTAGTTGTGCGGTATTGTATAAGAAAACAAAATAAAGCAGTTGATTGTTGTTTTCCACTTTTTAAGAGGTGAGTGGTCAAAGGCATATTCCAGAGATATTGGGAAGTTCTTGCCGAATGACTGAAATAATCAACTATCAAATTATTTTGCCACTTCAAATATAGACACACATCAAATTAGTTTCAAGAGTGCTCTATGATCAAGGTTTCCATATTTCATCTTCACATGAGAGTTAAGTTACATTTTTTGAGGTTAATTACAGCAAACCTGAAGGTATCAGCCTCCCCTAGAGACTGCAAGAGCACAATGGTATTGTATCATGTTATTCTCTCTCTCTCTCTCTCTCTCTCTCTCTTTTTTTTTTTTTAATTAAACACCTGTATTAACACATTCTCAAGTGTCTGTGAGCCAGGCATATAAAGTGCTGAGAACCACAGGATTTTCATCCAGACTTCAGTCCCCCCGAGTTTTCCATGTTCTCAGTTGTGATTCACTCAGCCACCTATGCCATCTTAATAAAATAAGAGAAACAATGTATCTCGTTCAATTCCCTAGGATTTGGCTTCTAAGGCAATAGGTGAGTTCAGGGTTAGAGATGCTTCTCTCCTAGTTGGTATCAATTTGTATAGATCTGAAGTGGCCTAAGAGGTTTTGTATGCCCTGTTCTTTCTCCCTTGTCTAAAGTTTCCATCAATGCCAAGAGCATCTCCCTGGGAGTTTGAACTTCCCTTTAATCTAATCCATTTAGAAAATGACTCACAATTCATTGAATAAAGTAGAGAAAATTGATACCTTTTCATTAGTCTGACAAAGTCTTTTTCATTGCTGCCATCTAAAATGTGTTTTCTATTTAAATTTTATTTATATCAATCTTCTCTAGTGGGAGTAAGATTAAAATGAAAGACCTTACAATCAGTGTACAACTTTCCCATTACTGCCAAAATGTGAGCACTAGTTTTGCAAATGAACTTAATGCCAGGAATTTTCTGAGCATAATTTAGTATTTGGGATCAACTGCATAGTGGAATCAACCAAAAGTGATATTTTAATACCTCAATAACTATAAAAATGATTACTTTACATATAAAAAAGGAAAGCATACTTAACTGACGTTATTTGATTATGGTAAATTTGTGGCAATTCTAGCAAAAACTATATTATAGAGTCTAATAGTACTCTCATAAAGTACTTTTTAAAATTGGAGAAATGTTTGTATATAAACATATTCCTTCAAGGAGCCATTTCTAAAGTTTTAAGAAAACACTAAAATGTAAAAGTATGCCTCTGCCAAATGGAATCATGAGTGATAATTTTTTAAAATTATCTGTATGCTTTAAATGTTAAAAAATAATATGTATTACTTTCAGAATTAGAGAAAAAAAGTTTTTTAAATTGGCAAAATAAGAAACATCAAAACCTTTGTTCTTCAAAATTGCAAATTACTATCTACTATAAATAAACTTTAGGGTCACTCTTAAATAATTTGAAGGTAGAATGTTAAATTATAAGATACAAGGTATATACAGTAAGAAATGTATTTAATAAGCATGATTCCTTGTGTTCCTTGCTGACCATTTATTAAAGATTATTTTTCTACACAATTGCACAGTCACGTAAAGCTGAATTCTCAAATAAAACCGTCTATTTAGTGAAAGCGAGACCACCATTTGGGATTTGATTTACAAATAGAATCAAGGATAAAGTTATCACAAATTGAAAGCATAGAATAAGCCAGGGATTCCAGGACTGGTATTCAGCCTAAGACAAAGTATTATTAGTGGCAGGAATTAGGAGAGCTCCCTTGAGTTGCAAAAGGTCTCTGAAAATTCCCTGTCACCAGAGCATACAGCTTTTTCCAAACTAGGATCTGTACCCCTGTGTTCCAATAAGACAGCTTAGAGTAGCCCGTAACAAGTAAAAGATTTCTGTTTTGTGTTTTGTTTTAAAATTCATGTCAAGTTAGTCTTTTATATCATAATATATATGCTTACTTATTTTAATACAAAAACAATTTTGTTAATTACTTAATGGTTAAATTACTTCATCAATGAGGAGTCTTCTTATGGTCACACTCTGAGAATCTAAATTATATCCACTTGTTATTTTCTCTGATAGCACGTTGTATCTTTTTATGCATCACAACTTGTCAATATATATTGTCTGGTCTTTATATTCAGGGCAGAGTTCCAACAAGGGACTGTATGCTGCTTTAGAGTGAGAACTGTGTGTCTTTATTTTATGTCCAGCACTGCAGTAAATGATTAGCTTTTGAATGAATAAAAGATAACTTTTGTCTCAAATACCTTTAAAAAAAGTCTACCAACTGAAGGAAATTATACCACATTTAACTTGTGACCTTCAATCCTGCCCATTTCACAATCCATATCCTCCCCTCTACCCTCACCAAGAAAAGATTGTCTGTTCAAAAAGCACTAGAATAGAATTTGTAGAGGGAATGCAATCCTAATCAATCTTACCATCAGCCCTTAACTTCATGTATGTCTTTGAAATATACTGTAGATCCTCTAAAGAAATACATTTTGACCTATAAAAAAGATCATATGCATTTCAGAATTAGTATAATCTTGCGTTAAAGATAAGGCATTAACCCTGTATGAAGGTGATGGGATGGAGGCATACAAAGCTGGATAATGAACACATGGATTAACAATGTTAATACCTGCCACATGCTGAGTATTAAGTTTATTAGGCATTATGGTAAGTATCTTATCTAAAATTCACAATAACCAGTTGTGACTTTTGACTTTAAAATTCACAATAACAAGTTGTGAGTTTTAACTTCTTCTACAACTGAGAAAATCTTGAACTAGCAATTTTCCAAAGTCATACTACTACAAAGTGGTAGAACTAAAATTCAAACCCAGGTCCCCCATCACATATCCAAGAACTTAGAGTCTTAACCAATGCATAATGTCTCCAAATTGGATCCTATCCTTAAATGTGCACTCATAGAAAAGCAGAAGTTTGAAATAACTGCAGGGAAGATTATCTAATGCCTTTAATTTCCTGTTTGCTTTGATAAAGACAATAACACACAGGGAGTCACTGCAGGTCTTTTGAAGAAAAGAGTTGTAACAGCTGTTCCAGCAACCTGTGCAAAAAGGGAGGCTGGAGAGCTATCCCATCCCTCCAGTGGAGTTCTAGCCATTGCTTTAAATTGCATGACGGGTTGCACAAAAATAAGGCTGGAAATTTGTCTTGATTGATGTACTTATAACCTACTTCTGGGAACATGAATGCAATCATATGTTCAACCATTTAATTTATGCTTTAACTCTCATAAGTCATAGAAGCAAGCTGAGAGTTTGGCATAATATCGAAGAATAATGTTTTACACTAACTTAGTGAAGAATTGCCTTTTTAGTTTGGCATGATTTTATTCTTTAGAGTAATAAAATTGATGATGCCAATGAAGACAATGATAGCTAATATGTATTGAACATTTACTGAATGCTCAGTGCTATGCTAAGTGCTTTGAATGCACTTTCTCATGTAATCCTTACAACCCTTTGATATAGACACTACTTTTTTTCTCTTTTTGTTTCATTTTCTTTATTCACTCATAAGTTGGAAATCCGTCTTGAGCTACCCCATGCCATTCAAAGATTAGTATAGTACTAATCCTACCATTAAGGAGTTCACTGCCTAGTACAAGTAGGCAAGCAGATGAGTCCAGTGTGATTGGAGTGAAAGCTAAGATGACTGAGTTACCAGCTAAAGTGGTCCTCTGTTATTCCTAACATTGCCTTCAGCCCTGCCCTTCTTCACAATTCTAGTGTAAGCATCTAAAATCAAGAGTTTATTTTCTCTTTGAGTTTAGTGACACTTAACTAGCATTTCATCTGCTTCTTCTCCCATCTTACACACTACACCAATGCATCTTCCCCTACCAACCCTTTAATCATGTCTTCCTTTTGCTCATGGAATCTAGGTTCACCATTCTCTTTAAATATATATATATATATATATATATATAGTATCATTATATATATATAGCACAAGGTGCTCACTTTCAAGAAACTGTCCATAGTCTTATTAAGCCTTTGGTCTTTTTTTAGCTCTACTTGTAGTATAAAAGAAAACTTCAGGCTGGGTAATTTATAAATAAAAAATATTTATTTGGCTCACAGTTCTGCTGGCTGGAAGACTGGGCATCTGGTGAAAGCTTCAGGCTGCCGCCACTCACGGCAGAAGGTGAAGGGGAGCTGTATGTGCAGAGAACACATGGCAGAGAGGAAGCAAGGGAGAGAGGAGAGGTGCCAGGGTCTCTTGGGAACTAAGAGGGTGAGAATTCACTCACCCTCCCCTGTAGGGGAATTGACCAATTCATGAGGGATCCGCCCCGTAACTCAAATGCCTCCCATTAGGCCCCTCCCATTAGGCCCCGTTTCTAACATTGGCGATCAAATTTCTGCATGAACCCTGGAGAAAACAAACATCCAAACTACAACAGGTTTTCTCCTTTTATTCCCCAACCTGAACCTGCTCTGTTAACACAACATATTTGCCAGGGACGAGCAGTTTGCTCATTTGTACCTCTTTCCTGTAATTTATGACAAAATGCCAATAGCCTGTATTGAGAAACTCTGATCTAAACTGTCAGATTTGAGGACAGGACTATGTCATGTTCTTTATTTTATCACTCTTGGTAAAGCAGGTAATGTTTTGATAAACATTTGCTGAATTTCATTATATACTGAAACAATAGAAAGGGACTGCAGTTCTTAGTCAATGTAATGTTTGTTTATTGTTTTTATTAAGCCCATTGCTTATTAGTATCTTGCTATAGTTCCATGGCAAAATGCCTCATGAATTAACAACAACCATAATGGAAAACAGATTTCTGCTCTATTTAGGATTTATACTGAAATAAAGGATTGATTCTCCTTTTACAGCCTCTCTTTTGCTCTACAGCAATATGACCTAGTATAAGGGAAAAATCAAGACTAATGATTAAAGAAACTTTAGTGATTTTAAGACTCTCTCAAAGAAAGATGAACATTCTGGAAAGAGTCGAAGATCACATATTTTCCTAAGCATGGCAAATTCACAGAGCAAATCCTAGAACCCCAGGGTTAAAAGGGACCTTAAAAATCTTTCATAATCACTTCAGATAAGAGAAGTTGGTTTTGGTGGCTGATATTTAATTAACTCAATTCTAGAGGATAAAAAGTCCTTGGAGCAGTTATGCATCTACCTCACAAGTTTCTCTCATGCCTTTGAAAATTGTTCACTTGTGAGAATTTCTATTAAAATGCTATAACTAGTGAAATCAAGTAATGCGTAGCTCAGATCCAAAAAAAAAAACAAGTGTGATAAGTTGGCTGTTGCTTAAATTTTTTTTTAAGCTAACTTGATTTTACTGTAGCAGGATGAGCCCCAGACAAAACTCCTCAGACACCGAGTTAAAGAAGGAAGAGGTTTATTCGGCTGGGAGCATCGGCAAGACTCCTGTCTCAAGTGCTGAGTTCCCTGAGTGGGCAATTCCTGTCCCTTTTAAGGGCTCACAACTCTAAGGGGGTGCATGTGAGAAGGTTGTGATTGATTGAGCAAGCACGGGGTACGTGACTGGGGGCTGCA
>NW_016819951.1:1711586-1719713 GCF_001698545.2 Rhinopithecus bieti
TTTTTTTTGAAGATGATAACCATTCTTTTCAAAGCGAACCTTTTTTTATGTCTGTGGACTAGACTGTCTAAGGCCACAAGAATAGAAGTTACTGTAATACATGTTACACTGTTAACTTTTAGCAAATTTTACTTTTGTTGAAAACCTTGTAAGTTTAGGATTTTAATTATCCTTTGCTATCAATAAGACCTTGTTTTGTCCAAATTAGAACTGGCATGATGGCTTCCAAAGGAATAGGGTACACTTTTTTTTCTTCTTAACTGCTTGTATATCTCTCTCTTTCTTTCTTTCTCTCTTTGAATTTGTCTCTCTTTGACTTTCCTTTTGCCTCTGTCTCTTCCTCTCTCTGACTCTCTCTCTCTCTCTCTCTCTCTCTCTCTCTCTCTCTCTCTCCTTGACTCCCTCTTTGTCTCTTCCTCTCCGTCTCTTCCTCTCTCTCTTTGCCTCTTTTCCTCTCTGTCTCTTTCCTTTCTCTCTCTCTGTTGGTCTTTCCTTGCCTCTGCCAGCTGCTTATGCTGCTGTTCTCTCAACCACTGTGTGTTGGAGGTGGGAGTCTAAAACCAGCTGTAACCAAGTGTCTATGTACACGAACTGGTCTGGGTGCCCTGGCTTACATGTTACCTTGTGCCGTACCTTTGAAACAAGGGATCTGTCCAGGCTTCCTTCTAATGGCCAACCTACTTCTAATGCTGGCCAGTCTGTCTTACACAAAGTTTTAAGTTTTCCTGGTGTCATAGTACTCCATAGTCTCCCTTAAATTCTTTTTTGAAATGTTTCAACGTAGTTCCTAGTAGGGTGGGCTTATTTGTGCCTGACCTATGCTTCTTCAAGACAAAACACCACCCTCACACCACACGCACACCACAAAACAAAGAACAGATAAAAAGAGCACACATACACTTTTGCAGTTTGCACCAAACCAAAATCAAAACCAAAATCAGAGTATCCAGAAATCCAAGCCAGGTCAAAACCAAAACCAAAGTATCAAGCAATCCAACTCAAGTCAAAAATGAAAACCAAAGTGCCGGTACAAGCACACTGTGGGTGATCAGGCCACACTTCCACTCAAATGGAGAGGGCAAGTTTGCAAGACCAGTCCTGTCAAGCAATTCAAACCAAATCAAAACCAAAACCAAAACCAAAGTGCCAATAAAGGCACACCATGGGTGATCAGGCCATGCTTCCACTCAAACAGAGTGAACAAGTTTCAAAGACTAGTCTTACCAAGTTTTAGATGTCCAGATTCCAAGTGCCTGTTTGTTCCCGGAGTTCAACCACTGCGTTGATCCTCCACGGAGGCCTGCCACACACTGCTCTGGCGAGGCGTCCCACTGGGGCAAATGCTTACCCAGGAGCACTCTCAGGATCTGCGTTGCTCAGGCTAGTCAGAGGCCCCCACAGGGATGTTCCACAGGGCAGGCTTAAGCTGCCTAAGGAGCTGCCTCGACCATCTGCCATTCACCTTGTTTCCCAGTCAGGAAACCAAGAAATGTAGCAGGACAAGCTGCATACAAAACTCCTTAGACACTGAGTTAAAGAAGGAAGGGGCTTATTCAGCCAGGGGCATTGGCAAGACTCCTGTCTCAAGTGCCGAGCTCCCTGAGTGGGCAATTCCTGTCCCTTTTAAGGGCTCACAACTCTTAAGGGGGTGCGTGTGAGAGGGTCATGAGTGATTGAGCAAGCACGGGGTATGTGACTGGGGGCTGCATGCACTGGTAATTAGATTGGAACAAAACAAGATAGGGATTTTCACAGTGTATTTCTATACAATGTGTGTAATCTATAGATAACAACCAATTAGGTTGGGGTTGATCTTTAACTACCAGGCCCAGGGTGTGGCACCAGGCTGTCTGCCTGTGGATTTCATTTCTGCCTTTTAGTTTTTACNAAGGAGCTGCCTCGACCATCTGCCATTCACCTTGTTTCCCAGTCAGGAAACCAAGAAATGTAGCAGGACAAGCTGCATACAAAACTCCTTAGACACTGAGTTAAAGAAGGAAGGGGCTTATTCAGCCAGGGGCATTGGCAAGACTCCTGTCTCAAGTGCCGAGCTCCCTGAGTGGGCAATTCCTGTCCCTTTTAAGGGCTCACAACTCTTAAGGGGTGCGTGTGAGAGGGTCATGAGTGATTGAGCAAGCACGGGGTATGTGACTGGGGCTGCATGCACTGGTAATTAGATTGGAACAAAACAAGATAGGGATTTTCACAGTGTATTTCTATACAATGTGTGTAATCTATAGATAACAACCAATTAGGTTGGGGTTGATCTTTAACTACCAGGCCCAGGGTGTGGCACCAGGCTGTCTGCCTGTGGATTTCATTTCTGCCTTTTAGTTTTTACTTCTTCTTTCTTTGGAGGCAAAAATTGGGCATAAGATGATATGAAGGGTGGTCTCCTCCCTTATTACAAGAAACTAAATATTTTTGTTTTCTGAAAGTATTTGTGTTTGATATGAAATTTATTTTTGGTAGTAATACAACACAGAGAATTCATGGACTCAAAAGTCAATTTTTTTTTTTAATTCTATGAATGCTGAATATAAAGCTAGAAGGCACTGAGTGAGCATTATAATGATCAACAACAACAACAACAACAACAAAAAAAAAAAAACGTGGATTTTATGGTGAAGCAAGCCTGAGTTTTAGTGTTAATTCCTGCACTTTCTACCTGTGTAAGCTTGGGGAAGTTACTTAATCTCTCCGGGCTTCAGTTTCCTCACTTTTAAAATGGGTTAATGATAATACCTACTGTATAGGGTTGTTAACAGCAGCAAATCCATATGGGTCTGCAGCAACCTCAGATTCTGCCTCCTCAGAAGAAAGAACTTGACCGAATGACTTAAAGCAGAGGGAGAGACCAAGGCAAGTTTTAGAGCACAGGTGAAAGTTTATTTAAAAGTTTAGAGAAGGAATGAAAGCAAGTAAAGTACACTTGAAAGAGGGACAAGCGGGTGACTTGAGAGCTCCAAGCATACAGTTTGACCTTTGACTTGGAGTTTTATAAGTTGGTTTACTTCTGGGGTTTGTGTCCCATCTCCCCTGATTCTTCCTTTAGGGGGGGCTGTCCACATGTGTAGTGACCTGCCAGCACTTGAGAAGTTGTGAACATGCTCATTTGAGGCAATTTTCCCTTATCAGTTGAGTGTTCCTGGAGGAAGGTCTGTTAAACTCCATCATTTTGCTTCTTAGTGTACATGCTTGAGCCCACTCATCCAACTCCTGAGATCTTATGGGGAAGTTGCTGATGACCAGCTTCAGGTGTTTTCTGTCTGTTGGGAGACTGCCTTTCCCTGGCACCGGCTGTGACCAATTATTATTTTAGAGAGACAGTTTAACAACCACCTGACCGTCCCCTGATGGTTGCCAGGCATTCCTGGTGGGGGGTCGTTTCCTGCCCTGCTCCTGTCAACCTAACTACCTACTTTAACAGAGTTACTGCAAAGACTGAGGTAATACATTTAAAATACCTAACAGAGAAACACATAGGAGCGCTCGATAAATGTTAATCTTTTTATTATTGCATTGACTATCTTAATTCAAAATATTTAAGAATTATGTATCTTCATATTTTTCTTAGGTAGGGGTGAGAATTTTCTTCTCTCTGAAGGTGCAAATCTGTCTGTTGAAATGAAAGGACAATCGATCCACAGAGGAGAAAGTATGCAAATGTATTAATATGTACATAGACATGGGAGTACCACAAATGTGAGACCCCAAAAGAGCTGGATGACTGAAGTTTTTATACCCCCCTGAGGTTATGGAAAGAACAGGGGCTTGGGTCTTCTCAGGAGGAGGAAGGGAGGTGGCATCACTGAGTATGGGAGAATGGCAAGGGCAAAACCTGGCAAATAAAGGCTGCCTTCTTATGCAGATAAAAGCCCCTCAGGTATCTTGGAGCACTCTCAGAAAGAATAATTGGTAGCCTGTGGTTACGGTTTCTCTGTCAGACTTTGAGTCTTTTTTTTGCGGGGGTGGGGGCGTTGGGCGGTGCTCAGAGAAAGCCCATTTGCATCCACTCTTTACTTCACTAATGTAGATTTCTTGTTTACATACAAATCGTCCCCACAAAAGACAGCATTTCAGAGCTATTTCTGTGTCTACAGCCCCTCTGAATAGCCATCTGAAAATATGCCAAAGAAGTAGTTGCGGGGTGCATATTTGGGTTCCCATCACTTATCATAAGTATCTCCATGAGACAAAATTGTAAAAACAGTTAACTAGCATTGATATTAGCTCATGTAATTAAATCTAGTAGATCAATTCTCTTTCAAATAACCTGAAGGTTTTTAGGTAGCTTTCAGTTTGGGTGAAGAGGAGGCAATCTTGAAATTCTCTCGTAAATTTTTAAAAAATATATTACAGAAAAAAATGAGTTTATGAGAAAATTATGATTGGAGAATGTAGTTTTGCAAACCAAAATAAGAATAATAAAAGTCTGGGATAGGTCTCAATCAATTTGGAGGTTTATTTTGCCAATGGTGAGAATACACCTGGGAAAAACAGACACCAGTCACTGCAGGACTGTGGCCTGTACTTTTTCCAAAGAGGGTTTTGAGGGCTTCAGTATTTAAAGGGGAAAATGGGCCAGGCGGTAAGGAGAACAAAAAAAAAAAGAGGGAAGCTATGTAGTAAGGTGAGCAGTCACATCCTTATGAGGCTATATTAGTCCGTTTTCATGCTGCTGATAAAGACATACATAAGACTGGGTAATTTATAAAGAAAAAGAAGTTTAATGGACTCACAGTTCCATGTGGCTGGAGAGGCCTCACAATCATGGCAGAAGTGAAAAGCACATCTTATATGGTGCTAGACAAGAAAGAATGAGAATCAAGCAAAAGGGGAAACCCCTTATAAAACCATGAGATCTCAGGAGACTTACTTTCATGAGAACAGTATGGGGGAACAACCCCCATGATTCAATTATCTCTCGCAGGGTCCCTCCCATAACACATGGGAATTATGGGAGCTGTGATTCCAGATGAGATTTGGGTGGGGACACAGCTAAACCATATCAGATGCTTTAATGAGTGATCACTAAATCTACATGTTGCATGTGAAAGGAGTAGGCAGAGGAACAGTCAAGTATGGATTCGTCTTGTGTGTTCAGTAAATCTGCATTTTACATGAAATAAAGTAAACATAGAGTAGAGGAAGAAGTGTAATATGCATTTGTCTTGGGATGGAGAGAGGGATGATTTCTACCCCTGTCTTTGTCCTGTACCTGTGAAGATAAGAGACCATGGAGAGAGACATGTGACCTCCTCTTGCAGCTATCTGTTTAGAAGCAAAAGGAAGGATTTGTGTGTGTGTGAATCAGTTCACAAGCTTAACTTTTCCCTTTGGCATAGTGAGTTTATTTTATTTTCCTTTCACACCTTGACCTGGAATGTAAAAGGATATATATGAAGATGGCCATATAATGTGTCAATCAGAAACAAAATTGTTCTAATAACATCTTCAGAAAAGCAACACCATGAAGAAAACTAAAATATTTTACCCCCATATATATGTCTTTGACATATTTTAAGATGGCTGTTCAGAGGGCTTATAGACAGAAGTAGCGCCGGGCGCGTTGGCTCAAGCCTGTAATCCCAGCACTTTGGGAGGCCGAGACGGGCGGATCACGAGGTCAGGAGATCGAGATCATCCTGGCGAACACGGTGAAACCCCATCTCTACTAAAAAATACAAAAAACTAGCCGGGTGAGGTGGTGGGCGCCTGTGGTTCCAGCCACTGGGTAGGCTGAGGCAGGAGAATGGCGTGAACCTGGGAGGCAGAGCTTGCAGTGAGCTGAGATCCAGCCACTGCACTCCAGCCTGGGTGACAGAGCCAGACTCCGTCTCAAAAAACAAAAAAAAGACAGAAGTAGCTCCGCAAATCTGTCTCTAGTGGAGAGGATTTGCATCTGTAGAGGAAAAAGAGTGAAGCAGACAACAGATGCAAACAGCTTTTCTCTGAAGCCCCCTCCATGTCAGTATTTAGAAAAGACTGACAGTCTGACACCCTGCTGTTCTCTTTGAGGGCTGCTACCTGAGAAGTTTCATCTGCATAACAGGACCACCTTTGCCAACCAAATTTCTCTTTGCCTTCTTCCATAACCTGTTCCAAGCCCCTATTCTTTCTGTAAGCTCAAGACGGCATAAAAACATTGATCATCTTGCCTTTCTTTGAATTTTTATATTTTGAATGACTCTTTTGCACCTGTGTGCACATAATTTGTATGCCTTTTCCCTGTTAATCTATTTATTTTATTTTGTTTTATATACTCAAATTAGCAAATCTGCAGGTTTAAACTTCTCTACAACTGGAAGAATGAATTGGATTCTAATAAGCCAAAGGGTAGAGCAAATCATCCAACTCTATTTAGAAGAGGCAACTCTAATGTGAATTTTTAGATATTATAACAGGTCTGAGGACATTTTTTTTCTTAGAAAGCCTTTTCCCCTATGAGCCAGTGGATTTTACAACCTTGAATTAAAGGTGATGCATGGGTTTGGAGATGTATTTTTTCCCTAATGTCTACATTTTCATTTAGGAGATATTAATGCTTAAGACAAAAGGAAACTGCTTTGTTAGCTTGCAACAAAGTAGATCAGCTCCAAGAGAGCAGAGAGCAGCCTGAAGGAGGTGGAATAGGGCTTAGAAGGAGGCAAAAAAAAAAAAAAAAAAAAGAAAGAAAAGAAAAGAAAACGCGAAAAGCTGACCCCACTGGCGGATATGAATTATTCGCATGACTGTGAAAAAAGGGTGACAAAATGCTAAGTTGAAGGACTGTTGGGAAAGGCAGTTTCTTCTCATGCTAAGACCAAAGGGTTTCCATTCTTGATGGTTTAGATTCAGGGCAACAGTTGTGAAATATTAGGTGGGCTTTAAGTGGATACACATCAGAAGTGGTAGTAAATGTGACTGGACTGTTTCTGATTAAGTGCTCACCGAAAGGAAACTTCAGATTATAGGTTTTCAATAAACACGGGCAAACCTTGATTTGTATCTTATGTATGTAACTGGAGATTTTGTAATTTATTTTTGTTCCCTTTCAGTAGTGTATGTTTTTCTTGCCACTATAACATGTGCTTCTTTTATGTAATATTGTCATATGTTCATTCACATAAATAAGTACTTTTACCCATGACAAGAATCTTCCTTTACTCCATGCCCAGCTACAGATCACTGCCATCAAAAACAAAACAAAACAAAACCTTTAAACTCTCAATCATTCTATACCCTGTGGAGGATTTGTGTCTTCTGTTAGAACTCTATGTTTTACCATAATATTACATTGTCTTACATATGAATAGAACTATTTAGAAGATTTTACCACCTATGCTTACTGGCCATATCCAATGGAATTGCATCATACGTAATTTGGTCTGGTTCACATTTAAGGTAAAAATTAAATATGGCAAAATTACCCTTGAGAAATTTCTTAAACTGACAATATAATAGAGTAGACATGACTGCATATAGAATCCTACTGTCTGTCACTTTAAGGGAAGAGCCTGAAGCACAAAATGTGATTTGAAGCGTTTATTTGAGCCAAAATTACGATAGCTGCCTGGAAGACTCAGACCCAAGTAACCTTGGATATGAGCTCCACTGGCCATAGTTAAAAGCAGGTTTTAAAGGGGAAAAAATGGGGATGGGGCAAAGTTTTATTAGGAATTCTCATTGGTTTACAGAAATAACATTAATTAGTGATTGGATATCCATTGCTAAGCTATAGGGCATGGGATATGGTGTCCACTGAGGCATTATTAGGTTAATGCATAGCTATTTGCAGCAATTGCAAGCCATCTCCTTAGATGAATGCGTGTCTCAAAAGAGAGGAAGCAGGGTATGATTGCTATCTCATTTTATACCTCCCTGGGCCTAATAATTTGAAAATGCTCACACTCCTCACATAAAAGTTCTTTTCTTTCCTCACTACATAATAATTTTATTCAAAGTAAAGATTGAGGAACACTGAATTCTAAAGAAGGGGAAGACTGAAGTAAGAAAAGCATAGAAGGAAAGCCTAAGTGCAGAGAGATGTCTGGATGTTTAAACCATTCTGCTTTTAAGTCAGCAATCTCATCCTCTAGTGAACACTGGATAGAGAGATTTTTTTTTTTTTTTTTTTTTTTTTTT
>NW_016819951.1:1720037-1769016 GCF_001698545.2 Rhinopithecus bieti
TTTTTGAGACGGAGTCTCGCTCTGCCGCCCAGGCTGGAGTGCAGTGGGGCAATATTGTCTCACTGCAAGCTCTGCCTCCTGGGTTCACGCTATTCTCCTGTCTTAGCTTCCCGAGTAGCTGGGATTACAGGCTTTTTTTTTTTTTGTATTTTTAGTAGAGACGGGGTTTCACCATGTTAGCCAGGATGGTCTTGATCACCTGACCTCGTGATCCACCCACTTTGGCCTCCCAAAGTACTGATTAAAGGCATGAGCCACCGTGCCCAGCCAAGAGAGAGAATTTTAATGTGCTCCTGCTTTGCTGCAGGGTTTACTCCATCCGTTTTAATGTTAATCCTCTGTGATGTTACCATATTTCATTTGGCTTCTTTGTTGTTATGAGACTTAAACATCATAGTAGAAAGCATCTTTGGAACATGGAGGGTGGAGGGGAGTGAGTAAAGAAGGCGGGTTCTGGTCCAGTGTAAAAACAGCCAACCAGAAAGCATGGTGAGACAAACACCTGGCTGACATTTTGAGGATTCTGAATGGGAAAAGCTCAGGTGGAGTTGGGAAGAGCTAACACAGGGAGGAGCTACAGAAATGACTGGTGCTTGTGTAGAAATCATTTTTCAGTCAAGGCGTTAAGGGAAATGTAGAGTCTCTTGATTTGCATTGAGTGAATCTAGTCACTGGTTTTATAAAATTTTGTTATCAGAAAACCTGTGCTGTAAATATTTAATACATACACTAAATTCATTGCCAGCTTCCAATTGTGGTCATTCTTTATATCCTCCTGAAAATTAGGGCAGTTTTATCAGAGGCTCAACTTTTCATAGTTCCCTCCACAAAAGGTAACCACAACCCATATCAACTATACTCTCGATGGTAAGGAAATATTTTCATCTAATATTACTCTTGACTTTTATTTTGCAACTTTTCTTTCGTACTTTCAGTCAATTCCTTTTTTCTTTTGCCAGGCCTTTGAAATTCTTCAAGGCCCTAGGCTAAGGGATAAACCCTAATGCTTGGTGGATAAATTGGCCTTTCTGAGAAGAATGCCTCAGTCATTCTGAAGAATATTGAGGCATTTTGTCCCCTTCGTTGAATAGAAATAGTGCAAGTTCTGTGCTTTACAAAAGCTAACAGCATGAAAGTGCCTCAAGACCCAAAAATTAAGTGTAGGGGGGGCAAAGAGAAACTTCCCCTTCATCTTCTGAAATTTTGATGAAAAATCTAAAGGCACGAGGGCAAAAGGCAGATTAATAAAAGAAAAGATATACAAATTTATCAATATGTACATGAGGGAGAATCACAGTGATTACACTAACCCCCTAATGGCGTATAAAAACTTAAATACTATCTTGAAGTTACATGAAGAATGGGGACTCAGCGCATGGCCCAAAAGAGGTTATGATGGTAAATCAGGTTATATGGCAAGACAGGTTAGGGAAGGGAGAGAAAAGGAGGCCTGGTTAGCAATGTTGGTCTCACAGGTAGCACCCCTCAGAGAAAATAGATGGTACATATTTATTTTAGGCCTTTAAAAGTTTCAGACTCTCAGTTAATTTTTCCTAGACTGGACAATGGGGACTTCAGAGAAAGCCTGGTTGTATCAGTGCAGATTTTCTGTATAGATACAAATCTCCCCCTTGAAAGAAAACTTTGCTGGGCTACTTCTGTTTGCTGGCTCTCTGAACAGCCATCTCACACTATGTCAAAGAAGTATATTTTGGGGTAAAATATTTTTATTTCCTTCATGAGTCTTCCTCTTCCATATGCTTTCATCATACAAAAAAAAAAAAAGATTTTTTTAATTGCCTGTGGGTTCTTCCTGTCCACTGCACAGACAAAAACTAATTCACTGAGACCATGATATTGCAGTAAAGAGTTTAATTAAGGCAAGGCTGGTCACATGGGAAACCTGGAGTTTTCACTCAAATTAGTCTCCCTGAAGTCTTGGAGGTCAGGATTTTTCAAGAGTAGTTTGGTGGGCAAGGGGCTAGGGAATGGGGAATGTTGATTGTTTGGGGATGAAATCATAGAGGTGTGGCAAATGGTCCTCATGTGCTAAGTCAGCCTCCAGGTGGGGGCCACAGGACTGGTTGAGTCCTGAGTGCATGGGTCTCAGTGGAGTCAGTTGGTTGCTAGAATGCAAAAGTCTGAAAAACATCTCAAACAGTTAATTTTCAGTTCTACAATAGTGATGTTATCTACAGGAGTAATTGGAAAATTACAAATCTCACAGCCTCCAGAACAATAGCTGATTATCTTTTAACTACTTCTATATCTTAAGAGAATTCAGGCCTCTCTCATAGTCCTAACTTTGTGGCCTTTCATTAGTTTTACAAAGGTACTTTACTTTTGGGAAGGGTTATTATTATCCTTGCTTTAAGTTTAAACTAAATTCCTCCCAAAATTAGCTTGGCCTATGCCCAGAAATGACCAAAGATAGCTTCAATGTTAGAAGCAAGATGGAGTCAGCTATGTTAGGTTTCTCCTACTGTCATAATTTTGAAAAGGCAATCTCAATCCCTAACAAGACGCTCCTTGATGAAACCAGACCACATAATTATATTCGCATTATAAGACATAGAGATTAAAATCTTATTTTTCTTAATAGAATTTTCTTAACTAGTCATGGAGGATTAAAGAGGACTTAGTGTGCTTCCAAGAATATGGAAATCTGCAGAGGGACACAACGTCAGTGTTCAGGTTGTTTGGATAAATTTCAGACACAGTTGTTTCCTGTTTTTGCACAGCCTCCATAGTGATTGGGAAATGGTGGTGTGAGATGGAGCCTTGCCTAGAAGGAGAAGAATGTAAGACACTCCCTGACAATTCCGGATGGATGTGCGCAACAGGCAACAAAATTAAGACCACGAGAGTAAGTGCACTTATTTCAAATGTATTTTGCATGTTACAGACTGTACTATTTGAGTTTGGGCTGTGCAAACAGCATCCACAGAAGCTTTGCACAGGAGAGAAGAACGATTCTCCTGTGACAGAAAGCCTTCTTACCTATGCAGATCAGTGTCCATCTATGAATGAGGCATTAGAGATTGAACTTGACTTTTCCACACTGAGCAGTTTAGTGTTTCTGTCACAGACTCATAAATTAAGTTGGGTTTCCAGTCAGAGGGGAGAGGAATCATGAGGTAATTATTCGGATAACTCATCCAACATCTATAGTGCTCAGAATGATAATCAAATAAAGTTCCTCCCTAATTCATCCAGATGATTTGCTAAAGGGTCTGCGTTTAAGTACACCTACAGAAGCCATTCTCTAGTGGTTCTTTAAAAGAGTTCTGTGATGATCTTTCAGAGAACTGAAAAGGGTTTCGGGGCATGAATAAATCATTGTTTGATTTCTCTGGTTAAATCAGGAGTGATCTTCTAAACAAATAACAACCTTCAGGGTGGGGTAATCCAACCCATCAGAATTGGTGCCCTGATGCTGGAGCACGGCAGAAAGACCCAGCTAGCCAGATATTAACCCTGTAGTTACTGGACAGCCTTGGAATCCTAAAGGGGACAGGTATGGGAGATGCTCCGGATGCTTAAGACAGTAATTATAAATCCATTAATAAAAAAGTATGTCAACCTAACAAGTGTGGTCATATGTATGTGTACCCATTGAGTATCAGCCCTGTTTCTCTCTCTCTCTCTCTTTGTATGCATGTGTGTGTATGTGTGTGTGTGTGTGCATGCCTGTGTGTGTTTTAATTTACAGGAGATTTTTTTGAGAGAGGGGGCTCTCATTCTGTTGCCCAGGCTGGAGTGAAGTGGTGTGATTATAGCTCACTGCAGCATCTAACTCCTAGCCTCAAGCAATCTTCCTGCCTCAGCTTTCCAAAGTGCTGGGATTACAGGCATGATCCACCATACCCAGCCTATGGAGTATTTTTTAAAGCAAGCTCCATTGGTTACAAATCCTAATATGCTGAACTTTTATTCTACCAAAAGTCTGATGTATTTGAAAGGATGTCTCTGTTTCCTACCCCTTATTATTAATCTTGACTTACTCTTCTTTCTCAGCATCACCTTTTCAATAAATAAAATTGGTTCTTGCATCTTTGTAATGCAGAAGACAAAACAAATGCTACATAATACTATATAAAACTTATTTTTCACATATAAAATAGGTGAAAACATTTTGTGTATCAAATTACCTTGCCTATTTTGACCACATTGACCAGTAGTAAATGGCCATATATTTCCGGCTTGCTAGCAGGAGGGACCTCTGAACCACCCTAGCTTGCTAACATGCGTCTGTCTGTGCCTGAGTAGCTTAATGTGAGTTATCCTGTTTCATTTTAATGAAACACCTACAAAAGACATTATTCAGAAATGAGCCTGGTTCATGCAACTTATCCACAGAAACCATTTTAATTAACTAGTGGAAGGTGGGATATTAGGTTTCCCTTTGGTTACTTTTGCCTAAAAATGATTCTTCTGAATAATTTGAAGTTGCCCTCACAAATTGGTTTGTTTTAAGCTATTCTGAATGATGGCCAGTATGATTGGAATCTAACCACCTTTGTTTTAAGCACATTGCTGATATATTTCCTGCCAGATCTCTTTGTTCTAAATAACTGATTGCCCTTTATTGAAGGCAAGTCTCGCTCTCATGGTGTCTCTAGATGTAAACACAGTAGAGAAAAATAATTCAAGTCAGGATTTAAGTATGTGAAATTCCAATGATACCAACTAGGAGACTTTTTGGAAGACAGAATATAAACACAACAAAACGAAAATAGAAACAGAAATTGTTAATGCTACTTTTTTGAGACCAATGTAACTTTCTTTTATTTGGCCTCTGTAGAGTACATTTTAAAACCATCAGATGTGTTGCAGATGCACCCTAGACATTTTCCAATAACACAGGAGTATTGTGTAGGATCCAATCACAGTAACAGAGACGAGCACACCATTTGCTACCTCCCTGGGTGGGCTGAATTCAACCCAAGCAGTTGAATGGATGAGATAAATAAATTACCATTGCAGTTGGTTTGAAAACAGAAGATGTACCTGTTCTGACGTGTACATCCATTTCAAGCAAGGAAACAGGAGACTACTCTACAGCCATGTGAACTGCACACCAGTCAGCTGAGAATTCTCAAGTCTGTCCTTAGAAAAGGAAAAAGAGGACACTGGAAAAGCTGTACTTTTTAAACCTTCAGAGGACTCAAATACTCCTACTGACATACGTCCTCCCTCCTCCCTCCTTCTCAAGAAATTCACAGTGAAATAAGCACTTTTAAATACAAAGGGCACCAATGAAGTCTAGATAATGTATATAGGAACCATCTATTCTGTATAAATGGTGTGTCAATGCCAGTCCTTAGATTGTGTGCTCTGAAAACACATTTTATATTAACTTTTCTTCTATACCTTATGTATTCTTCTCCATCAGAGCACAAATATGCTTACTCACTTCAAATACTGATTCTAACAATTTGACTTTAAAAATGGTTTAATTCACAGATGTACTTTAATTATTATCAGTCACATGTTCTCATTGTTCTGCTGTTATCAATGAGGTAAAAGACAACTACCTCTTTTGTTCTTTATTGTGTAAGACTAATTCAAAGAGAGTTCACTCAGGATAAAAAAAAAATTGGAGAAACACACTCAGATTGTTAATAGCAACTGAGAGTTTCCTTCATACTATTATTTTAAAAGTAACTTCAATATAAAGATAATCATGAGAAAGCTTCCTGAGACTTCATTCTCTTTCCTATAAAAGACTGTTCCAAACCTTCATCTTTTGTAGGTTACTTCCAAAATAATCATCCTGAACAAAATTCTCTTCGAAATGTGGATAAATAATGTTTCAAAGTATGATCTAATTTAAAACTTTATGGTATTCATTTTTTAAGGAAGGTGAAGAGTAGAAATGCGGTGGTTCATCTTAACTACCAGACACCCCAGAACGTCTGGACTAGCCCAGGTAACAGGCCACAGTCTAAAGAAAAACCTCAGGAACAATGGATATGAGTGACATTATTACCACAGAAGGAAGGAGAAAATATAGGTGGAATTAGGCAAAGCCTTTTCTTTCAGGAGATTTGAAATAACTTTTTAAGAGAGGAAGACTCCTGGCTGCCACCCCATAGAAAAGAAGCATTCACCTTGAGAGGTTTTCCAAGACCCAGCCTGGAGTAGAATAAATCCGGCAACACACACACTTCTGGGGAGAATCTCAGTACATCTGGGTGAAGTTTTATGGCCAAATTATTCCCTTGTGTTTGCTTGATCATTGTTTCAATTGCTTTATTAAATCACTTTGTTGGTACTTAGGAGCAAGACTAACCAACCAAAATATTGACTACAGATTTTGTTCTTGCAGTTTTAGATACCTTTTTATTTATGTCTTTTCTTTAAATTATATCAAATACATAAGTTTGAAAGTTGGGGAGGCTCTATCTCATGTATTCAGATACATGTCTATACCTTGTATAATCAGGAACAATGACTTAATTTAGAAAGACAGACTTCTCCCTTAGAGATGTAAAAATGAAAAGTATCTGAGACAGGTCTTACTCAATTTAGAAAGTTTATTTGGCCAAGGTTATGAATGCATGACCTAGAGGTAGGTCTGTGCCTTTCTCCAAAGATGATTTTGAGGGTTTCAATATTTAAAGGGAAAAGGGTGGATATTGAGGAAAGAAGCAAATTTTTAAAGGTGTGGTTAGATAAGAGACAAATGGTTACATTCTTTTGGTCTTTGACCAGCCTTTCACCAAATACACCATTTACATGTGGGTAGGGGGTAGAGGAAGAGCCACCTAGGCCTTCATCTAGCTCAGTTTATCTGTATTTTTACATCAGAAGATGCAATCAGATATACATTTGTCTCAGATGAGAAGAGAATGACTTAGAGTTCTGTTCTTTGTCCTGCACCTGAGAAAATAAACTATCAATTTACATTGCCAGAGTAAAATTCAACAGAAAGGTTTTAGGGTAAAGATCTGGGATCCACAAGGAATTTCCTTGTGGTAAAATTGTGAGTGAGGTATGTGGCTTTTGAAAAATCTTTCTAGCTATATTATTTAGGAATAAAATGAGAGGCAGGTTTGCCTGACATCATTCCCAGCTTGAATTTCCCTTTGGCTTAGTGATTTTGGAGTCCCTAGATTTACTTGCCTTTCAAAGACAAAATAAGTTATTTGACAATGATGGAACAATGTCAGCTAAAAACTGAATGTCAGTTATTTGGAGGCAGGAAGAAGAAGAGAATGAAATGAGGAGAAAACCAGTTACTGGAAAAGACAAATTAACAGGTTAAAATAGCAGAACATAATCTGGTATAATATCTTGGGAAGTAGCAAACCACGCTGGATTTGCTTCATTCCAGTATGTGAATGTCTCTCAGACTAGTGAGAAAATCAACAGTTAGTACACAATGTAAAGTCAAGTTTTATTTCCTAAAAGGAGGAGGCAGAAGACCCCAGATTGCACACTTAACCACTATAGCCATCTTGTCAAATCGGTGTTTTCTGTAACTGGCCCAACACAAATGCACCCACCTAACTCTAAAATCCTTAAATGGACTTCTACCTCTAGCCTCAGAACACTCAACTTCTAAAACTATAAAGAAGTAAGAGATAATAAAGAAAAATGCCATATTTCCTAGAATTCTAGAGTAGGGGTATCAAGTCTATTAGAATTGTTATTTATGCTTGAAATTAGTGGTTCTCTGTACATGTGTCCTTTTGAATATCTGAACCTTTGGTACCCTATTCAAGTGGATTAAAAGACATCTACAGCAACAGAAATGTAATCTTGATTGCCCTTGAATACTGTGTCATTGAGTGCAACAGTTTCTCACCTTGCACAGGAACAGATTCTCATCTGTGTGTTCCTACACAGATGTGGTCTAACCTTGGCAACGACCTCACCTCGTGCCAGCCCTCTACATCTTACAACAGGCCAACTTCACAAGACCGTGGATTAACTTACTCAGTTCAAATTCTCATCAGATAGACACAGGACTGATTACATAACATGCAAGGCCAGGTGCAAAATGAAAGTGCAGGGCCCTTGTTTAAAAAGTATTAATAATCTCAAGATGGCAACAGAAGAACATTAAACCAAGCAGGAGGCTCTTTCCAGGATAGGGCCTTGTGCAACTTCATAGGTCACATGCCTAGGAAACCAGTCCTGGATAGGCATTGTTCCAAGAGTCTCACTCCTTAGGAGTGACATCATCAATTTATTGCATTGATAAAAATATAGTGGCCTATCAATATGATTTGATCACCATTTGAAAATGACTGCTCTAAACCTTAAGATTTTTGACTTCAGATCATCTGAAAAAAAGCAACATCCTGAAGATCCAAAGTGTCCTCATTTTCTGCGTAATCACATTTCTTTGTGCCTTCATTTTGCACTGTTCTCCCTGAAATGTCTGTCTTTTTTTGGTTTCAGATTCACCCAAGAACCTAACAGAAGCATTTGTGGTAGTAAAGGAAAACCAACCCTCTGGAAAATACATTTTGAGAATCTCAAACATCTCACATATATACAAGCCAAATGGATTTCTTACTTGCACTTTGACTGGCTACCAGATAATCACAGTGCGTTTACTGTGTGTAATGAAATATCTTACAGTGAGAAGACGCAGCATTTTGGCAACACCATGGAAAGTGGGCTTAAAAAAGGGTTTTCTCAGTGAAATTTTTGGGGATCATGAAGAACGATCAACTGTCTTCTAATTTGAATCTATAGTTACTTTGTACCATTTGAAATATATGTATATATATATAATATTTTGAAATATTATCTATTCTCTTCAAGAAATGAACAGTACCACAGTTTGAGACGACTGGTGTACCCCTTTGAGTTTTGGATGTTTTGTCTGTTTTGCTTTGTTTTGGTAGTCATTTCTTTTTCTAACGGCAAGGAAGATATGTGCCCTTTTGAGAATTCAAGATGGCGCTGACACGAGAAGGCCAGCTACAGGTGGACTCCTGGAATTTGAGGCATCATAATGATACTGAATCAAGAACTTCCTTCTGCTTCTACCAGATGGCCCAAGGAAGCACATTGTCCTGTTTTATTACTTTCTACCCTGTGCAATATTAGCATGCAAGCTTGGCTTACATAATCATACTTTATATTCAATTGATATATAATAACCGTTCTAACCTCTTCCAGGAAAATATTTTTAGAACTACTAGCTTTTCCACATATAAGAAAATGAGGATTCTAAAGGGAGCCACTCCACCATGCTATTAAGACTCTGGCAGAGTTATGGGTAGGATATGGATCCCTACATGAATAAGTCCTGTAAATACAATGTCTTAAGGCTTTGTATAACTGTCCTAGACTGCAGAAATGTCCTCTGATTAAATCCAAAGTCTGGCATCGTTAACTACATAGTGCTGTAGCAACAAGTCTTACCATGGCATCTCTTTCTATGTTTGGTTTGCTTTTTCCAAGAGTATTCAGATCTCCTCTTGTGAGATAGGAAGGCTATGAAAGCAATTAGGTTTCAGGATGATCTATGTGACCAAATGTTGGACAGCCCTATTAAAGTGGTAAATAACTTCTTTCTAAACCTACCTGTCTTCTTTATTTTGCCATTTATTTTTAGTGAATCAACCTTAACCAAATCCGGAGAATGCCCTGCTCAGAGACTCATAGTCAGCCAGAACTTTTCCCATAAGGTCTTTGTTTCCATTGTGGCTACTATTTCCATTGTTAATATTTTGCAAATCAGAAATCCATCACTATAATTGCAGTGTCCTCAGTCAGCAAGCCGAAATGTCAGATCCCATTACTGGGCTTTCGTAGTGGTTACTGGAATAATAGTAGATATGGGGCTAACCCCACCAAAAAATGAATGACCTTTTTCTTTTCTTGAGAGTTGCTCAGCTAATGCTTATAAGAAGTAAATATCTACTTAAGTTCTAGTTTTCCTAGAGATAGCATAATCATACTTTCTGTTCCAGTCATCTTGTAAGTGTATCAATTTTTATGCAAAATACATTCTCTGGAATGAATGTTGTTATGGCTTCTTATTAGGTCAATAGCACATTGGGTCCCATAGTTTCAACTTTTAAATTTAAATCTCAGGTCAAATTCAGAGGCTCCCCTATCTCTATCAAGATAGCCTGAAGTCTGATTGAACACACAAACACTCTAACCAGATAAACTGATTCTGCATCTTGAAGGCCTATAAAAGCATCAAGACAGAAATAGAATCCTGAGTGCAAAATCTAGGCTTCTCAAACACTTTCACAAAATATTTGCCAGAAGGTAGCACAAAGTTCACACCAGAAAATCAGAGTATTTTGAATTTATGATCCAGATGCAAAATGTGAAGGAAAAATCTTCTATAATCAAATATATTTGGGCAAGTTTTTAAAACAAAATAGAGATATTTACTGGGGGAATTGTCAGAGATTTTAATAAACCAAAGGGCACTGTGCATCTTTAAAAAAGACTAGAAGAGGGGAAATCAAGTAAGAAACCTCTAGCTGGTCACATGGCTAATGGAGCACACATGCGCTGCATAATGAAAAACTGTAAGAAATTACTTCTATGTGAGGGTATAATCACTGTAGTGTTACATCTTCAGTTTTTCAAAAGAGCCAGAAATCTAGATTTTACATAAAAGTTTCTATCATGCCTAAAGTGAGATGAACTAATTTGATTTTTTAAATGCTGCCAGCATTAGTATTGCTCCAAATTCTCTGAACGTGTGGACTTTACTATTAGTGTTCCCTAGGATACTCTTTTAAAAGCATTGATACTAAATGAAAATCCGATGGGAAGAAAGAAGGCTATTCTCTTTTGTATAGCCTCACACATGCAGACACTTCTCATAACTCACAAGATGTCTTGGTCACAGCTTTTCCTTTTCTGTAACCAGAGCCTTTAAGTCAGTGAAGGAGCTGGTCTAGAGGTCCACATCTGTTCATTCATTTCCCATCAGTCAATTCATGCAACAGTCTTTATTGAAAAGACCTGGAGAAAAAAATCACAACAGAATCAGGAAACCATCCAATAAGACAGTGCAAATATTTGTAAATGTCGTCAAATTCAATTTGGATTTATCCAAGTCCCTTATACAAATGTGTGAACCACCAAATTGTGTTTAAATTTAACTTGCTCCAGTTTGGGGAATTCAGTAGCTACCATCTGCCTATTGAATCTGCACATTTATGGTGTAAAAACTTATATCACGTATTTCTGGTAATAAAGAGCTCAGTGTGGTATGACTAATATTGATTTTGAGCTTGTGCATCCAGGACGATGAATAATGTTATAACATAATTAGAGTAAATGCAAAGAGTTTTATCCAGAGCCCTTCTCTTAGTAAAAAAGAGAAAATGTAGCTTATTTCATAAAATGAATATTTTCAAATAGTGTAAATCTTATTTGTTGACATTTTGGGGTGATTCAATTAATCTATTAATGGACTAGGCAAGCACATTGAGAAGTTTACTGCTTGGCTTTTTTCCATTATAGAATGATGAAGAATGTTTTCACCAAGACACAATTCAACATGTTTTTTCGATCAAATTGGGTATAACTTTCACAAAGCAATACAGTGGTTTTATAGTACAATATATTATGCCACCTTGCCATTGTCACTGATACAGTAAGTTATGGAAGATAAAAAGATTGTTTATATGAGGTGATCCACCACATTCTTCACCTGCACAGGGTACACAATGCTTCCCTGGGAGGTTAAATATCATGTCATAATATGACTTTTTCTTTTAATTAAGCTTGACAGCCCCATTTCAAAAGCTATTAGAGTTTGCTTGACAAAGAAGTGTGTCATGTCTTTTTGTGAGCTGTCTACCTTCTAAATAAAAGACTGCGTGTTTAGTGAATTGTAGGGCTCGAGCCATCTCCAGCTAGTTTACAAATACAGGAAAACGTGATAAAAGGCACTACTCTGGAATGTAAGAACTCAGGACTAGTGGGGGCAGTAATGGAATCTAATTTCATACTACCCATGGGAATAATACAAAAGTGATGAACTAGAATCAAGTTCACACTTTAAATTAAGGAGGAGGCCATTAATTGTACATACTAGCCTCTTAATATATCCCCTATTAAAGGTTTAGAGATTTGAGGTTGAATACGTCAGGATTCTTTTTCCTTGTAAAATAGCTCAGGGCATATCAATGGATGTCATGACATGCTCACATCATTGGTCCACAAGTGGCTCTCATTTGTTTATTTACTTAGGTAGTTTGCTTCATTTTCAAAAAGTTTAAGCTCTCATTCTGGTAGCTAGTTACATCATTAAAAGAAATAACTGATTACCAAATATGAGAGGCAAGATCCCAGTCCTAACTGACTTTGATAGACCAGGCAACGTTTATCTAGCCCTGATTCCCACCTGCTTACAGAAGCTATAATCCAAGAATACACTGACATGCTATGAAGAAAACTTGCAGCCAGACTTTCCATAAGACAGTGTATTGTAGCCATTAGGCCATGGCACATGGATATGTGGCCATAGATCATGGACTGGGTTGGAAATGGCTTCTTCAGAAAGACTGTGAATAATTTTTTTTTTTTTTTTTTTTTTTTTTTTTTGAGACGGAGTCTCACTCTGTCGCCAGGCTGAAGTGCAGTGGTGCAGTCTCAGCTTACTGCACCCTCTGCCTCCTGGGTTCAAGCAAATCTCCTGCCTCAACCTCCTGAGTAGCTGGGATTACAGGTGTGTGCCACCAAGCCCAGCTAATTTTTGTACTTTTACTAGAGACGGGGTTTCACCATATTAGCCAGGATGATCTCCATCTCTTGACCTCGTAATCTGCCTGCCTTGGCCTCCCAAAGTGCTGGGATTACATGCATGAGCCACCACATCCGGCCGACTGTGAGTAAATTTTTAAAGGCATTATAATTGGTTCAAGGGTAGTTCTCAAACATGGCATAAAANTTTTGAGACGGAGTCTCACTCTGTCGCCAGGCTGAAGTGCAGTGGTGCAGTCTCAGCTTACTGCACCCTCTGCCTCCTGGGTTCAAGCAAATCTCCTGCCTCAACCTCCTGAGTAGCTGGGATTACAGGTGTGTGCCACCAAGCCCAGCTAATTTTGTACTTTTACTAGAGACGGGGTTTCACCATATTAGCCAGGATGATCTCCATCTCTTGACCTCGTAATCTGCCTGCCTTGGCCTCCCAAAGTGCTGGGATTACATGCATGAGCCACCACATCCGGCCGACTGTGAGTAAATTTTTAAAGGCATTATAATTGGTTCAAGGGTAGTTCTCAAACATGGCATAAAAGGCACATAAGCCTACAGAAGCTAGCCAGGTAACAAAAGTTAGTTAAGCAGGGCCACCTACAGTGCCTAACATACCATGATGAAGGTAGAAACCCTGACACATTGCAGGGCACTAGTAGCCAGAATTTGATCTCAGTTTATTGTTGCCATGCATGGCACCATGCTTAATGCTGCTCATTAAGGAACCATATGTCCACATTCTTCTGACTTATTTTTAGGACTATCCAGAAATTCAGATGCTGGTATATGAGTGTGGACAAAAACAAACTCAAAATATTTTTCCTCTGCTCTCACACCATACGACAATCAACACAGAAGACTTCTGTGACCAGACATGTGGGGGTTTTTCCCTGCACACCAAGCAAGCAATTCTGCAGTGAATACCAGCTGAATGTCCTCTAATTCAATTCCATCCTAACACTACCTGGAGATAACATCACAACCCACAAGTTGAAGGCTCAGTCCCACAAGACTGGCCTCCATTTCTGATGTCAATCATGGCCCCAGGTTTTTTGACCTGTGCTTCTGACTGACTGGCTACAAACTGAGGATCCCACAACACCCTCCTTGGGTTCTATTAATTTGCTAAAGCGACTGATAGAATGCAGGGAAACACTTACTTATATTTACCAATTAATTATAAAGGATAGTACAGAAGATACAGATAGAAAGATAGTATGAAGTATAGGAAGGGGTATTGAGCTTCCATGCCCTCCCTGAGCATACTGCCCTCCAGGACCTCCATGTGTTCAGCTGTCCAGGATCTCTCCAAACCCTGTCCTTCTGGGTTTTTATGGAGGCTTCTTTACAAAGGCATGATTAACAAGTCATTGGCCATTGGTAATCAGGTCAACCTTCAGCTCCTGTCCCCTCCTTAGATGTTTTGGGTGGGGCTGAAGTCCCAACCCTCTAATCCTGCCTTGGATCTAATCCTTTAGTATAGATGGTCCTTCCAGAGACCAGCCCCTATCCTAAAGCTAGCTAGAAGCAGCCAGCCATCATCAGTCAGCTCGTTAGCATATAAAAAGACATCACTTGGAAATTCTAAGGAGTTTAAGAGTTGTATGCCAGGGAACCATGTTGAAAACCAAAAATATATTTCACAATATCACAATTTGAAGTGTCCAAATCTCACGTATTTATAACCCATTGAAATTTTGTTAAATCTGGCCCCAAATTATATTATTCTCATATATTTGCATTTTCATGTGATTCCTCTGGTGGTAGAAAAAGTGTCAGAAAAAGCTAGTTTGCAGGCAATTACACATAACCTACAGCCTGTCTTACCTTTGCCGCTGAGGATGCTATGGGCACATCAGTTGTCATCTACTGGGTGAAATGTCAAGGTTGCAAAAAGGAGCCAACCTCTCTGCTAGAACGGAGTAAAATTATTGCATTTCCATGGGCTCCAACTTTGGGGTAACCAACCTAGTGCAGGAGCAAACACTGGGGACCAAAAGGAAGCAGTATAAGATTGGCAGAGCCTACCAGCTAGTGCAAAAAGTCCTGGGATGCTTGTATATCTACTCAGTGCTAGGTACTGACTGCCCAATAAAAGTGGCCTCCCCCTCTGATTCTATGTTGAGTGACATAAAATCATTTTATGACTCCTGCTGCTGTCTACATTCATACCTGGACTCCATGTGAGTTCTTGCTGTGTTTGGATCCTAATCTGACACCTCCCAAGATGACTATACTGAGAAGCTTTCAAGGTTTCCACCCCTCACCGCTCATCTCACCACTATCACATTTTCTCCCCTCTTCTCCCCTTTACATCTCATGCCTAAAAGGCACTGTGTACATTGAAAATAACTCCTCAAAGGTTCAAGTCCTTGCTTTCCATTTAACAATTCAACCCAGAAAAGCTTGCAACCTCTCTCCCAGAGTTTTTGCATGTAAAATGGAAATCATTATACAAAACTTAAAGGTTATGGGAGGATTAGAGAAATGGAGAAAGTGGGAATGTTACACAAATATAAAGCGGTAGATAAGCAATTATTATTCCCAGAAAATTGTTACTGTATTATTCTCAAATTACTAAGGCCTCACCTAAGTGCTCCCTGTGTCTCTGCTATCTCCACTCAAGACAGACAAATTTAACAAAAATAACCAAAATTTTATTTCATATTCCTTTTCCAGAAAGCTGGAAGACTAGACAGATGCTTGATCAACTTTGTAGAATTCTCCATCTGCTAGACAGTGTTTTCAAGTCACTGGAAAATGCCGGTATAACCCACACTTGAGTGATGCCATTGACACAAGCAAGTAATAGCATGTTGGAGAATGCACCCTGCTGGTTTCCAGCATGTTAATTCAGAAGTTGAGTTGCTAATGACTTGAGCCATCTAGTGTATAAGACCATGATCAGCAACTACACACAATGCCATGGCCAGGCCACTCTTCCCCTCACACTCAGCCTTTTTGTCATTCAGGCTAACTGTCCAAGCAGATTCACACATAACCCTGCATACTGCATACTGCAGAGGTGTGACATTTCATGCCCTCTCTTACACCCACCTCACTGGTAAAGACTTTTTGTTCATTAATTCACTTATTCATTCAATAAACAAATATCTGTTGAGTTCTCACTATGTGTCAGGTACACTACTAGATATTGGCGGTGACTTCAGAGCTTACATTGTTCTAGGAGAAACAGACAAAAACAAAGGTAAAGAAATAATTAAAAATCATGATACAAAAGAAATTCAAAACAAGCCAAGAAAGCAAACAATGGGAGGGAAATGGTAACTTTAGGTGAGATGACCATGGAACATCTCTTGGAGGAGGTGGCATTTAGCTGAGAACTAGAGGATAGCAAGAGACAGTCATGCAGAGAGCTGAGGGGGAGTGGGAGTGAACCGGTGGGGGTCTTACAAGTGGCCAATCAGTATGTGCCACTGCCCTAGCCAAAGAAGAACTCCCTGTGTTTGCGAAACTTACAGAAGTCTCCTTCAGTTTGATTTGAAAGCAGAGTAATCGAGAGCAAAGTGGCATGAGATTGGGGAAGTAACCTTGAAGTCAGATTATGGGGCCATGTAGGGCATGATAAAGAGTGTGGGTTTTATCTGAATTGTAGCAGGAGGCCATGAAAAAGGATTTTAAGCCAAGAGTGACACAATCTGATTTATACTTACAGCAGATGCTATTGGTGTCTATCCATATTCTCTCCTTGTTCCCTTATATGTGTGGGGCAAACCAGACTTGTCAGGGAATTAGGAGAGCAACCATTGACAAATAAGACTGATATATAAATTCCTAGCTTCCTTGCTCCCAGATGGGCAACCCTGAGGTATGTTCTGCATCAGGGCTACGCAGTGGAACTTTCTGCAATGTGAAGATATTCTATATCTGAGCTATCCAATGTGGTAGCCAATTGGCACATGAAACTATTGAGCACTTGAAATGTGACAGTTGCAATGCAGAAAATGATTTTTAGTTTTACTTCATTTTAAATGTCTAATTAACCTAAAATGATATTTAGAAAGCCACAGTCAGCCAGTGGCTATCATATTGTACAGCACAGTTCTCTTCAGCATTTAAGAATTTCCAAGTAAGACTGAGTCCAAGTCGCCCAAAGCCACAGCCTGTCCATAAACACACACTTTATTGGCTTCCTTTAATTTCCTGTCTTATTTCCTTACTCCCTTATCAGTGCTTCCTGTCTTCGTCTTTCAAATAAAATCCTAAGGCAACTTTTAAGATGACAACTCTGGTTTCAAAATGGAGAACAGATTGAAGGGCACCCAAGTAAACTGAGGGGACTAGTAAGAATGTTTTTGTGGTATCTAGTAATGCACATGGAAAACTTAGGACAGAGCAGTGATAATACTGTTCTTTTCACGAAGGAGCTGATGATAAGATTCAAGCCTCAGCTATATCAATCAATTGCCATTCAGTGGACCGAATTATCTAAGGCCATCTTGATAAACAAGCATAAGGCTATGCTGAGTTGGCCGGGCGCCTGTAATCCCAGCACTTTGGGAGGCCGAGGCGAGCAGATGGCGAGGTCAGGAGGTCGAGACTATCCTGGCTAACATGGTGAAACCCCGTCTCTACTAAAAATACACACACAAAAAATTAGCCAGGCGTGGTGGAGGGTGCCTGTAGTCCCAGCTACTAAGAGAGGCTGAGGCAGGAGAATGGCGTGAACCCGGGAAGCGGAGCTTGCAGTGAGCCGAGATCACACCACTGCACTCCAGCCTGGGCGACAGACCGAGACTCCGTCTCAAAAAAGAAGAAGAAGAAGAAGAAAAAAAAGACTATGCTGAGTCTTTTAATGGTTATTCATAGAGAGAAAGTTTTAGTTTCATCTGATTTGGTCTACTCCCATGAGACCTACCCTCATTGTCAGTGAACAAAGTTCAAATTGAATTATGAATGAGAAGGTTTCAAATTTGTCTCTTAATCCCAATATCTTCTTTTACTGAATGTTACAGAAAGCATAGCATCCTAGTAAATGCATTAGGTTAAGAGTCCTAATTTTTAGTCCTAACTCAGGGAGTCACTTAAATTTCTCAAATCAGTTCTTAGAACTGGCATCCTATGAAGGCAAGAGCAAATGAGAACAATGAGGAAATATGGTAAGCTAGCTAAAGAAACAGTCTGGAATTTTAAAAGACATTGGCAAAAGATTTAGCAAAAGCAAACCATCAAGAAAGACTATATATAAGAATGACAGAAACCTGGAAGAACATAGTAAGGAAAGTTAAATTCCCCCAGTGACTTCTGGCTTCCCCAAAATGCTAAGAGCTACCTAAAGAGCTTTTTGTAGTTAAGTTCAAAGCAAGAAAACAAAGAAGGGACAAACCTACTGCCTGAATCCAATAATGTGTAGGTGATAGAGAATTCAGATTTTTCTCAAGCAACTATGTTGTTTCTGCTAAAATGCTTAGAAGAAAGAGTGTTAAGAGAAAAATAAACCCAAGATAGGGGAAGAGATTTGTAAGACAGCATCTTGCTCTGCTCAATGATTGAATTACCCAGGATGCATGACAGAGGGAAAGGGAAAGCCCTGATTTGTACCATTTATTGATTCCTGTGGTGTAAATCCTCGCACTACTGCTGATTTCAAGATACCAGTGTGGAGTCGGGAAGAGATGTACACAACCGGCTCTCACAAGCTGGTAAAAGCCAGGTCCCGTATATCACTCCCTGCATAAGAACTAACTACATTCGCTTTTTTTTTTTTTTTTTTTTTTTTTTTTCGAGGCGGCAGCTCTCGCTCTGTCCCGCCCCGGCTGGAGTGCAGTGGCGGATCTCAGGCTCACTGCAGCTTCCGGCCTGCCAGGGTTTACGGCATTCTCCTGCTCAGGCTCGGCGGTAGCTGGGACTAGCAGGCGGCCGCCACTCGGCCCGGCTAGTTTTTTGTATTTTTTAGTAGAGACGGGGTTTCACGTGTTAGGCAGGAATGGTCTGTTGATCTCCTGACCTCCGTGAATGCCGCCCGTCTCGGCTCCAAAGTTGGCTGGGATTAGCAGGCTTGAGCCACCGCGCCCGGCCAAGAACTACATTCCTAAAACCAGATGGAAAAAAAAAAAAAAAAAGCTATCGAAGTATCACCACACCAATGCCAAGGAATTTTGAGGCACCAAGGAGAGGTGTCAGAAGTTAGAATCAGTTAAGTATAGTTACAATTATTTTAAAAAATAAGTAGATTCTGAAAACTGTAGACTAGTGACCCTGAGGTATATTCTAGAGTGTATCTTTAAGGGAATTTTTATGAATAATTAGGGAAACAGTAATCACTAGAGGCCAGCTTGAGTTCACTGAGAAAAAATCATGTCAGACACCTTTTCCCAATGGAAAGCCTCATTGCTTAGTCTGAGGGATTAAGTTTTTAAATGATGGACATAATACATCTAGAATTTAGGAAAGTTCAAGTCCAGACCAGAGATTGGCAAACTGGCTCTTACACTAAATCTGGCCTGCTGACTTTTTAAAAATGAAGTTTTATTCTAACACAACCATTTGTTACATACTGGCTATAGCTGCTTTTGCACAACAGCAGCAGTTGAATGGATGCAACAGGGACTTTAAGGCTCTGAAAGCATAAAATATTTACTATCTGATCCATTATAAAAAAGTTTGCTGACACCCAGCCTATTATGGAGAAGGGTGGATGTTAGTAAAACATTGTGTAGGTTCATAATCTTAATGAATAGCCATATTTAAATGTTTTTAATTCACGGACTAATCACATGCTGGAGAAAGATTTCTAGTAGCAGAATCCTGGGTTCTGTCCTGATTATGTCTTTTTGTTGTTGTTGTTGTTGTTGTTGTTGTTGTTGTTGTTGTTGTTGAGACGGAGTCTTGCTCTGTCGCCCAGGCTGGAGTCCAGTGGCCGGATCTCAGCTCACTGCAAGCTCCGCCTCCCGGGTTTACGCCATTCTCCTGCCTCAGCCTCCGGAGTAGCTGGGACTACAGGCGCCCGCCACCTCGCCCGGCTAGTTTTTTTTTGTATTTTAGTAGAGACGGGGTTTCACCGTGTTAGCCAGGATGGTCTCAATCTCCTGACCTCGTGATCCGCCCGTCTCGGCCTCCCAAAGTGCTGGGATTACAGGCTTGAGCCACCGCGCCCGGCCCTGATTATGTCTTATGCAATGTTTTTTATCAACTATGTGAAAGAGAGCATTGGCGTGGCATGTAGACCAATTTTGCAGGTGATCTACATTCAAAATGGCCATTGACTACCTTGCATGGTTGAAGCAAGTTCAAGTAAATTAGACAAGCAGACAAGAGCAGCTGTGATGATTAGAAACAGTCTAAGAACACAGTGTTCAGATTCATGGAAAAAACAATAAGTGGATCAAGAATGAGAGCTGCATTTAAGTAATTAAAGTTTTATCATTTAGAAAAGGAATTTAATTAATTTTTAAAGAGTACATGGAATTTATAGCCAAACACATTTCAGTTTAATATAAGAATGAACCACCCGGCAGACTTTCTTTGGTAGGTGGTAAGTTTCTTGTTATTGATGGTGTTCAAACATAGTCTGGAACAACCGTTAGGAATGCTGTAGAAGGATTCATGCCTGTACAATCTTTTCTTTCCCAGAATTTGTGGTTCTCTGAGCCTGTTTCATTATCTGTATAATGAAAATGAAATCAGAGATACTCTCTAATGCCAGATTCTTTTGACACACAATGAATTCAAGATTCAGAAGAGCAACTCATACCTTCTATAAGGAGGTTGCTTTGTTCAGAGATACAGATATCCCTTAACTGTCTAACAGCATTGCTTACTGGCAAAAACAGGGTTTTTTTTTTTTTCTTGTTTTCTTTTCTTTCTTTTTTTTTTAACCAATTTCAATGGCATTTGTTTCTTCAGAGTAAGTAAGCCACTCTTGAGGCAAGCCAGCTCCATCACTTACATCAATAGTAGGATGATAATGGAAATTACTTGGAGTCAAAGGAATTTTATAGTAAACCAATGGCCTCTTTTATGGAGACTGGCAGAAAGACTTCAGAGGTGTTCAATCAGATATAACTATAACTGCAAAGATGAACCTGCCAAGAGTTTGATAACAGGGAAGCAGACCAAATATAAATAGGTGAGACGTAAATTGGCCAAAATTATAAAATGGTTGAAGGCATGAATTGGTTCAAAAATGTAAAATTAAATAAGTAACTTCATGTTTTAGTCAGAGATCTTGCCACTACCTTTACAGATAATGCTTTATCAGATTTATAGATATCATCTAATTATATACTAGATTTATAAAGCAATAACATATGAGTTATGGGATATGCAAGTAATGAAAATTCATCTAGACAGAAATCTCTCAACTCTATTTTGCATTCAAGCTTTAACATGCTATTTAAAATCTCAACAATCTTTTCAGCAATCTCTAAAAAGAAGACCATCAGACTTTTTTTTTTTTTCTCATTACAAGTTTTGTGTTTCTTATGTCAGGGAAAATTATTAAATGGCAATAGTCATCAATAACTCAAAGATGCAATGGTCATTGTTAATTAGTTTGTCATTGTGGCAAATTTACAGAGTTCAACAGCAATATGCAAATCACTTGTCTCAAATACCCTAAGGAGCTAAACAATGCCTGTGTGCATACAAATGCCACCAAAGGAATGTGTAGCCTATGTCAGAGGGATAGTTCTTGCAAAGATAATCTCACCACAGTCTTGCCCTAATACAGTGACTGTCAACCTTACAAGATCTAATACTATCTTTTGATAACAAGTATTTTCTGATATCAACTTACTCTCTTGAAATGAAATTAATGAATAGTATAATATCCCCATATATGTAATTCAGAAAAATCAACGTAATTCTCAAATGTGATATAAAGGAGAAATACAAGAAAATCTGTTTAAAAATGTTCATTTAAATTTGTAAATAGTCTGGCACATAATGCCAGAAGACAGAATGAAATAGAGTTGTGCACATATTTATAATGAGTAAGTATTAGATTTAAGGGAAGTAAATTTACCCAGATACAGTTGAGCTAATATGTTTTATATTTTAAAATACAAACTAAGTAAAACTTTGTGTGCACATGGGTGTAGATGTGTAGATATAAACTCAAGAATACAACATTGTAAATAAAAATAAGTTATTTTATTGATGATTCAAATCCACAAGCCAGGCTACTGTTGCTAACATGATTTTTCTAAAATGATAACTGATTCTTAGTAAAATTTAGAGCAAAAGAGTGCAATCTTTCCTCCATTTACGTGGTAGTTGCATTCCTGGGTAATGCCAATGCAAGCATCCATCAATTGACAAATAGATAAAATACAATAGGGCATTTTCATACAATAAAATATTACTCAAGCATAAAAAGGGATGAAATATTGATACATGTTACAATATGGATGAATCTTGAAAACCTTATGCTAAGTGAAAGAAGCTAGACTCAAAAGGTCACATATTATGATTCCATTTATATGAAATGTCCAGAATAGGTAAATCTATAGATACAGAAAGAATTTAATTTCTGAGGACTAGAAAGAAAGGGGACATGAAGGAGTGACTGCTAATTGGAGATTAAAATGTTCTGGAATTAGATACTGGTAATGGTTGTACAATCTTGTGAATATACTGAAAACCACCAAATTATAGACCACTTAAAAAGAGTAAATTTTATGGAATGTTAATTATGTCTGAAGTTTTAAAATTAGTTTTTGTAAACTGAGTTCATTTCTGGGCTTATATCATTATGAGCAGGTTTTTCACTTACATTGATGTTCAATGAGACATTAACAATTCAGTGGGACAATTCTTCCTTGAGCAGAAATACTTCAGGACATATAACACTTTTCCCAGCCTACCACATAGTAGCAGAACCCCACAACTGTTGTAACAACCAAGAAATCACTGCACAAATTTCCATGTGGCCCTCAAAGTTATTTTTAGGTTTAGGCATTGAGCTTGTTGAGAACCATGGCCCTAGCAGCATGCAAATACAACCAAAATGTATAAATAGTTTGCCGTGCAATTTCCTGGATTTCTAAATTGACAAATAGCCACGACTTTTCACCCCTTAGAGACCACTTCAAGGACTGTTCTAGTTGTGTGATGTGGTCCCCTCACCTGTCTATCTGTCATATTTCATCCCAACTTTTAAGATAGCAGTGTGGCATGTTTTCTTGTGCAGTAATCTATGCAATATTTGCAGGACTCTGGGTTATTTTCCTAAGTAAATATGACTAGGATGTGCAGTATTTTTGAGAATTTGCAGTATCCCTTAAGGTTCAAAAATATGTTTCTCAAAGAGGAAAAGTTCGGCAGTATGCTTCAAGGTAGAGGATAAAATTTGAAAAGATTCCAAGGTAGATGTTTTCCTGTTTTCAAATATTTAATTTTTTATTTTCATTTAAAACAGTAGGTAAGGGCCGGGCACGGTGGCTCATGCCTGTAATCCCAGCACTTTGGGAGGCCAAGTCAGATGGATCACCTGACGTCAGGAGTTCAAGACCAGCCTGGTCAACATGGTGAAACCCGTCTCTACTAAAAATACAAAAATTAGCCAGGCGTGGTGGCACCTGTAATCCCAGCTACTCTGGAGGCTGAGGCAGGAGAATCGCTTGAAACCGGGAGGCGGAGGTTGCTGTAAGCCAGATGGCTCCATTGCACTCCAGCCTGGGCAACAAGAGCGAAACTTTGTCTCAAACAAACCAACAAACAGCAGCTAAGAGGGTCTCAAGGCTTGGAAAGGGCTTCAAATGCAAAACCTAGCAGCAGAGTGCTTGCAGAATTATAGAAACACCATGGGCTACTGGTATCACCAAAAACATCAAACAATCTTTCCAGCTTTTATTTTCAGTAACTGGCCCCTTCCAAGTACTGAAGACTTAAAACAAGGATCTAAGTCAGTGATTCCGAAACCAAGTTTTTGCATACACAGGGATGTCTCTAATGGTTTCAAGGAGAATCTAAAATTCTTAAAATACTTCTTTTTTTTTCCAAAATAAAATATCCCCCCAGAGTATCCTAGAAGACATGGGTAATGCAGTGCAGACTTTCACAAAGGTAATATCCTAGCCTGCTCTCCATTGGCTGATATCACTGTAAGAATGCCTTCTGTAACCTCCTGCAAATCACTTTTACTTGTGGGATGGGATTTTAATGAAACAATCATTCAGTTTAAACATTGATCATAGTCCCAAAAAGAGATGAAAGAAATGTATTTTATTCAAAAAATGTCATTCTTTATTCTAAACATCAAGTGAAGATTTTAAAATCCCATAGTAGGATTAGAGACATGTCTTGTATTTTTCTATGAAAATTCCATTTGACCTCTTAACAGAAGCACTGTGAATTCTACAACTGGAAATAAAAACTCCTTTTTGTTGAATATTTTAATCTGAACGTACAATTAATTATCTCTTTGAATAAAATGAAGTCTAGCTTTCAAGATGACCACTCAGCTTTTCACACTGGTTTAAGCTTGTATCTAAAAATAAGAATAGATTCGGATCAGATCAAGCACACTATTAAAGAAACTCAAGATAGGCTAAAAGTCTATTTTGGGGATAGTCTTTCAGTGAGGATAAAATTGGTGGCCATTATGTTGGTTTTTATAACTTCTGAGCTTTTTAACAGATTTTAATGACATTTGAAATGTGTGTGTGTGAGTGAGAGAGAGAGAGATTGGATATTACTGAGGCAGCTTTGAAGTTCTATGGGTTTCAAAGTTGACTGATCCCAACATAATTTAAGCATCTGTAGAAAAGTGACTCATTTAGGCCTTCACTCTGCCCTATCTGCTCTTAGAACTGCCAGCTCCCAGGCCAAAGCCCCTGAACATGCAGGAGGATCCCTAGGTTCATTACCATTGTTTCATGCTGGAACTCTTTTCCTTCATGCTTTTTAAACTTGTAATTATGGAAAATTTCAAACATAGAAGTAGACAGAATGACAATGTCATGAAAAGAGACACCCAGACATGTGCTTCTTAATGGAAATACACAACATCTATAAAGAAGTCTTGCCTAAAAAATCAAAGAAGAGATATAATACAGTGTAAATCTGATCAAGCCTTTAGATCTAACTACTAACTTACAGAAACTTCAAGAGATGGGGGAACATTTTAGACAACACCACCGAGACGCTATCAACAAAAAGCAGTCTTTGGGAAAACTTTACAGAACAGAGAAAATTCAAATCTTCAAACATAAAAGTAGATAGAATTGTATAATAACTCTTCTGTACTCATCACTCAGTTTCAACAAGTGGTAGTATGTGGCCCATCTTGTTTCATCCGTATACCCACCCACTTCCCAACCCCAGATTATTTTAAAGCAAATCATATTGTGCCCAGAATTGGTGCATTCTTGGTCTCGCTGACTTCAAGAATGAAGCTGCGGACCCTGACGGTCCACACCTTAAAGATGGTGCGTCCTGAGTTTGTTCCTTCTGATGTTCAGACGTGTCTGGAGTTTCTTCCTTCTGGTGGGTTCACGGTCTTGCTGACTTCAGGAATGAAGTTGCAGACCTTCCCGGTGAGTGTTACAGCTCTCAAAGGCAGCGTATCTGGGGTTGTTCATTCCTTCTGGTGGGTTGGTGGTCTCACTGGCCTCAGGAGTGAAGCTGCAAACCTTCGTGGTGGGTGTTACAGCTCATAAAGGTAGCATGGACCCGAAGAGTGAGCAGCAGCAAGACTTACTACGAACAGCGAAAGAACAAACCTTCCACAGTGTGAAAGCGGTTACAGCTGCTGGTGTGGGTGGCCTGCTTTTATTTTCTTACCTGGCCCCACCCACATCCTGCTGGTTGGTCCATTTACAGAGAGCTGATTGGTCCTATTTGCAAAATGCTGATTGGTCCGTTTTACAGAGAGCGGATTGGTCCGTTTTGACAGAGCGATGACTGGTGTGTTTATAATAATTTAGGTATACACGAAAGTTCTCCAAGTCCCCACCCAACCCAGAAGCCCAGCTAGCTTCACGTCTCATTAGCATTCACTGCAGGACTTTGCAGCACCTAGCCAGGGCACTCCGGCAGCCCAGAGGGAGCTCATGCCCTGATCAAGCCCAGCAGGCGCCAGCCAGCCACACCGAGTACCGGCCCGCAGAGCCTGCGCCCACCCGGAACCCGTGGGGGCCCAGCAGCCCCGGCTCCCACCCTCGCCTGTCCCTCCACACCTCACCGTGAGCAGAGGGAGCAGGCTCCGGCCTTGGCCAGCCCCAGAGAGGGGCCCCCACAGCGCACCAGTGGGCTGAAGAGCTCTTTGAGTGCAGTCAGAGTAGACGCCAAGTCCAAGGAGGCGCTGAGAGCAAGCGAGGGCTCCTAGCACATTTTCACTTCTCAATATCTTCTGTAAATGTATCACACTGTATCAGTAAAAAGTAAGGCATTTTCCTCAAACTTAACCATAATACAATTATCAAAACAAACAATTAACAATACTTTATTAATACTATCAACTACCAAGTCAGTGATTTTTCCCATATTCGTCTTACAATTTTTCAGTAAATTGCTTGAGTCCAAGTAAATTCCATATATTACAATTGATTGAGATGTCACTTAACGTCCATTTTAACTTATATGTTTCCTTTCTGCCTTTCTTTTTTTCTTCTTTGAAAAAATTTTTAAGAAGTGAATTGTCTCTGTTCTGTGAATTTTTCCCAAAGTCTGCATTTTGTTGATAACATCTCCATGGTGTTGTTTAAAATGTTCTTCTATCTCTTGAATTTTCTATAAATTAGTAGTTAGATCTAAAGGCTTCATCAGATTTACATTGTATTTTATGTTCTTTGTTTTTTCCGGCAAGACTTCATAGGTGGAGATGTATATTTCCTTCTAGAGGCACGTAATGTCTGGTTGTCTCTTTTCATGACATTATCAGCCATTGATGACAACTTCTCAGATACACTAATATTTTACCAGTTACAAAGGATGGTATTTTAAATTTTATCATTCCTCCTTTGTTAGCAGCTGAATACTTCTCTAAAGAGAAATTTTCTCACATCATTATCCAGAGGTATAGATTTTATAAGAAGGCATGATAAATGCTTGCTTCTGTTGGTTTATCAGCTTTCAAAATATTGAATTCTTTCACCAGCAACCTTCAAAGAAGCTAATGAGGCCGCGCCTGGTGGCTCACACATGTAATCCCAGCACTTTGGGAGGCCGAGGTGGGTGGATCAAGGTCAGGAGATCGAGACCATCCTGGCTAACACGGTGAAAACCCGTCTCTACTAAAAATACAAAAAATTAGCCGGGTGTGGTGGTGGGCACCTGTAGTCCCAGCTACTTGGGAGGCTGAGGCAGGAGAATGACATGAACCCGGGAGGCAGAGCTTGCAGTGAGCCCAGATGGCGCCACTGCACTCCAGCCTGGGGGACAAAGCAAGACTCCGTCTCAAAAATAAATAAATAAATAAATAAATAAATAAATAAATAAATAAATAAAAATAAAAAGCAGCTAATGAATTTTTTAGTATGATAATGACTTTATGGAAGTAAACTTATTGGATGTGTTTCTCTCCTTTGCACGTATTATCCTTACTGATGCTTGAATTGCCCCATCTTCAGTCAACTGAAACTTACTGAGGTCTTGCCAAGGACTTTTAAAAGCAAACTACAAAAAAATTCCAGTAGAAATTTCAAGGTCTTCCTGAGCAGCACATTAAAAACTCCCTTCCTTTGTAGAGTCCTTTATAGAGTACAAATACTCTATCATTTTATTTGGTCATCTCTAAAGTAAAAATAACACTGGCGGTCAGCTCTCGGGCGATAGATGGTGGTGTCCACATTGTGCAGAAGAGTACACAGAGCCCAGATAATTGAAGCCACTCTGCCTGTGTCACCAGGGCTTCTTGATAGTAAAGCTGTGGTGATATATCAGGTCCAATTTCAGGGCTCTTAACATTTTAACTTAATAAAGCTAAGCCACATTTTCCTCATGCTTATTATTTTTTATTGTTCCTTTATACTTATTATGGAGAACAATCTTAGGCACTTGCTAGGTACTTGACAAAACAAATATGGAATGACAAGAACATTGATACCCCTTCCTGTAGAACATTTTCATGCTACAGGCTACCATGGTGAATTATATATTATGTTATATTTTCTCCTGTTTGGAACCCAGTACATAAAGCTCAACAAAAAGTCCATTCTCCAGGATGGAGAAAGATTAAGAAAGTGTTGCAAGTCAGCATTTTACAGAGAGAAAATTTTATTTTAACAAACTCTAGTCAGTTGGTTGAGCAAATGTAGGGAGAAGGTCAAAGAAAAGAGTTTTTAAATGATTTTTTTTCAGACAATCTTTTCCTGAAAAGGATTAGGAACTTTGATATGTGTCTTACCACTGTTGTACGTTTTGATCTAAGCCAATAAACTGGATATTTTTCCTGCTGGCTGAGGACATAAAATGAGCATAATACCTTAAGCATATTTCAAGTAGATTAGCTGCAATTGTAATGTTGAAAATGGTCAAATGTTCTGAAACCATTAGCTTCTTTCCTCCATTACACTGTAGGGCTCACTGGGGTTGGGAGTAAGTGGGAATTTGCTGAAGAGTCAAGCAGTGATTTTGTTCTCCAAGCAAGGTAACATTTACATAATAAGATGGAATAAAATGTTTCTCCTAATACTGTTTAAAGAAACAATTGACTTAAAAAAAAAAAAAAAAGCGTGATTCAAATTAACATCAAGGCAAAAGTATTTTAGCAAAAGAATAACAGATGCCAATAACCTCTTTCCACATTTGTTTCCTCTTACTAAAGCTGCTCTCTTCTAATAGAAAGGGGCCTCTGGTTTGCTTAATATGCTGTAAGAAATTAAGTGGATACCACAACAATATGAAACATCTTAATGAAAAGCTAAAATTGAAATCAGCCAGGTTGTAACAGATATCTTGATGCACAAATGTCTTACACCAAAAGTCTAGATCATAGGTTAGAACGTATTTTCAGCAAAGAAACAGATAGTAATTATTTTAGACTTTGCAGGAAACTACTGGACTCTGCCATCAATATGTGAAAGAGCCATATACAATACACAAACAAATGGACAGGGCTGTATTCTGATACAACTTAATTACAAAGCTGTTTACAAAAACAAGCAGCAAGGCAGATTTGGTGTAGGAGCCATAGTTTGCAGACCTCTGATATGGATGATAGCACAATAGCTTACTTTCATCTGAGAATTTGGCACTTAGTTGTAGGGTGAGAGTAAAGGTGCAGACTATAGAATATTTGTTTAAAGAACTGGACTACCTAAGGGGCCACAGCTCAAATTTCTAAAGGTTGAAGGATTTCAATTCCATGAGAAAGTAGGTACATATGAGGCATTTGGAAGGGGTGGAACTGCAGCTAAGCAGAAAGAACCCAGTGTCAAAGAATCCTGTTACTGAGACGCACCTGATTGTTACCACATGGAAATGTACAGGATCACCATCTCCACTAATTTTTCTATGAAATCTGCCTATTTTTAAATGCTGGAAAATAATGGAAAATTTTAAAGACGTTGTACAGATAAACTGAATCAAATCTCAGGACATCCAAAGAAGTACCAAGGAGGCACATAGTAGGTTCTCAGTATGTTGGTGTTGGAGGAATAGGGTGGAAAGGAAGAAGAAAGGGAGGGAATGCGGCTGAGAAGGAAAAACAGGAAAAAGAAAAAAGAAAAGGAGACAGACAGCCAAAACCATTCCCTAAACACCAGTTTTTAAACTCTGGGCAAGAGGTTACACACTAGTCATTCATACTTGGTAACTGCTCTAGCCTGATGACATGGTATGTGTTAGAAGAGAGGAGATGTTTTATATTTGTTTAACCAAAGTGCGGTTTTCAACTGAATAGAAATGAAATAAATTGAAGTCCAAGATGGTGAAAGAAGAAATCTCCATTTTTGTTCATTGTCCTCACTGTGAGACACAGGACAAGTGTTCATCTTTAGCCTCAGCACATCTATACTAATATTCTTTTGCATGAGATCAGCTGGGGAGCTTTGTAAAAATGCCAGAGTCCCAAACCCCAGAGATTCTGACTTAATGGGTACAGACAGTGGCCCAGACTTCAATATTTCTTTTTAAAGTATCATATGTTATTCTAAAGCACAGCCAGACCAGAGAACCACTATTCTAAACTAAGTATACATAGTGTTAGGATTTGGATTTAGGAAGAGTAGACGACACAGAATTGCTTCAGATTGCTGTTAAGTGACATAGCCAGTAAGGATATGTTTTGGAATTGAATCATCCAGGAGTTCAATAGTCAACACAAGGATGCTCCCTCACCTTTCCCCAAAGGATTACCTGACCCATGTCTCAGATCAGAGGTTGGCAACTGCCTGCTTTTGTATGGCCCCTGAGGTAAGAATATTTTTTATATGTTTAAATGATTAAGAAACATTTTTTAAAGAATACAGTTAGTGACATATCAAAATTCTATAACATTGTAATTTCAGTGTCTATACATAAAGTTTTACTGGAACACTGCCAAGTGCACTCATTTATGTTTTATCTATGGTTGCCTTCACTCTACAGTGGCAGAGTTGAATAATTACAACAGGGACTGTGAGTCCCACCAAGCCCCGAATATTTACTATCTGTTTTTTTACAGAAAAGGTTTGCCAACCCATGTTTTAGAGGGAAGACTAACAAATATAACAAACAACTTCGATGTCTCAGTGGGTTAACCCAACAAATGTTTATTTCCCCCCACCATGTAACACTAACACAGGCTCCTTCCATCTGTTTCCAAAATTCTTAAGCTCTTTCTGCCTTGGATACTGGGCAGTCTGGTGTAGTCTGTCAACACTTTTCCACAGTAGTAGTTTTAAAATGCATAAAATAAAATTCATGGGATTTAAAGAAAATTACATTAAAACTCAGTGATCAAACTGTTTAAAAACAAATGTAATATGTAGTAATATACATGCTTCATTATTAAAGTATTAAATAACAAAATCTAGCAGCAAGTTTAATAACTCATATTTTTTAAGGAGTCTTGAAGGTAAAAATACTTTGAAATATCTGCAACAACTATAATGTGATATGAAAAATCTGTTATATCTCTAGGTAACAAAGTCATAGGTACTTGTAATATCATGGTGGTGATTTGCCTACATTCATAGTAGAAGGAAGTGCTAAATTCAAGTTACAGTCTCCTGAAAATACAGATGTAGAATTTTCTAATCAAGCTTAGAAAATGGTTGAACTCCTTGAATTTTATCCATAGACTAAGAGGTCCTTGGATTCCAAGCTAAAAATACCTGAGAGGTTCCTACATTTCAGAGCCTATGAAACCTTCCATAGAGCCTCTGCTTCCTAACAGCAAGCAAAGAAGAGAGAGCAAGCTCAGAGGACCACTCCAGAGATGTTAAAGGACAGGCTTGGAAGTGGTATAAATTACAACTGCCCACAATCCACTAAGCAGAACTCTGGTTTATGGCCCCACCTAACTGTAGGGAAAGCTGGGGAAAAAAAAAAAGTCCAATTGTACACCTAGGAAGGAAAAGAGATAGCTTGCTGAATGCCCATTCAGTGCCCACCATAACCTCCTCTCCAGGGTACTCCTCTCCAGAAAGCTATTGGAAGCCATATAAGTTGGCTCAAGTTGCCAATAAGAACACCAAAGCCTAAGTAGCTTTAACAACAGACATTTATTTCCTCACAGTTCCAGAGGCTGGGAAATCCAAGATCAAGGTGCTGGCCAATTTGTTATCTCTCAAGGGCTTTCTTCCTGGCTGGTTGATGGCTGCTTTCTCACTCTGTCCTCATATGGCAGAGAAAGAGCACACACAGTCACCCTGGGGGCTAGGTCTTCAACATATGAATTTGGGGGGAATACAATTCAATCCATGGCAGACGCCATGTTGAGTTGTTCTTTAATAATTAAAGAAGGGAAGATGTTTTGTTCAGAGTTTTCCTAGTTGCTTGATCCCAATATGGTAAACAGCTCACATTTTTCCATTTTCATGTTTTATCCTGAAGCAACAGAGCATTACATTAATTGACTTGTCTTATTAATTCAATAATCTGCTTCCAGGATGAAATGCTTAGCTATGCTTGTTTGTTTTGGGCACTTTTTTGGTTATTGGGTGAAAGCTTCAAGGCTTAAACTGCTCTGATGTTTTTCACAATCACTGAAAAATTTTATGCACTGGTGAAGATTCACCACATTTGGAATGACTTCAAACTGCTAGTTTCTCATTATATTATAATTTAATTCCCATTTTTTAGTATGATAAAAAATATTGAGTGGTTCACGTATTGTAGTAGGATATTTGCTCATAGTTAGAGCTGTGTTTTAGCATTTATTGTGAATGGCATTCAATGCAGTTAAATGTGATAGCCTTAAATGAAGCCAAAATAAACACATGACAATAACAACTCTAGCTGAAAACAGAGAAATGTGGGCTTCACATACTTTTTTCAAATTTATTTTTAATTGACATAAAAATTATATATACTTATCATGTACAACATGAGATATTGGAGTATATACACATTGTGGAATGGCTAAATCTAGCTAATTAATAAACCAAGTACTTCCTATCATTATTTTTGTGGTGAGAACGCTTAAAATCCACTTTCTTAGCACTTTTCAAGAATACAATATATTGTCATTAACTATAGTCACCAGACTATACAAAAGATCTCCGGACTTATTCCTCCCATCTAGCTGTAAGTATATAGCTGTTGACCAACATTTCCCTACCCCACTTCCTCCTAACCACCCCAGCCTCTGGTAGACATCATTCTACTCTCTACTTCTATGAGATCAATTATTTCAGGTTCTGCTTATGAATGAAATCATGTAGTATTTATAGTATTTATCCTTCTCTACCTGACTTAATTAACTTAACACTGTGTGCTCCAGGTTCATCCATGTTGCCACAAATGATAGAATTGCCTTCTCTTTAAATGGCTGAATAGTACTCCATTATGTATATATACAACGTATTTTATTTAACCATTTGTCTGTTATCGGGCACTAAAGTTGATTCCATATTTTGTGCTGCAGTAAACATGGGAGTTCAGCTATCTCTTCAACATACTGATTTCATATCCTTTGGATGCATACCCAGTAGTGGGATTGCTGGATCACACAGTAGTTCTATTTTTAATTTTTTGAGGAACCTCTATACTGTTTTCCATAATGGCGGTACATTCTCACCAATAGTGCACACGTGTTCCCTTTTTTCCACATCCTTGTCAACACCAGTTATCTTCTATCTTTTTTATAATAGCCATTTTTCAGGAGTGAGGGAATATTTCACTGTTGTTTTGATTTGCATTTCCCTGGTGATGGCTGTTGTGGAGAATTTTTTCATATAGCTGTTGGCCATTTGTATGTCTTCTTTTAAGAAATGTCTATTCTTTTTTTTCCTCCTTTTCGAATCAGGTTTTTTTCTTGCTATTGAGTTGTTTGAGTTCCTTTTAGATTCTGGATATTATTAACTCCTTAGCGGATGTATAGATTCTAAGTATTTTCCCTCATTCTGTAAGTTGTCTCTTCACCCTGTTGATTATATCCTTTGTTGTGTTTCTGCACAACACAGAAACACAACAAAGGATTTTAATTTTTTATGTGTTTTAATTTTCTAATTTTAATATAATCCTATTTATCTAATTTTGCTTTTGTTGCCTGTGATTTTTAGGTCATAACCAGAAAATAATTGCCCACATCACAAATGTCATGTAGCTTTTATCCAGGTGTTATTTCAGTAGTTTCATAGATTCAGGACTTAAATTGAAATCTTTAACCCATTTTGAATTGATTTTTGTATATGGCAAGAAATAAAGGTTTAATTTCATTCTTCTCCATGTAGATATCCAGTTTTTCCAACACAATTTACTGACATGACTGTCTCTTCACCATGATGTGTTCTTGGCACTTTGTCAAAAATCTGCTGGCTGTGAATGTATTAGTTTATTTCTGGGCTCACTATTCTGTTCTACTTGCCTATGTGTCTGTTTTTATGCAAGTGCCATGTTGTTTTGATTACTATAGGTTTGCAATATATTTTGAAGTCAGGTAGTGTAATGTCTCCAGCTTTGTTCTTTTTGCTCAAGATTGCTTTTGCTATTCAGGGTCTTTTCTTGTTGTTGTTCCATATAAATTTTAGAATCGTTTTTTGTATTTCTGTGAAGAATGTCTTGGTATTTTAATAGGAATGGCATTAAATCTGTACATCACTTTAGATAGTATAGACATTTTAACAGTGTTAATTCATGCAATCTAAGCATGGGATATCTTTCTGTTTATTTGTGTCTTTAATTTCTTTCATCAATATTTTATAATTTTCAGTATAGAGTTCTTTCTCCTCTGATAATTTATTCCTAAGAATTTTAATTTTTGTAACTATTGTAAATGTTTTCTTGATTTTTTTTTTTTTTTTTTTTTTTTTTTGACGGTGTCTTACTTTGTAACCCAGGCTGGAGGGCAGTAGCACAATCATAGTTCACTGCTGCCTTGCACTTTGGGGCTCAAGGGATCCTCCTACATCAGCCTACCAAGTAACTGAGACTACGGGTGCACACCACCATGCTTGGCTAATTTTTTTTTTCTTTTTTTGTAGATACAGGGCCTCACTATCTTGCCCAGTTTGGTCTCGAACTCCTGAGCTCAAGTGATCCTCCTACCTTGGCTTTTCAAAGCGCTGGGATTACAGGCATGAGCCACCATGCCTTATCTTGACTTCTTTTTTAGAGAGTTCACTGTTAGTGTATAGAAATGTTGATTTGTGTATGTTAACTTTGTATCCTGCAACTTCACTGAATTTGTTTTTTAGTTCTCACAGCTTTTTGATGGAATCTGTTGAGTTTTCTATGTATAGATCAAGTTATCTCCAAATATAGACAATTTAACTTCCTCCCTTCCAATTTGGGTGCCTTTTATTTCTTTCCTTTTCTTAATTGCTTTAGCTAAAACTTCCAGTATTATCATGAATACAAGTGGCAAGAGTGGTCATCCTTGTCTTGTTTCAGATTTTAGAGGAAAACTTTCAACTTTTCCTTGTTCTGTATAATGTTGGCCATGAGTTTGTCATATATGGCCTTTATTTGTGTTGAGACACATTCTTTCTATACTTAATTTGTTGAGAGTTTCCATAATGGAGGAATGTTATATTTTGTGAAATCATTTTTTATATCTATTGAAATGATCATATGGTTTTTGTTCTTCATTCTTTTAATGTGATGTATCATGTTTATAGATTTGTGTATGTTGAACCACCCTTGCATCCTTGAAAGGAAACTCACTTCATCATGGTAAATGATCTTTTCAATGCACTATTGAATTCTGTTCACTGGTATTTTGTTTAGGATTTTTACATCTATGTTCATTGGGGATATTAGACTATTGTTGTAGTTGTTGTTGTGTCTTAGTCTGATTTTGGTATCAGGGTAGTGATAACCTTGCAGAATGAGTTTGGTAGTATTCCTACCTCTTCAATGTTTTGAAGAGTTTTCAAAGAATTGGTACTACTTCTTTAAATGTTTGGTAGAAATCAGCAGTGAAGCCATCAAGTCTTGGGCTTTTTTTGTTGAGAGACTTTTTATTACTGATTCAATGTCCTTACTATTTCTTGGTCTGTTCAGATTGTCTGTTTTTTCATAATTCAATCTTTGTAGATCATACATGTCAGAAATTTATCTATTTCTTTTAGATTATCCCATTTTTGGCATATAATTGTTCACAATAGTCTCTTATCCTTTGTATTTCTGTGGTGTCAATTATAATGTCTCCTTTTTATCTATTTGATTTATTTGAGTCTTTTTTTCTTCGTCTAGCCAAAGTGTTGTCAATTTTGTGTATTTTTTCAAAACACCAACTGTTTGTTTCGTTGATAGTTTCTATTGTTTTTCTAGTCTCTTCAGTTTACTTCTGCTCTGTTCTTTATTATTTCTTTCCTTCTAGTAATTTGGGTTTTGGTTTGTTTTTGCTTTTCTTGTTCCTTGAGGGTTATCATTAGGTTGTTTATTTAAGATCTTTCTACTTTTTTGATGTAAGCATTTATTGCTGTAAACTTCCCTCTTAGAACTGCTTTTGCTGTATCCCGTTGGTTTTGGTATGTTATGTTTCCATTTTCATTTGTTTCAAGAAATTTTTTTCAATTTTTAATTGCTGCATTTGTTGTTCAGTAGCATGTTGTTTAATTTCCATGTATGTGTGAATTATTTAAACTCCTTCTTTTATTGATTTCTAGTTCTGTTCCATTGTGGTCAAAAAATATACTTGATAGTAATATGATTTCAATCTTTTTAGGTTTATTATGGTCTGTTTTGTGGCCTAATATATGATCTGTCTTGGAGAATGTTCCATGTGCAGTTGAAAAGAATGTGTATTGTGCTGCTGTTAGATAGAGTGTTCTGTACATGTCTGTTAAGTTCATTTGGTCTAGACTGTAATTTAAGTCCAATGTCTTCTTGTTGATTTTCTGTCTGGGTGATCTGTCATTGATGAAAGTGAGGTGTTGAAATGCCCTGGTATTACTGTATGGGAGTCTACCTCTTCCTTCAGATCTATTAATATTTGTGTCCTCTATTTCAGTACTCTAATGTTGGATACTTATATATTTATAATTGTTATATCTTCTTGTTAAATTGACCCTTTTATCATTATGTGATGACCTTCTTTGTCTCTCATTATAGTTTTTGACTTAAGGTCTATTTTATATCCAATTTAAGTTTAACTATTCCTCCTCTCTTTTGGTTTCCATTTACATGGAATATCTTTTTCTATCCGTTTACTTTTAGTCTGTGTGTGTCTTTCCTTATGTAGGCAGCAGATACTTGAGTCTGGTTTTGTAAAATTTATTCAGCCATGCTTTGTCTTTTAATTAGATAATTTAATCCATTTATATTCAAGGTAGATAAAGACTTAGTATTTCCATTTTGTTCATTGTTTTCTAGTTGTTTTGCAGATACTTTCCACCTTTCTTCCTCTGTTTGTAGTTCAGTGATTTTCTGTAGTAGTGTGTTTTGATACCTTGCTTTCTATTTTTTGTGTATCTGTTATAGGATTTTGCTTTGTGATTATCATGAGTCTTGCAAAAATGTCTTTTAACAGATTGTTTTAAGCTGAAAACAACTTAATTTTAATTGCAAAAAACCCCTCGGGGGTAAGATTGCCAGCTAGATGCAGCCAGAGGGATCCTCTGCCACTGAAGAACTGGGACAGCAGGAGGACTGGCACACTCTTAGCACATTTCAGAGGGAAGACATTGAAACTGGACAGAGGGAAGACACAGATGCTGGGCTGAAGGGGGACAAAGCTGGAAACCATACATGAAGCTACTGTCCCCCTAGATTCATTCCTGGCCACCAGTAACTCCTGGGGAAGGGGTGAGTTGAACAGGCAAGAAGCAACCCACTCTCACCACAGGCCTCTGGAATACAGGCAGGAGGAGACGCTATGACCACCACAGACACTTGAGTTGGCAGGGAGACCTGCTTAGAGAAATTGTAGGAGCAGAACTCAAACCAGAGTGGAGCCCAGTGGGTTTGGTGTAGGAGCATCCATACTGGAGCACAGCCAGGAATGTCTACCACACTAGGCTTAACTTGCTCCCCTAAGAGACTTTGACCCTAGGGGAAACTGTCAGACCTGAACTCTGTAGGATGGTCTTGCTTCGGAGATGGGGCCACTCCAATCCAAGCAACCCTCAGTTTACTGGCCTCTCCCAGGAGACCCCAGCCTGGCCACTCTTTCTTGCAGTACAGTCTCAGTTGTCCAGGGAATACCTCCTAGGGGCCCACATTATAGCTTTTGTGCTGGTAGATCATACCTGACAACAAAGAACTGCAGCAGAGTGGCCCCTACAGACACACACAAGCCTACCTATGCTCTTCCCCAACTGCAGCCTCCCTCATGCTGCATTGCCTGCATGCACTCACCCACAGCCATGCCCCAAATTTCTTTGATGGTGAGTGTGTGCACAGGCAGACCTTGGCACACTCCCATCGGCCACACATCGCCATTGCTATTAGAGTGTTGGTGCCCAGAGCCCACCCGCCCCACACACACCAGCACCCCACACCTGCCAGCACCCAACCCCACAGTGACACTACTGCCTGCCCAAAATTAGTCACGGAGAACAGTGGACCCACCCCTATCCTGAGCAGCCACTGCCATCTGCATAAATGCACACAGAGGGCACACACAGTCCTGCATCCACCAGTATCCCACCACTGTGTTCACATCATCATCAGCATGAACACACAGACACCATTGGGGCCCCCTGTCACCCCATGCTGTACTGCCATCACCACTGCTGTGAATGCCTGCATGGAGGCCAGCAGTCCACCACTTGCTAGCACTCTGCCACAGCTGACAAGTGTGTACCCTGCCATGCTGCCACTGCCACTGCTGCTGACACATACAAATAAGGATGGATCCCATGACCACCACACTGTGTAACATGTTGGCTGGCACCACCCATTGGAATATTGTGACTGGCAGGCTGGGAGTACCTCAGCCCTTCCAGTGCAACAGGTTCCTAACCTCAAGGAACCAGAGAACAAAGCTGGGGCCCAATACCAGTCCCCCAGAGTTACAACATGCATTCCAGGAGTCCTAAGCTGAGCTTTGGTCCCTAAAATCTTCCAAAATGAAGCCAGTCAATTGAAACTACCTTATACCACAATCAAACCTCCAAGGTCACCAAATAGAATAAAAGAAAAATAACCTATCCAAGGGACAGCAACTTCAAAGTTTGAAGGAACATCAGCCCACAGAGATGAGAAAGAACCAGGACAAGAACTCTGCCAACTGAAAAAGCCAGAGTGCCTTCTTTCCTCCAAATGACCATATAGTTCTCCAGCAAGTGTTCTTAACCAGGCTGAGATGTCTAAAATCACAGAAATAGAATTCAGAATATGGATAGGAAGGAAGATTATTGAAGTTCAGGAGAACATCGAAACTCAATCCAAGGAAACTAAGAAACACAATAAAGTCATACAGGAGCTGACAGACAAAATAGCCAGTATAGAAAAAAATTTAACCAACCTGATAGAGCTGCAAAACACACTACAAGAATTTTATAATGCAGTTGCAAGTATTGATAGAAAAACTGACCAAGTTGAGGAAAAAATCTCAGAGTCTGAAGACTACCTGTATGAAATAAGACATTACACAAGAATAAAGAATAAAAGAAATAAAAGAATGAATTCTTTTTTTCAAAAAATCTCCAAAAAATATGAGATTATTTAAGAGACCAAATCTATGACACACTGGTATCCCTGAAAGAGATGGGGAGAATGGAAGCAATGTGGAAAATGTATTTCAGGGTATCATCCATGTATTTCAGCCAAGAGGCCAACATTCAAATTCAGGAAATGCGGAGAACATCTACAAGATAATTCACAAGAAGATCACCTTAAGACACATAATCTTCAGATTCTCCAAGGTTGAAATGAAGGAAAAAATGTTAAAGGCAGCTAGAGAGAAAGGACAGGTCACCCACAAAGGGAAGCTCAACAGACTAAAAGTGGGCCTCCCAGCAGAAACCCTACAAGCCAGAAGAGATTGGGGGCCTGTATTCAACCTTCTTAAAGAAAAGAAATTCCAGCCAAGAATTTCATATCCTGCCAAACTAAGCTTCATAAGTGAAGGAGAAATCAGACCTTTTTCAGAAAAACAAATGCTGAGGGAATTTGTTACCAAGAGACCTGCCTTATAAGAGCTCCTGAAAGAAGCACTACATATACAAAGGAAATATCATTAGCAGCCACTACGAAAACACACTGAAGTACACAGACCAATGACACTATAAAGTAATCACACAAGCAAGTCTGCATAATAACCAGCTAACAACATGACAACAGGATCAGTTCCACACATATCAATACTAACCTTGAATCTAAATGAGCTAAATGCCCTCAATTAAAAGGCACAGAGTGGCAAGTTGGATAAAGCAGTTAAAAGGCACAGAGTGGCAAGTTGGATAAAGAAGCACAACCCATTGGTAGGCTCTTTTCAAGAGGCCCATCTTACATGCAGTGACATACATAGCCTCAAAATAAAGGGGTAAAGAAAAAGTGTATCAAGAAAATGGAAAACAGAAATAAACAGGAGTTGTAATCCTAGTTTTTGATGAAACAGACCTTAAACCAACAAAGGTCAAAAAAGACAAAGAAGTGCATTATGTAATGGTAGATGGTTCAATTCAACAAGAAAATCGAACTATCCTAGATATATATGCACCTAACACAGGAGCACTCAGATTCATAAACAAGTTTTTAGCAACCTTCAAAGAGACTTAGACTCTTAAGAAACTTCAATACCCCACTGGCACTATTAAATACATCATCATTGCAGGACATTAACAAGATATTTAGTACCTGAGCTCAGCACTGGACCAAGTGAATATGATAGACATCTACAGAACACTCCACTAGAAAAACAACAGAATATATATTCTTCTCATCGCCACATGGCACATAATCTAAAATCAACCATGCAATCGGACATTAAAAACATCCTCAGCAGACACAAAATAAATGAAATCATACCAACCATTCTCTCAGACCACAGTGCAATAAAATTAGAAGTCAAGACTAAGAAAATAACTCAAAACCATACAATTATATGTAAATTAAACAACCTGCTCCTGAATGGCTTTTGGATAAATAATGAAATTAAGGCAGAAATCAATTTCTTTGAAACTAGTAAGAGCAAAGATCTAAAATATCAGAATCTCTGGAACACAGCTAACACAATATTAAAGTGGGCATTTACAGTACTAATTTGTCCACATTGGGCGGATCATGAGATCAGGAGTTCAAGACCAGCCTGGCCAACATGGTGAAACCCCGTCTCTACTAAAAATACAAAAATTAGCTGGACATAATGGTGCATTCCTGTAATCCCAGCTACTCAGGACGCTGAGGCAGGAGAATTGCTTGAACAGGACCTGGGATGTGGAGGTTGCAGTGAGCCGAAATTGTGCCATGCACTCCAGCCTGGGCTACAGAGTGAGACTCTGTTAAAAAAAAAAAAAAAGAAAAGAAAAGAAAAGAAAGACAAAAAACAGAAAGATCTCAAAATAACAACCTAATATTACAACAAAAAGAACTAGTGATGCAAGAGCCATCCAACCCCAAAGCTAGCAGGAGAAAAGAAATAACAAAAATCAGAGCTGAACTGAAAGAGACTGAGACATATGAAAACCATTCAAAAGATCAACAAATTCAGGAGCTGGCTTTTTGAAAAAAATAATAATAAAATAGACCACTAGCTAGACTAACAAAGGAGAAAAGAGAGAAGATTCAAATTAACACAATTATAACTGGTAAAGAGAATGTTATCCCTGACCCCACAGAAATACAAATAACCATCAGAAGCTACTATGAACACCTCTATGAACACAAACTAGAAAATCTATAAGAAATGGGTAAATTCCTGGACACATACACCTTCCCAAGACTAACCCAGGAAGAAATTGAATCTGTTAATAGACCAATAATGACACGCAAAATTGAATCAGTCTACCAACCAAAAAACGCCCAGGATGAATTCACAGCCAAATTCTACCAGATGTACAAAGAAGGACTTGGTACCATTCCTACTGAAACTAAACAAAAAAATTGAGGAAGGACTCCTCCCTAACTCTTTTTATGAGGCCAGCATCATCCTGATATCACAACCTGGCAGAGACAAAACAAAAAAAGAAAACTTCAGGCCAATATCCCTGATGAACATTGATGCAAAAACATGCAACAATATACTGACAAACTGAATCCAGCAGCACATCAAAAAGATAATCCAATTAGATCAAGTAGGCTTAATTCCTGAGATGCAAGTTTGGTTCAACATATGCAAATCATAAATGTGATGCATCATATAAACAGAACTAAGGACAAAAACCACATGATTATCTTAATAGGTAAAGAAATGGCTTTTGATAAAATTCAACATCCCTTCATGCTAAAAACTCTCAATAAACTAGGTATTGACGAAACATACCTCAAAATAATGAAATCCATCTATTACAAACCTACAGTCAACATCATACTGAATGGGCAAAAGCTGCAATCATTCCCCTTGAAAACTAGCACAAGACAAGCGTGCCCACTCCCACCACTCCTATCCAACATAATATTGGAAGTCCTGGCCAGGGCAATCAGGAAAAAGAAAGAAATAAAGGCATGCAATAGTAAGAGAGGGGGTTGAACTATTTCTGTTTGCAGACAGCGTGACTTTATATCTAGAAAAACCCATAGCCTCAATCCAAAAGCTACTTCTGCTAATAAGCAACTTCAAAAGTTTCAGGATACAAAATCAACATAAAAAAACACTAGCATTCCTATACCCCAACAACAGCCAAGCTGAGAGCCAAATCAGGAATTCAATCCCATTCATACTTGCCACAAAAAGAATAAAATGCCTAGCAATACAGCTAACCAGGGAGGTGAAAGACCTCTACAATGAGAATTTCAAAACACTGCTCAAAGAAATCAGAGATGACACAAACAAATGAAAAAGCATTCCCTGCTTATGGATAGGAAGAATCAGTATCATTACAATGGTCATACTGCCCAGAGCAAGGCTATTCCTATCAAGCTACTAATGACATTTTTCACAGAACTAGGAAAATATTTAAAATTTATATGGAACCTGAACAGAGCCCAAATAGCCAAGACAATCCTAAGCAAAAGGAAAAGAGATAGAGGCATCATGTTATTGGACTTCAAACTATACTACAGAACTACTGTAACTGAAACAGCATGGTAAATAGACAACAGAAACAGATACATAGACCAATGGAACAGAATAGAACAGAGAACCCAGAAATAAGGACACACACCTACATTATTTGATCTTCAACAAAGCTGACAAAAATAAGCAATGAGGAAAGGAGTCCCTATTCAATAAATGGTGCTGGGATAACTGGCTACCCATATGGAGAAGATTAAAACTGGACTATTTCCTTTCACCATATACAGAAATTAACTCAAGATGGATTAAAGACTTAATGTAAAACCCAAAACTATAAAAACCCTAGAAGAAAATCTAGGCAATACTATTCAGGCTGTAGGCATGAGCAAAGATTTCATGATGAAAACATCAAAAACAATAGCATCAAAACAAAATTGACAAGTGGGATCCAATTAAACTAAACAGCTCTGCACAGCAAAAGAAACTATCATCAGAACGAACAGAAAATCTACAGAATGGGAAAACATTTTGCAGTCTATTCATCTGACAAAGTTCAATATCCAGAATCAACAAGAAACTTAAACAAATTTATAAGAATAAAACAACCCATTAAAAAGTGGCCAAAGGACATGAACAACCACTTATCAAAAGAAGACATGCATATAGCCAACAAGCATATGAAAAAAGAAAAGCTCAGAATCACTGATCATTAGAGAAATGCAAATCAAAACTATAATGAAATACTGTCTCACATCAGTCAGAATGGTTATTGTTAAAAAGTCAAAAAATAACAGATGCTGGCAAGGTTGCAGAAAAAAAGGAATGCTTATACACTGTTGGTGGGAGTGTAAATTAGTTCAACCATTGTAAAAAGCAATGTGGCAGTTCCTCACAGTGCTAAAAACAGAACTACAATTTGACCCAGAAATCCCACTACTAGGTATATACCTAAAAGAATGTAAATCATTCTATCATAAAGATGCATGCAAGTGTATGTTCATTGCAGCACTATTCACAATAGCAAGGACATGGAATCAACCTAAATGCCCATCAATGGTAGACTGAATATATAAAATGTGGTACATGTACACCATAGAATACTATGCAGCCATAAAAAATGAGATCATATCTTTTACAGGAACATCCTTGGAGCTGGAGACCATTATCCTCAGCAAGCTAATGCAGGAATAGAAAACCAAATACTACATGTTCTCACTTATAAGTGTGAGCTAAATAATGAGAACACATGGACACAAGAGGGGAACAGCAGGCACTGGGGCCTACTTGAGGGTGGAGGGTGGAAGGTTGGAGAGGATCAGAAAAAGTAACCATTGAGTACTGGACTTAGTATCAGGGTAATAAAATAATCTGTACAACAAACCCCCATGACATGAGTTTATCTATATAACAAACCTATACCTGTACCCCCGAATCTAAAATAAAAGTATTTTTTTTAAAAGCCCAATTATCTAAAAGAAACCCTCTCCCTTTTTTACTCTCCCCCATATTTTGAACTTTTTATGTCACAATTCACATATTTTAATATTGCATATCTCTGAAATTATTTAGTTATCATTTTAATAGTTTCCTCTTTTAACCTTCATACTAGAGATATAATTGAATTACAGATCACCATTATAATATTAGAGTATTCTAAATTTGACTGTGTACTTTTACCAGTCAGTTTTATACTTTCAGATGTTTTTATATTAATAGTGTCCTTTCCTTACAGCTCAAAGAACTTCTTTTGGCATTTATTGTAAGACAGGTCTGGTGGTAGTGAACTCCCTCAGGTTTTGTTTGTCTGGGAAAATCTTCATCTCCCCTTCATTTCTGGAGGATAGCTTTGCGGGATACAGCATCCTTGCTTGGCATTTATTTCTCTTCAACACTTTGAATATATCATCCCAATGGCCTGTAAGGTTTCTGCTAAATAGTCTCCTGCTAGACATATTGGATGTCCCTTGTATGTTATTTTCTTCATTTATCTTCCTGCTTTCAGGCTCCTCTTTTGGTCTTTAAGCTTTGATGGTTTGATTATAACATGCCATGGGGTACAATATGCCTTGGAGTAGGAGTAGTCTTGTTTATTTGAATCAGGTTTTTGACCTTTCTTTACCTGAACATTTATTTTTCTCCAGGTTTTGAAGGTTTTCTGCTATTATTTCCTTAAATAAATTTTCCACCCCCTTTGTCTTTCTCTATTCCCTTTTGAACTCAAAATAACTCAGACATTTGCTCTTTTGATGCTGCCACATAAATCCTGTAAGCTTTCTTTATTCCCTTTCATTCATTTTTCTTTTCTCTCCTTTAACTATGTATTTTCAACAACCTGTCTACAAGTTCGCAGATCCTTCTGCTTACTTGATTCTACTCTAGATGCTCTCTATTGCATTTTTCATTTTGTTTATTGTATCTTTAAGCTCCAGAATTTCAGTTTATTTATTTATTTTATTATTTCAGTCTCTCTGTTAAATTGTTCAGTGTGGTCCTTTGCTGTTTTCCTAATTTTGTTTAATTGTTTATCTGTAGTTTATTGAAGTTTGCTGGGCTTCATTAAAATAGTATTTTTAATCTATGTCAAGTGGTTCACACATCTCCATCTTTTTGGGATTGGTCACTGGAACTTTATTTTGTCACTTTGATATTGGTCTTTATTTTGTTTTGTTTTTTCATGTTTCTCTGATTGTTCTTGATTCTTGTGGTCATGCATAGGTGTCTGCACATTGAAGAAGTACTTATTTCTGTCTTCACAGTTTGGTTTTGTCTGGGAATGTCCTTCACAGAATGCCTGTGATTGCAGAGATTCTGGGTAGGCCTCTAGCATGTTTGCTAAGTCTGTGATCACTGCAACTGTTAAGTGCTAGGAAGTACCCTAAGCCCAGGACTGCTGTGGTTGGCACAGTGCTCAGTTGGAATTGTCTGGCTGCTAAGGCTAGCATAGCATGGGACACAGCCAAAGTCCACAGCTTCTGAGGCCTGCCTGCTGCCGAAGTCTTTCTGAGATCCAAGGCCATTGTAGTCAGTCAGCTGTGGTACAGTCCAGAGACTGAATTCATTTCACAGGGACTATGGGTTCCCACCTGACACTGGGGCTCAGTCCATGGGTATAAGACTGCATTTAGGGACGATGAGGGTCTGCCTGTGCTTTATTTTTCTGTGGTAGTCTCAGTGTTGGGGACCAAGGCAAAGTTCGATGCTCACTTTCCTATCTTTCTCCTAAGGGAATGGTATCTCTCTGTGTGCTGTGCTGCCTGGCCTTGGGAAATAGATGACACAGGTAATATAAAACTTTCCTTCCATCCTCTTCAGTGTGTCTTTTCTTATTACTATGCTATAGCCATATAGCTCTTGTACAGGTATTTTTGTGCATAGATAGTTGTTTAAGTGGATGCTTCTGCAGGACAATGATTGCTGGAGAGTTCTTTTCTGCCATCCTGCTCTGTCCTTTCAAATATTTCTTTGAAAATCAGATTAGGTAATAAATTTAGTAGAAAGTGAAATGTTCTACATACATGGGGCAGAGAGGGAGAAGAATCTAGTTATTTAAGAGAATGAAATCTTACAAGAATTAAAATAGATTTTAATAGTAACTTTTAAAGGACTTCTCAGACTTAAATTGTTGCTTTACTTTTCCCCAAAACCCTTTGGTATAGCACCAGAACATAATGTACAGATGGATGCCTAATGTGTGTTTTTAATGAGATTTGTATTAATGATGATAAATATGCTATTTTGTGAAAACACATGGGATAGGTACTAAAGCGTGGCAAGGGGTGTTTTAAACAATTATTAGCAATTTAGATAGTAATCTCAAGGACAATTTAAAATTTATGTTTTTATTATTGTGTAAAAAGGATTTAAAGGCAAAAGTGAAGACAGTGTCATCTCTCTACAAGGACACAGATGTGCATGTATTTTCTTTTGCTTTTTTGTAAAGAAGTCATGGATTTTGCAAACTCCAAAAGGTTTAAAATGCTTATTCTACAAAAAGTTTGACATATTGAGCCTGAAAAGTAGCTCATTCCTAGACAAGTGGGTTTAATATGAATAAATATTTGTGACTCAATGCTCACTTAAGCTTGTAACAAAATGTGGAAGTAACTAAATATTATTGCAAGTTTTGCTGTGGTGTATTACAGTAGAGCCTCATGCAAGCCAAGATTAATGCATTAGGTAAAATAATTTAAATTCCATGAAATTGATTTGATTAACAAGTTTTTCAGTACTAATATTATGAAAATTGATAATAATGAAAAATATGAAGTCAGTACCTTGGACTTTGAATCTTACAGGACATGCCTTAGGGCTTGTTCTGTTAGCTGCAGAACTTCGCCAACTACTTAATTGCCTCTATGCAAAACATAACAAAAGAATTGGAAACGTGTGAGTCCATGTATTCATTCATTCATTTAGTTTAAATAAATTTTCATTTATTTAAAATCCATTCATGGCTGGGTGCAGTGGCTGAGGCATGTAATCTCAGCACTTTGGGAGGCTGAGGCAGGCAGCTCTCTAGGTCAGGAGATTGAGACCATCCTTGCTAACACGGTGAAACCCTCTCTCTACTGAGAATACAAAAAAATTAGCTGGGTACGGGGATGGGTGCCTGTAATCCTAGCTACTCAGGAGGCTGAGACAGGAGAATAATTTGAACATGAGAGGCGGAGGTTGCAATGAACTGAGATCATGCCACTGCACTCCAGTCTGGGCAACATGGCAAGACTCCTGTCTCAATAAAAAATAAAAAAAATTAAAAAAAAATCCATTCATTCAACAAATATTTCTTGAATACCTCCTATATATCAGGGTTTTTTTTTCCCCCCAATTTGTTTATTTTTTTTTTCCTAATTTTTTTTTTATTATTATACTTTAAGTTCTAGGGTACACGTGCACAACGTGCAGCTTTGTTACATAGGTATACATAATGCCATGTTGGTTTGCTGCACCCACTAACTCGTCATTTACATTAGGTATTTCTCTTAATGCTAGCCCCCACCCCATGACATGCCCCTGTGTATGATATTCCCCGCCCTGTGTCCAAGTGTTCTCATTGTTCATTTCCCACCTATGAGTGAGAACATGTGGTGGTTGGTTTTCTGTCCTTGTGATAGTTTGCTGAGAATGATGGTTTCTAGCTTCATCCATGTCCCTGAAAAGGACATGCATTCGTCCTTTTTAGTGGCTGCATAGTATTCCAAGGTGTATATGTGCCACATTTTCTTAATCAAGTCTATCATTGATGGATATTTGGGTTGGCTCCAAGTCTTTGCTATTGTGAATAGTGCCACAATAAACATACATGTGCATGTGTCTTTATAGTAGCATGATTTATAATCCTTTGGATATATACCCAGTAATGGGATGGCTGGGTCAAATGGTATTTCTCATTCTAGATCCTTGAGGGGTCACCACACTGTCTTCCACAATGGTTGAACTAATTTACACTCCCACCAACAGTGTAAAAGCGTTTCTATTTCTCCATATCCTCTCCAGCATCTGTTGTTTCCTGACTTTTTAATGATCACCATTCTAACTGGTGTGAGATGGTGTCTCATTGTGGTTTTGATTTGCATTTCTTTGATGACCCATGATGATGAGCATTTTTTTCCTTCATTTTATGTCTGTTGGCTGCATAAATGTCTTCTTTTAAGAAATGTCTGTTCATATCCTTTGCCAACTTTTAGATGGTTGGTTGTTTTTTTCTTGTAAATTCGTTTAAGTTCTTTGTAGATTCTGGATATTAGCCTTTTGTCAGTTGGGTAGATTGGAAAAATCTTCACCGATTCTGTAGGTTGCCTGTTCACTCTGATGATAGTTTCTTTTGCTGTGCAGAAGCTCTTTAGTTTAATTAGATCCAATTGTCTGTTTTGGCTTTTGTTGCCATTGTTTTTGGTGGTGTAGTCATGAAGTATTTGCCCATACCTATGTCCTGAATGGTATTGCCTAAGTTTTCTTCTAGGGTTTTTAGGGTTGTAGGTCTTACATTTAAGTCTTTAATCCATCTTGAATTAAATTTTGTATAAGGTGTAAGGAATGGATACAGTTTCAGCTTTCTACAAATGGCTAGCCAGTTTTCCCAGTACCATTTGTTAAATAGGAAATTCTTTTCCCATTTCTTGTTTTATTTTCAGGTTTGTCAAAGATCAGATGGTTGTAGATGTGTGGCATTATTTCTGAGGCCTCTGTTCTGTTCCATTGGTCTATATATCTGTTTTGGTACCAGTACCATGCTCTTTTGGTTACTGTAGCCTTGTAGTACAGTTTGAAGTCAGATAGCATGATGCCTCCAGCTTTGTTCTTTTGACTTAGGATTGTCTTGGCAATGTGGGGTCTTTTTTGGTTCCATATGAACTTTAAAGCAGTTTTTTCCAATTCTGTGAAGAAAGTCATTGGTAGCTTAATGGGGATGGCATTGAATCTATAAATAACCTTGGGCAGTATGGCCATTTTCACAATATTGATTCTTCCTATCCATGAGCATGGAATGTTCTTCCATTTGTTTGTGTCCTCTTTTATTTCACTGAGCAGTAGTTTGTAGTTCTCCTGGGAGAGGTCCTTTATATCCCTTGTAAGTTGGATTCCTAGGTATTTTATTCTCTTTGAGGCAATTGTGAATGGAAGTTCATTCATGATTTGACTCTCTGTTTATCTGTTACTGGTGTA